>NC_086320.1:70624052-70931552 GCF_036172605.1 Pelobates fuscus | reverse complement strand
CAACACTTTCAAACATAGATGGGAACGAGCTATGGGCACGACATTCACCTCCACGCAATGGGACAAAGCCCTGATATGGCAACACAAAAGCTCATCTAGCTCCCATTATCAAGAGGTGAACTATAAGCTACTTTCCATGTGGTATAGAACCCCAGCAATGCTCCACCACATATTTCCCGATGCCACACCAACGTGCTGGAGGTGACAGGATGACAGAGGGACCCTCATGCACATCTGGTGGGAGTGTTCGCATATCGTCCCATACTGGGACCAGATCAAATCTGACATTCAATAGATTTTGGGGGATGACATAATCTGGTCGCCAGAATTAATTTTATTACATATCTCAGCACACTCATTATCCGCATATAAAAAATCCATTCTACGTCATCTACTAAACGCTGCGAAAGCACTCGTGCCTGTATACTGGAAGAAAGTAGATATCCCCACCCGGGAGGAGTGGATCCACCGGGTGGAAGACATCAGGGCAGCTGAAGCCCTGCTAGCTGACCTAACGGGCAGAGGTATGAAATGTGCGGAACTTTGGGCTCCGTGGTTTACTTTCCGCGCGCGGCGATGGGGGGGTGCCAGTGGGGAGACGGGGCTAGGTGACAATACTGACCTCGTGGACTACCTACCACACGAGACATACCCACTATTAGTCCCCTTGAGGTAACAGATACGGGCAATACGCCCCACACCCCACACTCGCTACATAAAAAGGCGAAAAGAACCTCCTAGACAGGACGAATGGACAAATCTACAGGAATGCCTATGATACTTACACGGACGGGGATGATCTCCATCAGACTGAGGCACCGTACGCACCGTAATAGGTGGACAATGCACTGCATACCTACACACTATAAAAGGGATCTCTAGACCGCACCACCCCTACAGACCTGCAGAGAAAGAGCAGACAGATCACGGCTATTACAATACAGGCAGCAACTTGAGGAAGACCTGGGGAACGATTTAGTGCCCAACCTAGTACTTACCCCGACTTGACAATCAGAAGCATGTGGCTAACCACTGGACCGACAGGACACGAGATGTAAGCAGAACAGGTAAACCAAAGTCTAGTCTATGAACGTGTACGGTGGCAGGAGGACCCCCCCCCCTCACACACACATGCAACACCCTCTTACTCTCCTCCCGGACATATCATCCTCCGAACTATCCCCACCCCGACTAAAAATCATATAACTGCATCTCTTACCCGCTAACCCAGGCACACTGGTCTATGGCGACACTATTCTGAACTGGGGACAGGACCCGGACATTACACTGCATAATAGAAATGGGAATAAGACTACCGCCAGAGAAGGGCGCTGACACGCCTCAACCACTCATAACTGCATCCACAAGCCATGAGAACCCCAATTCCCCTCTCTCCTCCCCCACCACCACTAGTCTCATACAACATTGGGGTCATACCACGACACATACATGCTACCCTGAAGGAATCACCACACAACCCCACACACTATTTCTCGCATCTATCATCAGACAATTGTAATGTGTACGAATATCACATCTGTACTCACGCTCTTCAAAGATCTACACATCCTACCACGCCCACAGTTTCATGAATACTAATAGATGTATGTATCCATACAGATTCATACAATATTTACACAAAGCTCCAACCTGTAGGAAACAATTACGGTCTTTGTTTATTATCACCGGATGTAAACTGATACTGAATGGTACTAATGATTGTATATAAATAAGCCCAGCATACGTATTTGCACTGTTTCTATGTTATCACTGTTTTATATAACTATGTTGAGATGGGCCTGCGTGCCCAAAATGTGCTCCACTATCTTGACAAAATCCAAATAAAAAGATTAACAAACAAAAAAAAACATCATACAGTAGGTCCCCCCCCTCATTATTTTATGGCCCCCACCCACTGCTCACGGGTGGGGGCGGGCGGGAGGACAGTAGCCCCCCCATTGTGATTTATGGCCCCAACCGCCGTGCAGGTGTGGGGGCTGGGGGGGGGGGGGGAGGACAGTAGGTCCCCCCCTTATCCTTATTTACTGAATATTTCCCTGTATAACAATGTTTGGCATTTAGTGAATATTCTCTATTCTGCTCTGTGTCAGTGTGTATCAGGGTCTCTGAGGACAGGTGTCAATCCATATCTGCCAAGTGACCCTATGTAGGAGGAACAGTCCCTATTCTGCTCTGTGTCAGTGTGTATCAGGGTCCCTAAGGACAGGTGTAAGTCCATATCTGCCAAGTGACCCTATGTAGGGAAAACAGTCCCTATTCTGCTCTGTCAGTGTGTATCAGGGTCTCTGAGGACAGGTGTCAATACATATCTGCCAAGTGACCCTATGTAGGGGGAACAGTCCCTATTCTGCTCTGTGTCAGTGTGTATCAGGGTCCCTGAGGACAGGTGTCAATCCATATCTGCCAAGTGACCCTATGTAGGGGGAACAGTCCCTATTCTGTTCTGTGTCAGTGTGTATCAGGGTCCCTAAGGACAGGTGTAAGTCCATATCTGCCAAGTGACCCTATGTAGGGGAAACAGTCCCTATTCTGCTCTGTCAGTGTGTATCATGGTCTCTGAGGACAGGTGTCAATACATATCTGCCAAGTGACCCTATGTAGGGGGAACAGTCCCTATTCTGCTCTGTGTCAGTGTGTATCAGGGTCCCTGAGGACAGGTGTCAATACATATCTGCCAAGTGACCCTATGTAGGGGGAACAGTCCCTATTCTGCTCTGTGTCAGTGTGTATCAGGGTCCCTGAGGACAGGTGTCAATCCATATCTGCCAAGAGACCATATGTAGGGGGGACAGTTCCTATTCTGCTCTGTCAGTGTGTATCAGGGTCTCTGAGGACAGGTGTCAATACATATCTGCCAAGTGACCCTATTCTGCTCTGTGTCAGTGTATATCAGGGTCCCTGAGGACATGTGTCAATCCATATCTTCCAAGTGACCCTATGTAGGGGGAACAGTCCCTATTCTGCTCTGTGTCAGTGTGTATCAGGGTCTCTGAGGACAGGTGTCAATCCATATCTGCCAAGTGACCCTATGTAGGGGGAACAGTCCCTATTCTGTTCTGTGTCAGTGTGTATCAGGGTCCCTGAGGACAGGTGTCAATCCATATCTGCCAAGTGACCCTATGTAGGGGATCAAGCCCTATTCTGCTCTGTGTCAGTGTGTATCAGGGATCCTCAGGATAGGTGTCAATCCATATCTGCCAAGTGACCCTATGTAGGGGGAACAGTCCCTATTCTGCTCTGTGTCAGTGTGTAACAGGGTCCTGAGGACAGGTGTCAATCCATATGTCAAGGTGTCAATATGTCATATGTCAGGTGTCAATCCATATCCATTGTGATTTAGGAATGTTAGGTGATTTATGCCCTTTATGGATTAAAACCAGACTCTTCATTAACTGTGTAATTTTCCATGGGAGTTTTGCCATGGATCCCCCTCCGGCATGCCACAGTCCAGGTGTTAGTCCCCTTGAAACAACTTTTCCATCACTATTGTGGCCAGAAAGAGTCCCTGTGGGTTTTAAAATTCGCCTGCCCATTGAAGTCTATGGCGGTTCGCCCGGTTCGGCGGTTTGCGAACATTTGCAGAAGTTTGCCGTTCGCGAATCGAAAATTTCATGTTCGCGACATCACTATCCAGCACACACACCATCCAACACACACACACACACTTCATCCAGCACACACACACTGCATTCATTATACTCAATCTGCACTTACTACAAACACACTACATTCATTATACACACTTTGCACTCACTACAAACACACTACATTCATTATACACACTGCACTCACTAGACACACTACATTCATTGTGCACATTCTGCACTCACTACAAACACACTGCATTCATTATACACACTGCACTCACTACAAACACACTACATTCATTATACACACTCTGCATTCATTATACATACTCTGCACTCACTACAAACACACTACATTCACTACACACTCTGCATTTATTATACACACTCTGCACTCACTACAAACACACTACATTCACTACACATTACATTAACTACAAACACACTACATACACTGCATTCATTATACACACTCTGCACTCACTACAAACACACTGCATTCATTATACACACGCTGCACTCACTACAAACTACATTCATTATACACACTCTGCACTGACTACAAACACACTGCATTCATTATACACACGCTGCACTTACTACAAACACTGCATTCATTATATACAATCTGCACTTACTACAAACACACTACATTCACTATACACACTTTGCACTGACTACAAACACACTACATTCATTATACACACTGCACTCACTAGACACACTACATTCATTGTACACATTCTGCACTCACTACAAACACACTGCATTCATTGTACACATTCTGCACTCACTACAAACACACTGCATTCATTATACGCACTCTGCACTCACTACAAACACACTACATTCATTATACACACTCTGCACTCACTACAAACACACTACATTCATTATACACACTCTGCACTCACTACAAACACACTACATTCACTATACACACTCTGCACTCACTACAAACACACTACATTCATTATACACGCTTTGCACTCACTACAAACACACTACATTCACTATACATACGCTGCACTCACTACAAACACACTACATTCATTATACACACTCTGCACTCACTACAAACACACTACATTCACTATACACACGCTGCACTCACTACAAAAACTAAATTCATTATACACATTCTGCACTCACTACAAAAACACTACATTTATTATACAGACTGCACTCACTACAAACACACTACATTCATTATACACACTCTGCACTCACTACAAACACGCTACATTCATTATACACACCCTGCACTGCACTATATGCATAGGAGTGTAAATTTTTTTTTAAGGGGGGGGGGGGGATCATGGGTGAGTTCCCACACTTTTTTCTCCAGGACTTAACCCCTGCTGCTAAAATGAGCTTGCAGTCTAGAGGAGGTTGGATATAAAAACACATTAGGAAGGATTTCGAGGTGGGTTAGTAAACAAACAAGGTGAGAAAGTAGCAGAACTGAAGGGGAGAGTTGAGTTTGGCCCTTTAGGAGTGAGCAAGAGACAGATTTGTAAATGTTTGTAAAATAGTGTCACGATATACACCAGCTCTTACTTGCCCAAGGCTCCCACGGCGTCCTGAGAGCTGATCCTGTGGATGTATCTCCCTGCTTACCTAATCTCTCCTGCAGCTTCAGGCTCTGCTGTCCTGCACTAGGCTCCGTTTTAGTGCTGCAACCGTGGCAGAGGAATTCAGGGAAGCCCAGTGGGGGGGACGCTTACAGAGACAGAGGCGAGGGACTGAAGACAAGCCAATCTTCTCCCCTCCTTTATAATCTTTGGTGGCTCCACCTGCTGTGGGTAGGGACTGGTCACTTGACCTCCTCTCTCTATAAAGAGACAACTTAGTGCTTGGTTATCTTGGTGCTTGCTCCAGTCTCCTGGCATCCTGGTTCTTGGTTCCTAATCCTGGTCCTTGTTCCTGATTTCCGGTAATACTTCTCAGCTTCTGACCTTTGGCTTTGACCCTGACCATGATTCTTGTCTCCAACCTTTGGCTTCTGACATCATTCTATCTATTCGTGAATCTCTTGGCTTCTGAACTTCAGCTTGACTCTTGACCTTTGGTGCCAGCCCTTACCATTAGACTGCCTGACTCTGCCTCCTGCCTGCTCCTTTCTGGCTTCATCACCTTATCTGTAAATGAAGACACCAATGTCATCATAGACCTCCCATGTTCCAGTATCACTCTCAGGAACCTGAGAGGGTTGTGTTTGCAAGGGGTTGCCGTTCTACTTAAACTGAGTTTTCTCCAAACAAACCAACCGGTAGGTTGTCACAAATAGAAGTTACTCTGGAATGCCATAAGCTTTTCTGAAGAGATGGACTTTGAGGGACTTAAATGACTAGGGGAGAGTCTGATGGTAGTAGGCAGGATGTTCCAAAGGAAATGAGTCACTTATGATAAGTCCTGCAAGCATGAATTAGCAGTAAGGGTGCGATCAGAGGACAGAAGGTCATCGGCAGAGTGGAGAGACAAATTAGGGCCATACCTATGAATTAGAGAAGAAATATAATAGAATAGATGTGTTTAAAGTTTTTTTTTAGGTAAGGGTTAGTATTTTGAATTGGCACCTATAGGATACAGGAAGCCAATGTAAGGATTGACAAAGTGGCAACGAACTCTATGTGCCACTCATTACTGTAACCCACTCAAAAAAACATCAGAAGCAAGCAAAACACATTGTGGATTATTTTAATATTACAACAATAAAGCCATTCTGGTTTTAATCAACATTGGATCTAACATAGATATTTTTATTATTTGATTTTTCGTTGAACCTCTTCCTCTAGCACTCCTGGCTGATGCACCCTGCTGTAGAACTCGAACACTGAAATATTGGTGGGGATTATACCACCTACACTAGAAGCACTGAGCCTCACTGCTCTGATAAATGTGAGTACAACTCCAATATTTATATATATCTTTTTTACAAACCGTGAGTATTGTGTTTTTTCTTTTTTTTTGTCTCTATTGTTGGCTTTATCTATACAACCAGACCAGAGAAATTGTAACCAAGATATATCCTTAAGGTTTGGTTTATACCCAAATGAGTGAGATCCCAGCAGCCTGCTCAGTGCCAGCATTGCATTTACTGACACACATGACACACAGCAACATACCAGGCACGTACCACATAGTATCCCTGCAAGCAAAGTGGCAGGAGGTGGGCAGCACTGAGCATCCCCCCTGATGAATGTTACCCAGGGTGGACCCACCTTAGAATGCCACTTGGTAAGATCTGTCTCTCTTGGGTGTTTCTAGCAGACAACTAGAGGTAGCAAGAAAAGCTAGGCTAAAGAGAAGGAAACCTTCATTTTTGTATTTATTGCTAAAGGACAAACAGAAAATGTAGCATAATATACATAAATGCACCAGATACTACAATAAGTACAAACATTCCTAGCAAGTTAGTGTAGTAAATTGTGAAAATGTATGAGCCTTATTATGAAAGTTTAAGAAGTATTTTAGTACATTAACAAAAAAAAAACCATTCAATTGAATATCTCTCTGCTGTAATTGGTCTGAGTAAGAGGAACAGAGTAAATACTCAAATTTACTAAAATAACCTTTGTCCATTTAATCTAAATAATATATTTACTCCAAGAAGTCTAGACTCCAATATATGTGAATCAAATTAAACTCATGTCACTATCTGTTAAGTATTCACTTTATTCAATATTATAGGGGAGCCCAGATCTCTTGGAGTAAATTATTATTATATTTTTTTTAAATAAATAATATATATATTTTTATTATTTTCCCCATTCTTCATATTAAGACTGATCAGCATCGCTTGCTGGACCTGCAGCAACACTGGAAGAGGATTGTGAGGAAGAGGAGTCAGAGGAGGAATGTGGCTTTGAGGAGGAGGATGAAGACCAAACACAACTGGCATCCCAGGGTGCTCGTTGTCACCTATCTGGTACCCGTGGTGTTATACGTGGCTGGGGGGAAGAACATACCTTCATTGACATCAGTGAGGAGGAGGAACGGGAAATGAGTAGCTCGGCATCCAACCTTGTGCAAATGGGGTCTTTCATGCTGTTGTGCCTGTTGAGGGACCCTCGTATAAAAAGGCTGAAGGAGAACGACCTGTACTGGGTGTCCACGCTACTAGACCCCCAGTATAAGCAGAAAGTGGCTGGAAAGTTACCAAATTACAACAAGTCGGAAAGGATGCAGCATTTGCAAAATCAATTAAAAAGTATGCTTTACACAGCGTATAAGGGTGATGGCACAGCACAACGGGAATCTAACAAGGGAAGAAGTGAAAGTAATCCTCCTCCTCCCACGACCACGCCGGCAAGGACAGGACGCTTTAAAGACGTGTTGTTGATGGAGGACATGCAGAGCTTTTTAAGTCCTACACATCTCCACAACCCTTCGGGATCCACCCTCAGAGAATGACTCGACCGACAGGTAACAGACTACCTTGCCTTAACTACAGATATCGACACTCTGAGGAGCGATGAACCCCTTCACTACTGGGTGTGCAGGCTTGACCTGTGGCCTGAGCTATCCCAATTTGCGATAGAACTTCTGGCCTGCCCCGCTTCAAGTGTCCTGTCAGAAAGGACCTTCAGTGCAGCAGGAGGTATTGTCACTGAGAAGAGAAGTCGCCTAGGTCAAAAAAGTCTAGATTACCTCACCTTTATTAAGATGAATGAGGGATAGATCCCGAAGGGACTGACAGTGGGCAATACATTCGACTAAAAAAGGCCTGATGAGATGAGCTGCCTTGGGCTAAAAATGGTCCACACGCTGCTGTATTTTAGCTCTTAATGCCGGTTGACTTGCGTGACTTATCCGCCACCAACTAGGGTTTAAGCCGCAATGTTTTAGGGCACTTTCTGCCTGGGAAAGAAACATCAATTTTATGGCCGCTGCTACAGCAGCGGCTGCAACAATACCTAATTTTTCAGGCATGTGTACGTGCCGAATTTTTCGGCCCTCTGGTGCTGCACTGTGGCTTCAAAAACCAAACCAAAAAAAAGGCACATAACCGGGATTAAACTGATAGGAGTGGTGTGTTAAGTTGTAATATTCCTATCTGGTGGCACATTAGATTGCACGCGCAGTGCCCCAAATTTGAAGTAGGAGGACCGACCAAGCATCTTTTTCCATCTCCCGGTTCCTAAAATCGATGCCATATACACGTCCCCTGATAGGGCGCCAGCACGTTATTCTCTTGGGCGCCAGCTCGTTATTCTCTTTTTCACTTCACTAGGGACACTTTACTGCACTATGGGCACTTAGACCCACTCTTTGTCTTGCACAGAGTTATTCCTAGCCAGCATCTGTGATGGGAAATCAGGGAGTCATCTAAACGTTTAGATTGAGCTTTAGCTTAGAACACCCTTGAAGGTGTTTAAGGAGATTAGGGCTAGTTTAGAGGATTCTTCTTAGACCTCTCTGAGTCTTTATAGCCCTTCTACCTATCCAGCATTTCTGGAAACTAGCTAAGAGAAAGGGTGGCTGTGTGTCTGTGATACATTTAACTTTATATCACCTTATTGACACTTTTTATGACGGCATCACTCCATACTCTCTGCCTATACCCATCTATTTAGAGGGAATTTCCTTGCCCCTGGCAATATTATATAATAGGTAATAGTATTACCATTATTACACAATTAGCCACTATAGGGGAATGTGTATAGTATCCCTTTGTTATTTATAAATGATACAATAAAGACTTTTGTCCATTACTCAATTTACTTTAACAAAGGGTACTAACCACGGTATTAGGAAGCTTTACTCTGCTTTCCCTTTCTCCCTCTATTATACACCTTTGCTCACTAGGATTTGTAGGTATCACTTTATTATAGTTGTCTAACCTTTTCCTATGCCAGTTTTAGATCTCCTTCTTGGGAGATTTTTTCTTTTTTCAGTTTATTAGCATACCTGGGTACAAGCCCTCGTTGGGGCTGGCACCACCACCTGACCACATTTCCTCATTTCTTCCACTCATACCGCTTTTTCCATCTTTGAAGGGGTTTGGCGAAACAAGGAAATAGTCCTCTACTCGTAACAGGGATTAAACTGATAAGAATAGTACTACTTAACACATCTTATAATAACGCAGAGAGAGGCAACGCAGAGAGAGGAGTCTGAAGAAGAGGAGTCAGAGGAGGAAGGTGGCTTTGAGGAGGTGGAAGACCAAACACAGCAGGCATCCCAGGGGGCTTGTTGTCACCTTTCGGGCAACCTTTAGATATATGCAACTACGACACTACTATAACTCGCTCCATCATCAGGAAAAATTACACAGGGATCTGACGTGGTTCGAGACCCTCTGTCTTCGTGGCGCATCACTCGGAAATACCATCTTGCACCTGTATCAATACTTACTAACTGATTCAACCTCGGAAAACAACACTTTCAAACATAGATGGGAACGAGCTATGGGCACGACATTCACCTCCACGCAATGGGACAAAGCCCTGATATGGCAACACAAAAGCTCATCTAGCTCCCATTATCAAGAGGTGAACTATAAGCTACTTTCCATGTGGTATAGAACCCCAGCAATGCTCCACCACATATTTCCCGATGCCACACCAACGTGCTGGAGGTGACAGGATGACAGAGGGACCCTCATGCACATCTGGTGGGAGTGTTCGCATATCGTCCCATACTGGGACCAGATCAAATCTGACATTCAATAGATTTTGGGGGATGACATAATCTGGTCGCCAGAATTAATTTTATTACATATCTCAGCACACTCATTATCCGCATATAAAAAATCCATTCTACGTCATCTACTAAACGCTGCGAAAGCACTCGTGCCTGTATACTGGAAGAAAGTAGATATCCCCACCCGGGAGGAGTGGATCCACCGGGTGGAAGACATCAGGGCAGCTGAAGCCCTGCTAGCTGACCTAACGGGCAGAGGTATGAAATGTGCGGAACTTTGGGCTCCGTGGTTTACTTTCCGCGCGCGGCGATAGGGGGGGTGCCAGTGGGGAGACGGGGCTAGGTGACAATACTGACCTCGTGGACTACCTACCACACGAGACATACCCACTATTAGTCCCCTTGAGGTAACAGATACGGGCAATACGCCCCACACCCCACACTCGCTACATAAAAAGGCGAAAAGAACCTCCTAGACAGGACGAATGGACAAATCTACAGGAATGCCTGGGATACTTACACGGACGGGGATGATCTCCATCAGACTGAGGCACCGTACGCACCGTAATAGGTGGACAATGCACTGCATACCTACACACTATAAAAGGGATCTCTAGACCGCACCACCCCTACAGACCTGCAGAGAAAGAGCAGACAGATCACGGCTATTACAATACAGGCAGCAACTTGAGGAAGACCTGGGGAACGATTTAGTGCCCAACCTAGTACTTACCCCGACTTGACAATCAGAAGCATGTGGCTAACCACTGGACCGACAGGACACGAGATGTAAGCAGAACAGGTAAACCAAAGTCTAGTCTATGAACGTGTACGGTGGCAGGAGGACCCCCCCCCCCTCACACACACATGCAACACCCTCTTACTCTCCTCCCGGACATATCATCCTCCGAACTATCCCCACCCCGACTAAAAATCATATAACTGCATCTCTTACCCGCTAACCCAGGCACACTGGTCTATGGCGACACTATTCTGAACTGGGGACAGGACCCGGACATTACACTGCATAATAGAAATGGGAATAAGACTACCGCCAGAGAAGGGCGCTGACACGCCTCAACCACTCATAACTGCATCCACAAGCCATGAGAACCCCAATTCCCCTCTCTCCTCCCCCACCACCACTAGTCTCATACAACATTGGGGTCATACCACGACACATACATGCTACCCTGAAGGAATCACCACACAACCCCACACACTATTTCTCGCATCTATCATCAGACAATTGTAATGTGTACGAATATCACATCTGTACTCACGCTCTTCAAAGATCTACACATCCTACCACGCCCACAGTTTCATGAATACTAATAGATGTATGTATCCATACAGATTCATACAATATTTACA
This sequence comes from Pelobates fuscus, assembly GCF_036172605.1. Lineage (NCBI taxonomy): Eukaryota > Metazoa > Chordata > Amphibia > Anura > Pelobatidae > Pelobates > Pelobates fuscus. Next base: position 70,919,922 of record NC_086320.1, on the reverse strand, counting down.
CAAAGCTCCAACCTGTAGGAAACAATTACGGTCTTTGTTTATTATCACCGGATGTAAACTGATACTGAATGGTACTAATGATTGTATATAAATAAGCCCAGCATACGTATTTGCACTGTTTCTATGTTATCACTGTTTTATATAACTATGTTGAGATGGGCCTGCGTGCCCAAAATGTGCTCCACTATCTTGACAAAATCCAAATAAAAAGATTAACAAACAAAAAAAAACATCATACAGTAGGTCCCCCCCCTCATTATTTTATGGCCCCCACCCACTGCTCACGGGTGGGGGCGGGCGGGAGGACAGTAGCCCCCCCATTGTGATTTATGGCCCCAACCGCCGTGCAGGTGTGGGGGCTGGGGGGGGGGGGGGGAGGACAGTAGGTCCCCCCCTTATCCTTATTTACTGAATATTTCCCTGTATAACAATGTTTGGCATTTAGTGAATATTCTCTATTCTGCTCTGTGTCAGTGTGTATCAGGGTCTCTGAGGACAGGTGTCAATCCATATATGCCAAGTGACCCTATGTAGGAGGAACAGTCCCTATTCTGCTCTGTGTCAGTGTGTATCAGGGTCCCTAAGGACAGGTGTAAGTCCATATCTGCCAAGTGACCCTATGTAGGGAAAACAGTCCCTATTCTGCTCTGTCAGTGTGTATCAGGGTCTCTGAGGACAGGTGTCAATACATATCTGCCAAGTGACCCTATGTAGGGGGAACAGTCCCTATTCTGCTCTGTGTCAGTGTGTATCAGGGTCCCTGAGGACAGGTGTCAATCCATATCTGCCAAGTGACCCTATGTAGGGGGAACAGTCCCTATTCTGTTCTGTGTCAGTGTGTATCAGGGTCCCTAAGGACAGGTGTAAGTCCATATCTGCCAAGTGACCCTATGTAGGGGAAACAGTCCCTATTCTGCTCTGTCAGTGTGTATCATGGTCTCTGAGGACAGGTGTCAATACATATCTGCCAAGTGACCCTATGTAGGGGGAACAGTCCCTATTCTGCTCTGTGTCAGTGTGTATCAGGGTCCCTGAGGACAGGTGTCAATACATATCTGCCAAGTGACCCTATGTAGGGGGAACAGTCCCTATTCTGCTCTGTGTCAGTGTGTATCAGGGTCCCTGAGGACAGGTGTCAATCCATATCTGCCAAGAGACCATATGTAGGGGGAACAGTTCCTATTCTGCTCTGTCAGTGTGTATCAGGGTCTCTGAGGACAGGTGTCAATACATATCTGCCAAGTGACCCTATTCTGCTCTGTGTCAGTGTATATCAGGGTCCCTGAGGACATGTGTCAATCCATATCTTCCAAGTGACCCTATGTAGGGGGAACAGTCCCTATTCTGCTCTGTGTCAGTGTGTATCAGGGTCTCTGAGGACAGGTGTCAATCCATATCTGCCAAGTGACCCTATGTAGGGGGAACAGTCCCTATTCTGTTCTGTGTCAGTGTGTATCAGGGTCCCTGAGGACAGGTGTCAATCCATATCTGCCAAGTGACCCTATGTAGGGGAACAAGCCCTATTCTGCTCTGTGTCAGTGTGTATCAGGGATCCTCAGGATAGGTGTCAATCCATATCTGCCAAGTGACCCTATGTAGGGGGAACAGTCCCTATTCTGCTCTGTGTCAGTGTGTAACAGGGTCCTGAGGACAGGTGTCAATCCATATGTCAAGGTGTCAATATGTCATATGTCAGGTGTCAATCCATATCCATTGTGATTTAGGAATGTTAGGTGATTTATGCCCTTTATGGATTAAAACCAGACTCTTCATTAACTGTGTAATTTTCCATGGGAGTTTTGCCATGGATCCCCCTCCGGCATGCCACAGTCCAGGTGTTAGTCCCCTTGAAACAACTTTTCCATCACTATTGTGGCCAGAAAGAGTCCCTGTGGGTTTTAAAATTCGCCTGCCCATTGAAGTCTATGGCGGTTCGCCCGGTTCGGCGGTTTGCGAACATTTGCAGAAGTTTGCCGTTCGCGAATCGAAAATTTCATGTTCGCGACATCACTATCCAGCACACACACCATCCAACACACACACACACACTTCATCCAGCACACACACACTGCATTCATTATACTCAATCTGCACTTACTACAAACACACTACATTCATTATACACACTTTGCACTCACTACAAACACACTACATTCATTATACACACTGCACTCACTAGACACACTACATTCATTGTGCACATTCTGCACTCACTACAAACACACTGCATTCATTATACACACTGCACTCACTACAAACACACTACATTCATTATACACACTCTGCATTCATTATACATACTCTGCACTCACTACAAACACACTACATTCACTACACACTCTGCATTTATTATACACACTCTGCACTCACTACAAACACACTACATTCACTACACATTACATTAACTACAAACACACTACATACACTGCATTCATTATACACACTCTGCACTCACTACAAACACACTGCATTCATTATACACACGCTGCACTCACTACAAACTACATTCATTATACACACTCTGCACTGACTACAAACACACTGCATTCATTATACACACGCTGCACTTACTACAAACACTGCATTCATTATATACAATCTGCACTTACTACAAACACACTACATTCACTATACACACTTTGCACTGACTACAAACACACTACATTCATTATACACACTGCACTCACTAGACACACTACATTCATTGTACACATTCTGCACTCACTACAAACACACTGCATTCATTGTACACATTCTGCACTCACTACAAACACACTGCATTCATTATACGCACTCTGCACTCACTACAAACACACTACATTCATTATACACACTCTGCACTCACTACAAACACACTACATTCATTATACACACTCTGCACTCACTACAAACACACTACATTCACTATACACACTCTGCACTCACTACAAACACACTACATTCATTATACACGCTTTGCACTCACTACAAACACACTACATTCACTATACATACGCTGCACTCACTACAAACACACTACATTCATTATACACACTCTGCACTCACTACAAACACACTACATTCACTATACACACGCTGCACTCACTACAAAAACTAAATTCATTATACACATTCTGCACTCACTACAAAAACACTACATTTATTATACAGACTGCACTCACTACAAACACACTACATTCATTATACACACTCTGCACTCACTACAAACACACTACATTCATTATACACACCCTGCACTGCACTATATGCATAGGAGTGTAAAAATTTTTTTAAGGGGGGGGGGGGGGGATCATGGGTGAGTTCCCACACTTTTTTCTCCAGGACTTAACCCCTGCTGCTAAAATGAGCTTGCAGTCTAGAGGAGGTTGGATATAAAAACACATTAGGAAGGATTTCGAGGTGGGTTAGTAAACAAACAAGGTGAGAAAGTAGCAGAACTGAAGGGGAGAGTTGAGTTTGGCCCTTTAGGAGTGAGCAAGAGACAGATTTGTAAATGTTTGTAAAATAGTGTCACGATATACACCAGCTCTTACTTGCCCAAGGCTCCCACGGCGTCCTGAGAGCTGATCCTGTGGATGTATCTCCCTGCTTACCTAATCTCTCCTGCAGCTTCAGGCTCTGCTGTCCTGCACTAGGCTCCGTTTTAGTGCTGCAACCGTGGCAGAGGAATTCAGGGAAGCCCAGTGGGGGGGACGCTTACAGAGACAGAGGCGAGGGACTGAAGACAAGCCAATCTTCTCCCCTCCTTTATAATCTTTGGTGGCTCCACCTGCTGTGGGTAGGGACTGGTCACTTGACCTCCTCTCTCTATAAAGAGACAACTTAGTGCTTGGTTATCTTGGTGCTTGCTCCAGTCTCCTGGCATCCTGGTTCTTGGTTCCTAATCCTGGTCCTTGTTCCTGATTTCCGGTAATACTTCTCAGCTTCTGACCTTTGGCTTTGACCCTGACCATGATTCTTGTCTCCAACCTTTGGCTTCTGACATCATTCTATCTATTCGTGAATCTCTTGGCTTCTGAACTTCAGCTTGACTCTTGACCTTTGGTGCCAGCCCTTACCATTAGACTGCCTGACTCTGCCTCCTGCCTGCTCCTTTCTGGCTTCATCACCTTATCTGTAAATGAAGACACCAATGTCATCATAGACCTCCCATGTTCCAGTATCACTCTCAGGAACCTGAGAGGGTTGTGTTTGCAAGGGGTTGCCGTTCTACTTAAACTGAGTTTTCTCCAAACAAACCAACCGGTAGGTTGTCACAAATAGAAGTTACTCTGGAATGCCATAAGCTTTTCTGAAGAGATGGACTTTGAGGGACTTAAATGACTAGGGGAGAGTCTGATGGTAGTAGGCAGGATGTTCCAAAGGAAATGAGTCACTTATGATAAGTCCTGCAAGCATGAATTAGCAGTAAGGGTGCGATCAGAGGACAGAAGGTCATCGGCAGAGTGGAGAGACAAATTAGGGCCATACCTATGAATTAGAGAAGAAATATAATAGAATAGATGTGTTTAAAGTTTTTTTTTAGGTAAGGGTTAGTATTTTGAATTGGCACCTATAGGATACAGGAAGCCAATGTAAGGATTGACAAAGTGGCAACGAACTCTATGTGCCACTCATTACTGTAACCCACTCAAAAAAACATCAGAAGCAAGCAAAACACATTGTGGATTATTTTAATATTACAACAATAAAGCCATTCTGGTTTTAATCAACATTGGATCTAACATAGATATTTTTATTATTTGATTTTTCGTTGAACCTCTTCCTCTAGCACTCCTGGCTGATGCACCCTGCTGTAGAACTCGAACACTGAAATATTGGTGGGGATTATACCACCTACACTAGAAGCACTGAGCCTCACTGCTCTGATAAATGTGAGTACAACTCCAATATTTATATATATCTTTTTTTACAAACCGTGAGTATTGTGTTTTTTCTTTTTTTTTGTCTCTATTGTTGGCTTTATCTATACAACCAGACCAGAGAAATTGTAACCAAGATATATCCTTAAGGTTTGGTTTATACCCAAATGAGTGAGATCCCAGCAGCCTGCTCAGTGCCAGCATTGCATTTACTGACACACATGACACACAGCAACATACCAGGCACGTACCACATAGTATCCCTGCAAGCAAAGTGGCAGGAGGTGGGCAGCACTGAGCATCCCCCCTGATGAATGTTACCCAGGGTGGACCCACCTTAGAATGCCACTTGGTAAGATCTGTCTCTCTTGGGTGTTTCTAGCAGACAACTAGAGGTAGCAAGAAAAGCTAGGCTAAAGAGAAGGAAACCTTCATTTTTGTATTTATTGCTAAAGGACAAACAGAAAATGTAGCATAATATACATAAATGCACCAGATACTACAATAAGTACAAACATTCCTAGCAAGTTAGTGTAGTAAATTGTGAAAATGTATGAGCCTTATTATGAAAGTTTAAGAAGTATTTTAGTACATTAACAAAAAAAAAAACCATTCAATTGAATATCTCTCTGCTGTAATTGGTCTGAGTAAGAGGAACAGAGTAAATACTCAAATTTACTAAAATAACCTTTGTCCATTTAATCTAAATAATATATTTACTCCAAGAAGTCTAGACTCCAATATATGTGAATCAAATTAAACTCATGTCACTATCTGTTAAGTATTCACTTTATTCAATATTATAGGGGAGCCCAGATCTCTTGGAGTAAATTATTATTATATTTTTTTTAAATAAATAATATATATATTTTTATTATTTTCCCCATTCTTCATATTAAGACTGATCAGCATCGCTTGCTGGACCTGCAGCAACACTGGAAGAGGATTGTGAGGAAGAGGAGTCAGAGGAGGAATGTGGCTTTGAGGAGGAGGATGAAGACCAAACACAACTGGCATCCCAGGGTGCTCGTTGTCACCTATCTGGTACCCGTGGTGTTATACGTGGCTGGGGGGAAGAACATACCTTCATTGACATCAGTGAGGAGGAGGAACGGGAAATGAGTAGCTCGGCATCCAACCTTGTGCAAATGGGGTCTTTCATGCTGTCGTGCCTGTTGAGGGACCCTCGTATAAAAAGGCTGAAGGAGAACGACCTGTACTGGGTGTCCACGCTACTAGACCCCCAGTATAAGCAGAAAGTGGCTGGAAAGTTACCAAATTACAACAAGTCGGAAAGGATGCAGCATTTGCAAAATCAATTAAAAAGTATGCTTTACACAGCGTATAAGGGTGATGGCACAGCACAACGGGAATCTAACAAGGGAAGAAGTGAAAGTAATCCTCCTCCTCCCACGACCACGCCGGCAAGGACAGGACGCTTTAAAGACGTGTTGTTGATGGAGGACATGCAGAGCTTTTTAAGTCCTACACATCTCCACAACCCTTCGGGATCCACCCCCAGAGAATGACTCGACCGACAGGTAACAGACTACCTTGCCTTAACTACAGATATCGACACTCTGAGGAGCGATGAACCCCTTCACTACTGGGTGTGCAGGCTTGACCTGTGGCCTGAGCTATCCCAATTTGCGATAGAACTTCTGGCCTGCCCCGCTTCAAGTGTCCTGTCAGAAAGGACCTTCAGTGCAGCAGGAGGTATTGTCACTGAGAAGAGAAGTCGCCTAGGTCAAAAAAGTCTAGATTACCTCACCTTTATTAAGATGAATGAGGGATAGATCCCGAAGGGACTGACAGTGGGCAATACATTCGACTAAAAAAGGCCTGATGAGATGAGCTGCCTTGGGCTAAAAATGGTCCACACGCTGCTGTATTTTAGCTCTTAATGCCGGTTGACTTGCGTGACTTATCCGCCACCAACTAGGGTTTAAGCCGCAATGTTTTAGGGCACTTTCTGCCTGGGAAAGAAACATCAATTTATGGCCGCTGCTACAGCAGCGGCTGCAACAATACCTAATTTTTCAGGCATGTGTACGTGCCGAATTTTTCGGCCCTCTGGTGCTGCACTGTGGCTTCAAAAACCAAACCAAAAAAAAGGCACATAACCGGGATTAAACTGATAGGAGTGGTGTGTTAAGTTGTAATATTCCTATCTGGTGGCACATTAGATTGCACGCGCAGTGCCCCAAATTTGAAGTAGGAGGACCGACCAAGCATCTTTTTCCATCTCCCGGTTCCTAAAATCGATGCCATATACACGTCCCCTGATAGGGCGCCAGCACGTTATTCTCTTGGGCGCCAGCTCGTTATTCTCTTTTTCACTTCACTAGGGACACTTTACTGCACTATGGGCACTTAGACCCACTCTTTGTCTTGCACAGTGTTATTCCTAGCCAGCATCTGTGATGGGAAATCAGGGAGTCATCTAAACGTTTAGATTGAGCTTTAGCTTAGAACACCCTTGAAGGTGTTTAAGGAGATTAGGGCTAGTTTAGAGGATTCTTCTTAGACCTCTCTGAGTCTTTATAGCCCTTCTACCTATCCAGCATTTCTGGAAACTAGCTAAGAGAAAGGGTGGCTGTGTGTCTGTGATACATTTAACTTTATATCACCTTATTGACACTTTTTATGACGGCATCACTCCATACTCTCTGCCTATACCCATCTATTTAGAGGGAATTTCCTTGCCCCTGGCAATATTATATAATAGGTAATAGTATTACCATTATTACACAATTAGCCACTATAGGGGAATGTGTATAGTATCCCTTTGTTATTTATAAATGATACAATAAAGACTTTTGTCCATTACTCAATTTACTTTAACAAAGGGTACTAACCACGGTATTAGGAAGCTTTACTCTGCTTTCCCTTTCTCCCTCTATTATACACCTTTGCTCACTAGGATTTGTAGGTATCACTTTATTATAGTTGTCTAACCTTTTCCTATGCCAGTTTTAGATCTCCTTCTTGGGAGATTTTTTCTTTTTTCAGTTTATTAGCATACCTGGGTACAAGCCCTCGTTGGGGCTGGCACCACCACCTGACCACATTTCCTCATTTCTTCCACTCATACCGCTTTTTCCATCTTTGAAGGGGTTTGGCGAAACAAGGAAATAGTCCTCTACTCGTAACAGGGATTAAACTGATAAGAATAGTACTACTTAACACATCTTATAATAACGCAGAGAGAGGCAACGCAGAGAGAGGAGTCTGAAGAAGAGGAGTCAGAGGAGGAAGGTGGCTTTGAGGAGGTGGAAGACCAAACACAGCAGGCATCCCAGGGGGCTTGTTGTCACCTTTCGGGCAACCTTTAGATATATGCAACTACGACACTACTATAACTCGCTCCATCATCAGGAAAAATTACACAGGGATCTGACGTGGTTCGAGACCCTCTGTCTTCGTGGCGCATCACTCGGAAATACCATCTTGCACCTGTATCAATACTTACTAACTGATTCAACCTCGGAAAACAACACTTTCAAACATAGATGGGAACGAGCTATGGGCACGACATTCACCTCCACGCAATGGGACAAAGCCCTGATATGGCAACACAAAAGCTCATCTAGCTCCCATTATCAAGAGGTGAACTATAAGCTACTTTCCATGTGGTATAGAACCCCAGCAATGCTCCACCACATATTTCCCGATGCCACACCAACGTGCTGGAGGTGACAGGATGACAGAGGGACCCTCATGCACATCTGGTGGGAGTGTTCGCATATCGTCCCATACTGGGACCAGATCAAATCTGACATTCAATAGATTTTGGGGGATGACATAATCTGGTCGCCAGAATTAATTTTATTACATATCTCAGCACACTCATTATCCGCATATAAAAAATCCATTCTACGTCATCTACTAAACGCTGCGAAAGCACTCGTGCCTGTATACTGGAAGAAAGTAGATATCCCCACCCGGGAGGAGTGGATCCACCGGGTGGAAGACATCAGGGCAGCTGAAGCCCTGCTAGCTGACCAAACGGGCAGAGGTATGAAATGTGCGGAACTTTGGGCTCCGTGGTTTACTTTCCGCGCGCGGCGATAGGGGGGGTGCCAGTGGGGAGACGGGGCTAGGTGACAATACTGACCTCGTGGACTACCTACCACACGAGACATACCCACTATTAGTCCCCTTGAGGTAACAGATACGGGCAATACGCCCCACACCCCACACTCGCTACATAAAAAGGCGAAAAGAACCTCCTAGACAGGACGAATGGACAAATCTACAGGAATGCCTGGGATACTTACACGGACGGGGATGATCTCCATCAGACTGAGGCACCGTACGCACCGTAATAGGTGGACAATGCACTGCATACCTACACACTATAAAAGGGATCTCTAGACCACACCACCCCTAAAGACCTGCAGAGAAAGAGCAGACAGATCACGGCTATTACAATACAGGCAGCAACTTGAGGAAGACCTGGGGAACGATTTAGTGCCCAACCTAGTACTTACCCCGACTTGACAATCAGAAGCATGTGGCTAACCACTGGACCGACAGGACACGAGATGTAAGCAGAACAGGTAAACCAAAGTCTAGTCTATGAACGTGTACGGTGGCAGGAGGACCCCCCCCCCCCTCACACACACATGCAACACCCTCTTACTCTCCTCCCGGACATATCATCCTCCGAACTATCCCCACCCCGACTAAAAATTACAGATCATATAACTGCATCTCTTACCCGCTAACCCAGGCACACTGGTCTATGGCGACACTATTCTGAACTGGGGACAGGACCCGGACATTACACTGCATAATAGAAATGGGAATAAGACTACCGCCAGAGAAGGGCGCTGACACGCCTCAACCACTCATAACTGCATCCACAAGCCATGAGAACCCCAATTCCCCTCTCTCCTCCCCCACCACCACTAGTCTCATACAACATTGGGGTCATACCACGACACATACATGCTACCCTGAAGGAATCACCACACAACCCCACACACTATTTCTCGCATCTATCATCAGACAATTGTAATGTGTACGAATATCACATCTGTACTCACGCTCTTCAAAGATCTACACATCCTACCACGCCCACAGTTTCATGAATACTAATAGATGTATGTATCCATACAGATTCATACAATATTTACACAAAGCTCCAACCTGTAGGAAACAATTACGGTCTTTGTTTATTATCACCGGATGTAAACTGATACTGAATGGTACTAATGATTGTATATAAATAAGCCCAGCATACGTATTTGCACTGTTTCTATGTTATCACTGTTTTATATAACTATGTTGAGATGGGCCTGCGTGCCCAAAATGTGCTCCACTATCTTGACAAAATCCAAATAAAAAGATTAACAAACAAAAAAAAACATCATACAGTAGGTCCCCCCCCCTCATTATTTTATGGCCCCCACCCACTGCTCACGGGTGGGGGCGGGCGGGAGGACAGTAGCCCCCCCATTGTGATTTATGGCCCCAACCGCCGTGCAGGTGTGGGGGCTGGGGGGGGGGGGGAGGACAGTAGGTCCCCCCCTTATCCTTATTTACTGAATATTTCCCTGTATAACAATGTTTGGCATTTAGTGAATATTCTCTATTCTGCTCTGTGTCAGTGTGTATCAGGGTCTCTGAGGACAGGTGTCAATCCATATCTGCCAAGTGACCCTATGTAGGAGGAACAGTCCCTATTCTGCTCTGTGTCAGTGTGTATCAGGGTCCCTAAGGACAGGTGTAAGTCCATATCTGCCAAGTGACCCTATGTAGGGAAAACAGTCCCTATTCTGCTCTGTCAGTGTGTATCAGGGTCTCTGAGGACAGGTGTCAATACATATCTGCCAAGTGACCCTATGTAGGGGGAACAGTCCCTATTCTGCTCTGTGTCAGTGTGTATCAGGGTCCCTGAGGACAGGTGTCAATCCATATCTGCCAAGTGACCCTATGTAGGGGGAACAGTCCCTATTCTGTTCTGTGTCAGTGTGTATCAGGGTCCCTAAGGACAGGTGTAAGTCCATATCTGCCAAGTGACCCTATGTAGGGGAAACAGTCCCTATTCTGCTCTGTCAGTGTGTATCATGGTCTCTGAGGACAGGTGTCAATACATATCTGCCAAGTGACCCTATGTAGGGGGAACAGTCCCTATTCTGCTCTGTGTCAGTGTGTATCAGGGTCCCTGAGGACAGGTGTCAATACATATCTGCCAAGTGACCCTATGTAGGGGGAACAGTCCCTATTCTGCTCTGTGTCAGTGTGTATCAGGGTCCCTGAGGACAGGTGTCAATCCATATCTGCCAAGAGACCATATGTAGGGGGAACAGTTCCTATTCTGCTCTGTCAGTGTGTATCAGGGTCTCTGAGGACAGGTGTCAATACATATCTGCCAAGTGACCCTATTCTGCTCTGTGTCAGTGTATATCAGGGTCCCTGAGGACATGTGTCAATCCATATCTTCCAAGTGACCCTATGTAGGGGGAACAGTCCCTATTCTGCTCTGTGTCAGTGTGTATCAGGGTCTCTGAGGACAGGTGTCAATCCATATCTGCCAAGTGACCCTATGTAGGGGGAACAGTCCCTATTCTGTTCTGTGTCAGTGTGTATCAGGGTCCCTGAGGACAGGTGTCAATCCATATCTGCCAAGTGACCCTATGTAGGGGAACAAGCCCTATTCTGCTCTGTGTCAGTGTGTATCAGGGATCCTCAGGATAGGTGTCAATCCATATCTGCCAAGTGACCCTATGTAGGGGGAACAGTCCCTATTCTGCTCTGTGTCAGTGTGTAACAGGGTCCTGAGGACAGGTGTCAATCCATATGTCAAGGTGTCAATATGTCATATGTCAGGTGTCAATCCATATCCATTGTGATTTAGGAATGTTAGGTGATTTATGCCCTTTATGGATTAAAACCAGACTCTTCATTAACTGTGTAATTTTCCATGGGAGTTTTGCCATGGATCCCCCTCCGGCATGCCACAGTCCAGGTGTTAGTCCCCTTGAAACAACTTTTCCATCACTATTGTGGCCAGAAAGAGTCCCTGTGGGTTTTAAAATTCGCCTGCCCATTGAAGTCTATGGCGGTTCGCCCGGTTCGGCGGTTTGCGAACATTTGCAGAAGTTTGCCGTTCGCGAATCGAAAATTTCATGTTCGCGACATCACTATCCAGCACACACACCATCCAACACACACACACACACTTCATCCAGCACACACACACTGCATTCATTATACTCAATCTGCACTTACTACAAACACACTACATTCATTATACACACTTTGCACTCACTACAAACACACTACATTCATTATACACACTGCACTCACTAGACACACTACATTCATTGTGCACATTCTGCACTCACTACAAACACACTGCATTCATTATACACACTGCACTCACTACAAACACACTACATTCATTATACACACTCTGCATTCATTATACATACTCTGCACTCACTACAAACACACTACATTCACTACACACTCTGCATTTATTATACACACTCTGCACTCACTACAAACACACTACATTCACTACACATTACATTAACTACAAACACACTACATACACTGCATTCATTATACACACTCTGCACTCACTACAAACACACTGCATTCATTATACACACGCTGCACTCACTACAAACTACATTCATTATACACACTCTGCACTGACTACAAACACACTGCATTCATTATACACACGCTGCACTTACTACAAACACTGCATTCATTATATACAATCTGCACTTACTACAAACACACTACATTCATTATACACACTTTGCACTCACTACAAACACACTACATTCATTATACACACTGCACTCACTAGACACACTACATTCATTGTGCACATTCTGCACTCACTACAAACACACTGCATTCATTATACACACTGCACTCACTACAAACACACTACATTCATTATACACACTCTGCATTCATTATACATACTCTGCACTCACTACAAACACACTACATTCACTACACACTCTGCATTTATTATACACACTCTGCACTCACTACAAACACACTACATTCACTACACATTACATTAACTACAAACACACTACATACACTGCATTCATTATACACACTCTGCACTCACTACAAACACACTGCATTCATTATACACACGCTGCACTCACTACAAACTACATTCATTATACACACTCTGCACTGACTACAAACACACTGCATTCATTATACACACGCTGCACTTACTACAAACACTGCATTCATTATATACAATCTGCACTTACTACAAACACACTACATTCACTATACACACTTTGCACTGACTACAAACACACTACATTCATTATACACACTGCACTCACTAGACACACTACATTCATTGTACACATTCTGCACTCACTACAAACACACTGCATTCATTGTACACATTCTGCACTCACTACAAACACACTGCATTCATTATACGCACTCTGCACTCACTACAAACACACTACATTCATTATACACACTCTGCACTCACTACAAACACACTACATTCATTATACACACTCTGCACTCACTACAAACACACTACATTCACTATACACACTCTGCACTCACTACAAACACACTACATTCATTATACACGCTTTGCACTCACTACAAACACACTACATTCACTATACATACGCTGCACTCACTACAAACACACTACATTCATTATACACACTCTGCACTCACTACAAACACACTACATTCACTATACACACGCTGCACTCACTACAAAAACTAAATTCATTATACACATTCTGCACTCACTACAAAAACACTACATTTATTATACAGACTGCACTCACTACAAACACACTACATTCATTATACACACTCTGCACTCACTACAAACACACTACATTCATTATACACACCCTGCACTGCACTATATGCATAGGAGTGTAAAATTTTTTTTAAGGGGGGGGGGGGGGGGGATCATGGGTGAGTTCCCACACTTTTTTCTCCAGGACTTAACCCCTGCTGCTAAAATGAGCTTGCAGTCTAGAGGAGGTTGGATATAAAAACACATTAGGAAGGATTTCGAGGTGGGTTAGTAAACAAACAAGGTGAGAAAGTAGCAGAACTGAAGGGGAGAGTTGAGTTTGGCCCTTTAGGAGTGAGCAAGAGACAGATTTGTAAATGTTTGTAAAATAGTGTCACGATATACACCAGCTCTTACTTGCCCAAGGCTCCCACGGCGTCCTGAGAGCTGATCCTGTGGATGTATCTCCCTGCTTACCTAATCTCTCCTGCAGCTTCAGGCTCTGCTGTCCTGCACTAGGCTCCGTTTTAGTGCTGCAACCGTGGCAGAGGAATTCAGGGAAGCCCAGTAGGGGGGACGCTTACAGAGACAGAGGCGAGGGACTGAAGACAAGCCAATCTTCTCCCCTCCTTTATAATCTTTGGTGGCTCCACCTGCTGTGGGTAGGGACTGGTCACTTGACCTCCTCTCTCTATAAAGAGACAACTTAGTGCTTGGTTATCTTGGTGCTTGCTCCAGTCTCCTGGCATCCTGGTTCTTGGTTCCTAATCCTGGTCCTTGTTCCTGATTTCCGGTAATACTTCTCAGCTTCTGACCTTTGGCTTTGACCCTGACCATGATTCTTGTCTCCAACCTTTGGCTTCTGACATCATTCTATCTATTCGTGAATCTCTTGGCTTCTGAACTTCAGCTTGACTCTTGACCTTTGGTGCCAGCCCTTACCATTAGACTGCCTGACTCTGCCTCCTGCCTGCTCCTTTCTGGCTTCATCACCTTATCTGTAAATGAAGACACCAATGTCATCATAGACCTCCCATGTTCCAGTATCACTCTCAGGAACCTGAGAGGGTTGTGTTTGCAAGGGGTTGCCGTTCTACTTAAACTGAGTTTTCTCCAAACAAACCAACCGGTAGGTTGTCACAAATAGAAGTTACTCTGGAATGCCATAAGCTTTTCTGAAGAGATGGACTTTGAGGGACTTAAATGACTAGGGGAGAGTCTGATGGTAGTAGGCAGGATGTTCCAAAGGAAATGAGTCACTTATGATAAGTCCTGCAAGCATGAATTAGCAGTAAGGGTGCGATCAGAGGACAGAAGGTCATCGGCAGAGTGGAGAGACAAATTAGGGCCATACCTATGAATTAGAGAAGAAATATAATAGAATAGATGTGTTTAAAGTTTTTTTTTAGGTAAGGGTTAGTATTTTGAATTGGCACCTATAGGATACAGGAAGCCAATGTAAGGATTGACAAAGTGGCAACGAACTCTATGTGCCACTCATTACTGTAACCCACTCAAAAAAACATCAGAAGCAAGCAAAACACATTGTGGATTATTTTAATATTACAACAATAAAGCCATTCTGGTTTTAATCAACATTGGATCTAACATAGATATTTTTATTATTTGATTTTTCGTTGAACCTCTTCCTCTAGCACTCCTGGCTGATGCACCCTGCTGTAGAACTCGAACACTGAAATATTGGTGGGGATTATACCACCTACACTAGAAGCACTGAGCCTCACTGCTCTGATAAATGTGAGTACAACTCCAATATTTATATATATCTTTTTTACAAACCGTGAGTATTGTGTTTTTTCTTTTTTTTTGTCTCTATTGTTGGCTTTATCTATACAACCAGACCAGAGAAATTGTAACCAAGATATATCCTTAAGGTTTGGTTTATACCCAAATGAGTGAGATCCCAGCAGCCTGCTCAGTGCCAGCATTGCATTTACTGACACACATGACACACAGCAACATACCAGGCACGTACCACATAGTATCCCTGCAAGCAAAGTGGCAGGAGGTGGGCAGCACTGAGCATCCCCCCTGATGAATGTTACCCAGGGTGGACCCACCTTAGAATGCCACTTGGTAAGATCTGTCTCTCTTGGGTGTTTCTAGCAGACAACTAGAGGTAGCAAGAAAAGCTAGGCTAAAGAGAAGGAAACCTTCATTTTTGTATTTATTGCTAAAGGACAAACAGAAAATGTAGCATAATATACATAAATGCACCAGATACTACAATAAGTACAAACATTCCTAGCAAGTTAGTGTAGTAAATTGTGAAAATGTATGAGCCTTATTATGAAAGTTTAAGAAGTATTTTAGTACATTAACAAAAAAAAAACCATTCAATTGAATATCTCTCTGCTGTAATTGGTCTGAGTAAGAGGAACAGAGTAAATACTCAAATTTACTAAAATAACCTTTGTCCATTTAATCTAAATAATATATTTACTCCAAGAAGTCTAGACTCCAATATATGTGAATCAAATTAAACTCATGTCACTATCTGTTAAGTATTCACTTTATTCAATATTATAGGGGAGCCCAGATCTCTTGGAGTAAATTATTATTATATTTTTTTTAAATAAATAATATATATATTTTTATTATTTTCCCCATTCTTCATATTAAGACTGATTGCAGATGAAAGCTGTTTGGTCCAAAGCTTTTTGTTTATTTGTATATTTTGGCATATGCCCTCTTTGGGAAATTGGGATAAGTGACCATTTGAAGACAATCACTCCATTCAAATTAAAGGAGACTGTCTGTTTTTTGTCTACTACTTTTAACCCCTTAAGGACCAAACTTCTGGAATAAAAGGGAATCATGACATGTCACACATGTCATGTGTCCTTAAGGGGTTAAAAAATGAAACATCACATATAATATACTCTAACCACCCTGGCAAATTGGCAGTACTTGATCTATGTGAAAATCCATTGAATTAAAAATATGAAAACTATATTTTACTATGCAAGCTTGTGTTTGCATGTTCAGAATGCATCTTTTTACACCTATATTTATTTAGCTATGTATAGGATCTATTTTATGTAGCAGTCTACCAAATAGCTCAAGAAAATGTAAAAGTAATAATCTAAAGAAAATCACAAAGACATTGTCAAACATATTTCAGTGAGCAGTAAATGAACCCTACCCTTACCATAAATCATTAATGTTTAATCACCAGCCAAAGCTTCAGTAAAGTCACTGGCATGGAAACTCTAAGATACTCAAAGGATAGTTCTAGCAAATTTGGCATGCAAGGCTGGATTGTGTACTTAATTACTGTTCATGCTTCAGTGGCATCCAAGCAGTTGTGTGTAATAAATAGAACAGTGTCACAGTGGCCAGATGGTTTTACAGTCTTTTCCAATGGAGTCTGGTGATTTCGAGTCTAAATTACTAACAATTAACACTACATCAGTTTCTAAAACTCAGAATGACAGCATATGTTTCAAACATCGCATTGCTGAACAAAACAATGCTTCCTTTGTTATGTTCTTACCATGTAACAGACACATTCGTACATACACACGGTGAGATAAAAGTCAGAAAATGTGCTTAATGTTAGATTAATCTCACTATTTTACTGTAACAGACCAATTAGTACAGCTAGGAAAAAACGGACCCTACCCTTGCCATATATTTAACATTGCTGAAAATCTGTGAAAATGTTTGTTGGTACTGAATTTCCACTGACTGTTACTCCCTATGGCCCGCTTGCAGAACTAACAGCCAGCAGGCAAATAGTTATATTAATTTTCGGCAGTGAAGGAGTTAACATTGTGACATCTGGCAAGTGATTACATTTATTCACACAAATGTAATTAAAAATGTCTGTGGGGGTCAATGTGACCCCCATATTAATATCTACTAAACATTTAAAACTAGCAACTGGGGGCAGAGCCTGGCAGCGCATCCGAATAGACGCCATTTCCACAGCTCCAAGCGCTAAAAACGTAATCCACCCAATATCTCCTGCATCTTGGCAAAACCAACTGAAAAGAGGGCAGATATCACAGCAGCAAGCTGCACTGACTCCTCCGATGCCTTTTTTATACACCCCGGGCAAAAAATACCAGAACCGAGGCTCCAAGGCCTATTGCGCTACCAGACACTCCTCAGCAGCCTACGGAGGCCTACTGGACTGGGACGAGACAGACTTCTTTCCTCTGCCGACAGGTAACATGGGCAAGAGAACCCCAAAAAAACCTGCGACTACTACCAGGACTCAGCACGACATAGGCCTGATGCTGCAACAAACGGCGCCCACGATGGCACCGGCGGCACGAGAGACCTTACTCACCCGAGAGCCCTCACTCTCAAAGACTGACGGCGGGACCCCACTCCAGAGCCCGATACCGGCAACCACAGGGACACTACACCCACAGGAGACAGAAGCTCCGGCAACAAAAAGGGAACTTCAAAATATGCTCACCGACCTCCAAAACAACCTCAGGACAATGTGGGAGGCGGATCTGGCTGTTCTTAAAATGGAGGTACAGGCCGTCAAAACGCGCACACAGACTGCAGAAATAAATGTAATAGACCTACAAAAAGACATTAAAGCACTCAGTGACAAGGTACAGCATTTGCAGAAAATACAAGCTGAAACCAACAAACAAGTGCACATACTAGACGACAGGGGCAGGAGAAAGAACATAAAGGTAAGGGGAGTAACAGAGTCCATACCCCTAGAAGAATTTCGACACTTCATGAGAAGACTGATGACATCACTACTGCCAGCAAGAGAAGCCAAGTACTTCTCCTTAGAAGGGGCATACAGAATAGCCAAATCCTCTAGGGCCCCTGAAACTGCACCACGTGACATAATCCTGAGGTGTCAAATGATGTCCAACAAGTTAAGCCTGCTAGTTGCGATAAAAGGAAAGACCCATATAACTTTGAGAACTGTAAAATTTCCTTCATCCAAGATCTTAGTAGAGCCACACTACAGTGGCGAAAAGCCATGCAACCCCTCACGCAGACCCTACAAAAAGGACTGACCTACAGATGGGCGACACCGCACATACTGTGGGTCACCAAAAATGGAAAGTTCTATTAGGCCACTGACCCTGCAGACGCCCCCGCACTCTTGGCAGCACTGGACTTGCAACCTAACCCTACACACGAGCCGCCTGATATGAAACCCCAAATGGACACTGACTAGGACACGTCTTCACACGACCCCGGAAGAGGCAGGAGGCCGAAGACCTGAACCAAATAACATGCCTGGCCATCTCATGTTGCAGTGGCACATACGTGACTTTCTTAGTTACAAAGTTTTGCAATTGTAACACTACAAGTTCCGCTTAATTTGCCTACTCTTACACACACACTAATGCACAGTCACTCTGCTATGCTGAAACACCCAAAGGACACACACAGCGCTCACACTATGCTCAGGAACTATCTCCCCCCCCCCCCCCCCCATAGTTCCGACATGCCAGGGAGAAAAAGACAAGGGGACAAGGGACCAAACACACAGATGAGGGCCACACGATAGGACTTACACCACCAGTACTACCTCATAGAGATAGCCCACTCACTGGAGACTGAACCGGGATGTCACCTGGAACCACGGCTCCGTCACCTAGTGAAGCCGACACCACAGAGACACCTACACCTCTCCCTTCTACATAACACCCGAGCGACCTAGACACTGCAAAACAGACTCACTGGCACGCAAACTCCGCGGCACCACTCATAGAGGGGGTTTATTAACCCATACATTGACCAACTCGCTACAACCCGACAGTCCATCACACTTCTAAAAATGTGCAGCACGCTCACCAGACATAAACCACAAACATATGATGTTACATAAGATGTTTACTCATGTTTCAGACCAAAACGAAAAAAGTATGTATGTACGTTGCATGCAAATCTGCACCAAAAATAAAGAATTAAAAAAAAACAAAAAAAAAACTAGCAACTGGACAGCCATTACTGCCCAGATGCTAGAAAGGCCCCATCCTAAGCAAAATATTAGCCACACCAAGGGGGCACAGGGTGTGGACAGTGGTGTGTCCACCCACCTTTTTTTTTTTAATTGGGAGTACCGGGGGTAATATTCAAAGTTTTGTATTACAGTGAGAAGCCACAGGCTGTTTGCTGTTTAGCAGAGCAGACATGCCCCCACTTATAATTGTTTTTGTTTTTTTATATATATATATATATCTTCCCATGGCCCCACTGGCCATGCCATGTGTGATGTAATATCTGGTAAACCAGTGCTTGCTTGCTGCGATAGCCAAATTACCAAATGGGTCAGACGGGTAGGTGAGCCATTCATGCAGAAAGTCTGGGATTTTTTAATTTGCATTCTGATTCAGACTAAATGACAGAAAACCTAAATTGTTTGTCACAGAAGTCTACTAGGAAGCGGCAAATTTATGTCCTTATTTTTAAAATGTTTGCTTATCACTAACCAAAATTAACCCCTTAGTGACCAGACCGTTTTTCAATTTTCTTACCGTTAAGGACCAGGGCTGTTTTTACATTTCTGCGGTGTTTGTATTTAGGCTGTAATTTCTCATTTACTGTACCCACACATATTATATACTGTTTTTCTCGCCATTAAATGGTATTTCTAAAGATACCATTATTTTCATGATATAATATAATTTACTATAAAGAAAATTATAAAATATGATGAAAAAATGTACAAAACACACCTTTTCTAACTTTGTCCCCCAAAAACTGCTATGCCTCTACAACCGCCAAAAAACACCCATGCTAAATAGTTTCTAAAACATTTTTGCAAGTTATAGGCTATAAGAAGAGGTAGGACATGTTTTGAAATATATATTTTTAAAATGTATCAATAGTGACATTGTAACACTGTTATCTGTCATCAATCTCTGAGTTACACCTCACATGTACATATTTTTTTAAAGTAGACAACCCAGGGTATTCAATATGGGGTATATCCAGTGGTTTTTATTAGCCACTTGATCACAAACACTGGCCAAAGTTAGTACTTATATTTGTCTGTGTATTAAAAATGCAAAAAACAATTATGAACGCCAACTTTGGTCAGTGTTTGTGACTAGGTGGCTAATAAAACAGACCGGACATACCCCATTTGCAGTACCTTGTTTTATCTTCTTTTGCAAATGGTATGCCATCATAGGGGTAATTCTCATTCCTGGGCTACAATATGCTCTCAAATGCAACATAACCAATCTGGCTAATTTCAATGTGAAAAAATGGAAAATCAAGCCTTATATTTGACCCTGTAATTTTCAAAAACACTGTACATGGGGGGTACTATTATACTTGGGAGACTTCGCTGAACAGAAATATTATTGTTTCAAAACAGTAAAACATATCACAACAATATCATTAGTGAAAGTGCAGTTTGTGTGGGAAAAATGCAAAAAACTTCACTTTAACTGACAATATCATCACTGTGATATGTTTTACTGTTTTGAAACACTAATATGTGTGTTTGGCGAAGTCTCCAGAGTAAAACAGTACCCCCTATGTACAGGCTTTAGGGTGTCTTGGAAGGTTACAGGGTTAAATAC
Source organism: Pelobates fuscus (assembly GCF_036172605.1). NCBI lineage: Eukaryota > Metazoa > Chordata > Amphibia > Anura > Pelobatidae > Pelobates > Pelobates fuscus. Next base: position 70,898,746 of record NC_086320.1, on the reverse strand, counting down.
AGTGCTAGCAAATTAAAGTATCTGGACTTTCGGCCTGGGTTGTCAGACAGGTCCCCCAAATTGCAATCAATAAAATTACTTAATTATGTAAAAATATTACAAAAAATGCATGTAGAATTTAAATATATATATATATATATATATATATATATATATATACATATTTATATATTTGAAGTCTATATTTTTGAAATTATTTATTTATGTATATGGACATATGTATATTTTGTATAATTTGTGTGTGTGTGTGTGTATATGTATATATATATATATATATATATATATATATATATATATATATATATATATATATATATATATATTTGTGTTAAGGGCTCATGATAGTACAGAAGAAACAAACACTGATAAGTGTAGGATGGTATTAAAAGAGCAAGTCGGTTGTGGTGTGCCGGAACCGACGATGAGGTAGGCCTGTAAATAAAAAGGGCAAAAGTAGAAAATCTAATTTATTGCATACCAGCAATATACATAGTTTTAACCAGACATGTCTTGAAAGGCATTTCTTATTTCTTGTACTGGGTTAGATATGTATCTAGAGTAAGTAGATGATTTCCAGCGCCCTAGTGACTTGATAACATGAACTGGAATGTTTGCACTGGATGGTGTGGAGGCCGCTCCTATGCGGAAGGAGTGGCCCGAATAGTTAGATGATTTGAGGCCCAGCTGTGTATGTAAAGACCTGACGTGTGTCATAAAGGTGGTGGTAGTGAGTACCGAACCTTGTAGACTGAAAAGTGGTTGAGATGGTGGTGCGTTGTTATGCTGGGTATACGAGTCCAGTAGTTTGACGGGGCACCACTGTCAGGGTACCTGAAGTCTCTACCTCTGAGAGAGGTAGAGACTTAGAAGTTTATCCGTCCAGAAGGGCTGTTTCCTCCGTCCCTCGCGGCTCTTCCGGTCATTTACACGCCGGCCGCGAGGGATCCACTTCCTTTTGTAACACGACGCCCAGCAGTCGACGTCATGACGCCAACCCGGACCGACCTGTCACTCAATTGTCTGGAGACTAATCAGGACTCGTCGGAGGCGTGTCTACTCCCCTGAGCCAGGGTATTTAACAGTGCTTCTTCCATTTGCTCATTGCCCTGTCGTGGTTCTAGCCTGTCTAGTCACCCAACGCTCTTGTATTCCAGTTTTCCTTTTGGTTCCGACCCGGCTTGTTTGTATTACTCTGCTTATCTCTGTTACCCTTTGACTCGGCTTGTTCCTCGCTTACCTGTCTTCTCGTTCCCTCGACCTCGGCTTGCCTTTGACCATTCTCTTTATCTCAGTACGTTAGTCCGGCCATTCTAAGGTCCGGTATACGTATCTTTCTACTGTCTGTACTCTGCGTGTTGGATCCCTGTCCCGATCCTGACATTACGACAGGGCCAATGGATCCTGCAAGTACAAACAGTCAGCTTGGTCCTTCCGATCCTAGGTTTGAAGCCATGGAACACAGAATGGATCAGATGGCCCTAGCACTACAGGCGTTATTATCTTGTGCTAATAACCCACCAGAGGAGACGCGTACTACTTCTATTTCCCCTGTGAGTCCAGGCCTAGAGGTAGCCACTGTAGGTGCCTCTTCCCGTATTACCCCACCAGTACGTTATGGTGGTTCACCTGAGAAGTGTCGTGGTTTTTTAAACCAGATCAGTATCCACTTTGAATTACAACCTCGCTCCTATCCTACAGATAGGGCGAAGGTTGGATTTATTATCACCTTACTCATTGAGAGAGCTCTGAGATGGGCCAACCCATTATGGGAGAATGATAACCCGTTAGTATATAATTATAATGCCTTTGTAGCTGCCTTTAGAAGAACTTTTGAACCCCCTGGTAGAAAGGTCAATGCAGCTAGATTACTTTTGCGCCTGAGACAAGAGAACCGAACACTTGTGGATTATGCACTAGAGTTCAGGTCTTTGGCGGCAGAAGTTAAGTGGAATGAGCAGGCTTATATAGATGTATTTTTGAACGGGCTATCAGATGTAATCCTTGACGAGGTTGCTACTAGAGAGCTTCCTGAAAATTTGGAGGATTTAATTTTGTTCATATCTCGCATTGATGAGCGTTTAAGAGAGAGACAGAACACTCGAGAGAGGAACTTTAGACCTTCCTTTAAATTAGCTCCCGCATTTCAAAGCCCTGATTCCACTACCTCACTGTTTCCTGAACCTATGCAGATAGGCAATACTCGCCTCTCAGAAGAGGAGAGACAGTACAGGAGAAGGGAGGGATTGTGTATGTATTGTGGAGTCAGAGGTCACTTACGCCTGAATTGTCCTAATCGCTCGGGAAACGCCCGCACCTAAGTTTCTCTAGAGGACAGGCCTTGGGTGTTTCTATTTTGTCCTCTACTCATAACTATAAAGATCACAGGCTTCTGCTACCAGTTTCTTTAACTTGGGAGAAGGGAGTACTAAAGACCATGGCTTTGATAGATTCCGGAGCTGCTGAGAATTTTATCGACCAGGCCTTTGCTACTAAACACACTATCCCATCCCAGTTAAGGGATACACCCTTGGCCGTTGAGGCCATAGATGGTAGACCTTTACTTGAGCCTGTTATCTTTCGTGAAACCATACCCGGTAACTTAACTGTTGGTATCTTACATGAGGAAAACTTATCGCTTATGCTTATTTCGTCCCCTTCTGTTCCCATAGTCCTGGGTTACCCATGGTTAAAGAGACATAACCCTATTATTGATTGGGAGTTAGGGGAGATACTCTCATGGGGCCAGGGTTGCCAGGAGAGGTGTTTACGGAGGGTTTCTCCATTGGGTGTAATTAACACACCAGGTAGTTCTACCCAGTCTACAGATTTACAGATACCGCCTCTGTACCTAGATTTAAAAGCAGTATTTCAGGATTTGATTAATGAAGTTCTCAGGGAATTTCAACATGATTGTGTTATTGTGTACCTGGACGACATACTTATACACTCTAGGGAGATTGAGACCCACCACAGACAAGTCAGAAAGGTATTACACAAACTTCTTCAACATGGGTTATACTGCAAATTGGAGAAATGTAGTTTTGACCAGTCTCAGATAGACTTTCTTGGATACGTGATTTCTGGGGAAGGCTTTAAGATGGATCCCGACAAACTCCAGTCTATTTTAGATTGGCCATTGCCTCAGGGACTCAAGGCTATTCAGAGGTTTATTGGTTTCTCCAATTATTATAGGCGCTTCATTAAGGGATACTCTTCTATTATTGCGCCTATTACCAATATGACCAGACAGGGGGCTGACACTAAGACTTGGTCTACTGAAGCTCTCGTTGCTTTCAAGACTCTCAAGGAACTTTTTGCCTCTGCTCCAATTTTAGTCCACCCTGATACGACTCTGCCGTTCCTACTCGAGGTCGATGCCTCTGAGACAGGCGTAGGTGCTGTTCTGTCACAAAGGTTGGGGGTGGACAAACCACTACACCCTTGTGGTTTTTTTTCCAAGAAACTGTCTGGTCCTGAGAGCAGGTATGACATCGGTGATAGGGAATTATTAGCGGTCATTATGGCTTTAAAGGAGTGGAGACATTTATTGGAGGGGACCTTACATCCTGTTACCATTTTAACGGATCACAAGAACTTGTCCTATATTGGGGAGGCTAAGCGACTGTCCGCCAGACAAGCTCGTTGGTCCTTATTCCTGACCCACTTCAATTATGTACTTACTTATAGACCTGGTTCTAAGAACTCTAAAGCCGATGCTTTGTCTCGCCAATATGAACCTTCTACTATATCTGAACCTGTTCTTGCCTCTATAGTTCCGAAATGCAATATTATCGCTAACACGAATCTCATGATTCACTCTCCATTACTTGCCGAGATCTTAAAGCTGCAACATCTAGCCCCTAAACAGACTCCCGGGGGTCGACATTTCGTTCCTCCTGCTCTTCAACTTGAACTGTTTCAATGTTTCCACAACAGCAAGGTGGCTGGACATCCTGGCATTCGCAAAACGTGCGCTTTGATCTCTAAAGACTTCTGGTGGCCTGCTTTATGTAGGGATATCAAAGATTTCATCGGTGCGTGTGAGGTTTGTACTAAGACCAAGCAACCTCATACGCTTCCATGTGGATTTCTGCATCCCTTAGAGGTTCCAGAAAAGCCCTGGTCCTGCTTGGCTATGGACTTTATTGTCGATTTACCTATATCTAAAAAACAGACTGTTATCCTCACCGTGGTTGACAGATTCACCAAGATGGCTCACTTCGTTCCTCTGCCTAAACTTCCATCTTCTCCCGAGTTGGCAGAGATATTCACAAGGGAGATTTTTCGTTTACATGGGATACCCTCCCAAATTGTATCTGACAGAGGTTCCCAATTTGTTTCTCGTTTTTGGAGATCCTTCTGCTCTCACCTGGGTATCAAATTGAATTTCTCTTCCGCCTATCATCCTCAGTCTAACGGAGCTGCTGAACGCACCAACCAAAAGATTGAACAATATTTACGTTGTTTTGTTTCCGAACACCAGGACGATTGGGTCGGTTTGATTCCTTGGGCGGAGTTCGCGCACAACAATCTCGTTTGTGATTCTACTCATTCAAGCCCCTTCTTCATGAATTATGGCTTTCATCCATCCATTCTTCCCTCGGTTTCTCCTTCCCAAGGGGTACCGTCGGTTGATGTTCATGTTGCCAATTTGAGGAAGTTGTGGGATCAGACTCGACAAATTTTTCTGCACAATTCTATGCTGGTTAAGAAACACGCTGATAAACGTAGAAGGTCGGCTCCGGTTTTTGTTCCAGGCGATAGAGTATGGTTAAGTACTAGAAACATTTGTTTAAAAGTGCCTTCCATGAAGTTCGCTCCTCGCTATATTGGACCTTACAGGGTTCTGACTAGAATTAACCCAGTTGCGTATCGTCTAGCTCTCCCATCTGCCTTACGCATCCCTAACTCCTTTCATGTTTCATTGCTGAAACCACTAGTCTGCAACAGATTTTCCTCCACGGTATCCTCTCCTCGCTCTGTTCAGGTGGAGGGTCAGGAGGAGTATGAGGTCAACTCTATCATCGATTCTCGAATATCCCGGGGGAGAGTACAATATCTGGTCGACTGGAAAGGATATGGTCCTGAGGAGAGGAGTTGGGTACCTCAAGAGGATGTTCATGCTCCTCGCCTCCGCAGGGCGTTTCACTCCCGCTTCCCATCTCGTCCCGGTTCCTTCCGCCCGGTGGGCATATCTGAGAGGGGGGGTACTGTCAGGGTACCTGAAGTCTCTACCTCTGAGAGAGGTAGAGACTTAGAAGTTTATCCGTCCAGAAGGGCTGTTTCCTCCGTCCCTCGCGGCTCTTCTGGTCATTTACACGCCACTTCCTTTTGTAACACGACGCCCAGCAGTCAACGTCATGACGCCAACCCGGACCGACCTGTCACTCAATTGTCTGGAGACTAATCAGGACTCGTCGGAGGCGTGTCTACTCCCCTGAGCCAGGGTATTTAACAGTGCTTCTTCCATTTGCTCATTGCCCTGTCGTGGTTCTAGCCTGTCTAGTCACCCAGCGCTCTTGTATTCCAGTTTTCCTTTTGGTTCCGACCCGGCTTGTTTGTATTACTCTGCTTATCTCTGTTACCCTTTGACTCGGCTTGTTCCTCGCTTACATGTCTTCTCGTTCCCTCGACCTCGGCTTGCCTTTGACCATTCTCTTTATCTCCGTACGTTAGTCCGGCCATTCTAAGGTCCGGTATACGTATCTTTCTACTGTCTGTACTCTGCGTGTTGGATCCCTGTCCCGATCCTGACAACCACCTGTTGTGAGTAGGATAGTTTTTAACCTTTACTGGAGGTGCATGTTGACTGGTTTTGGAGTGAGGCAGAGTCTTACATAGTTACAATTTTCTTACATAGTTACATAGCTGAAAAGAGACTTGCGTCCATCAAGTTCAGCCTTCCGCACACCTGTTTTTTGCTGTTGATCCAAAAGGCAAAAAAAAAAAACCCAGTTTGAAGCACAATTTTGCAACAAGCTAGGACAAAAAATTCCTTCTTGACCCCAGAATGGCAGTCAGATTTATCCTTGAATCAAGCACATATTACCCTACATTGAAAGATTATATCCTTGAATATTCTGTCTTTGCAAGTATGCATCTAGTAGCTGTTTGAACATCTGTATGGACTCTGATAAAACCACTTCTTCAGGCAGAGAATTCCACATCCTGATTGTTCTTACAGTAAAAAAACCTTTCCTTTGCCTTAGACGAACTCTTCTTTCTTCCAGTCTAAACGCATGGCCTCGTGTCCTATGTAAAGTCCGGTTTGTGAATAGATTTCCACACAATGGTTTGTATTGGCCCCGAATATATTTGTATAATGTTATCATATCCCCTCTCAGGCGACGTTTTTCTAAACTAAATAGGTTTAAATTTGTTAGCTGATATGTTCCATTCCTTTTATTAATTTTGTAGCCCGCCTCTGCACTTTTTCTAGTGCCATGATATCCTTCTTTAGAACAGGTGCCCAAAATTGCACAGCATATTTAATATGTGGTCTTACCAGTGATTTATAGAGAGGCAAAATGATATTCTCGTCCCGAGAATGAATGCCCTTTTTTATGCATGACAATACCTTACTGGCCTTGGCCACTGCTGATTGACATTGCACATTGCTGCATAGTTTGTTATCTATAACAATTCCCAAGTCCTTTTCGTGTGTTGTTATCCCTAATTCACTTCCATTAAGGGTATACGTTGCTTGTGTATTCTTTACGCCGAAGTGCATAACTTTGCATTTTTCAACATTAAATTTCATCTGCCATTTGAGTGCCCAGTCCTCCAGTCTATCTAAATCCTTCTGCAGCAAAGTAATATCTTGCTCACATTGTATTATTTTACAAAGTTTTGTGTCATCTGCAAACACTGAAACATGTAATTATAAGGCATTTGATTGGATTAGGTAGCTGCTTGCTATTGATTGCTGTGTAAATTAGCTATTGTTTGCTAATAAGCAGAGGCCTACCCAGGTGTTAAACATTCCTAGTGGGAGGTGATTTTAGGAGTATATAAGGGCTGTTGTCATTAGCTTGGCTAATAGAGCTTGGTTGCTTCTTCTAAGTGTTGCTTCTAAGTGTCTGTGGTTGGAGATATTCTGGAGAGTGTTGCTTCTAAGTGTCTGTGGTTGGAGATATTCTGGAGAGTGTTGCTTCTAAGTGTCTGTGGTTGGAGATATTCTGGAGAGTGTTGCTTCTAAGTGTCTGTGGTTGGAGATATTCTGGAGAGTGTTGCTTCTAAGTGTCTGTGGTTGGAGATATTCTGGAGATAAACTGGAGGTAATCTGAGGTATTCAGGAGGATAAATAAAAAGTTAAGATTCGTTTGATTTAAATAATTGATCTCATTGGAATGGCAAACTTAGTTCAGTGTAATAGTTGCTATGCATTTGTTTCGCGTTCCACTTTTTGGAGGTTTAGTTGTTGTCTAATCTGTAGACAGTTCTCTATCTTGCGGCAGGAGATTGTATTTTTGAAGTCTGAGATTTGTAAATTATCTGGTAAACAAACTCAGGCTGGAACTGCTGAAAAGCCACTGCCACAGAGACATACTAGGAATGGCAGATGGATTACTGTAGGATCTGGTAGACTTAGAGTTGTGGATAAAAGGCATATTGCACAGTCTGTTGTTCTACATAATTCATTTTCTGCACTTTCAGAGTGTAATGGTGTCATGGAGACAGGCACTGAGGCTAGTGGTGTTGTGCAAAGAGGCACTGAGGCTAGTGGTGTTGTGCAGAGAGGCACTGAGGCTAGTGGTGTTGTGCAGAGAGGCACTGAGGCTAGTGGTGTTGTGCAGAGAGGCACTGAGGCTAGTGGTGTTGTGCAGAGAGGCACTGAGGCTAGTGGTGTTGTGCAGAGAGGCACTGAGGCTAGTGGTGTTGTGCAGAGAGGCACTGAGGCTAGTGGTGTTGTGCAGAGAGGCACTGAGGCTAGTGGTGTTGTGCAGAGAGGCACTGAGGCTAGTGGTGTTGTGCAGAGAGGCACTGAGGCTAGTGGTGTTGTGCAGAGAGGCACTGAGGCTAGTGGTGTTGTGCAGAGAGGCACTGAGGCTAGTGGTGTTGTGCAGAGAGGCACTGAGGCTAGTGGTGTTGTGCAGAGAGGCACTGAGGCTAGTGGTGTTGTGCAGAGAGGCACTGAGGCTAGTGGTGTTGTGGAGAGAGGCACTGAGGCTAGAGGTGTTGTGGAGAGAGGCACTGAGGCTAGTGCTGTTGTGGAGAGAGGCATTAAGGCCAGTGGTGTTGTGCAGAGAGGCTTGAAGACTATGATGAGGCCTAATAGAAAGCAGTTGTTGTTGGGGGATTCCATCATAAGAGGTGTGGAGATGGACAATGGTGGTCTTGTGAGGTGTCTTCCCGGAGCTACTGCTCACAGAGACAGGAGACGTATCTTTAATATTGTTAAGCAAGCAAAGCAGGAAGGGGAATTGGATGTACTTGTCCATTTAGGGACAAATGACTTGGCTTGCAATGAGGTTTCAGAGGTTAAGGAAGTTTTTAGTGTTTTTGCCAATGATATACGGCAGGTTGCTTCCACACTGTCATTCTCTGAAGTTCTGCCTGTGCATAACACTCAGAATGACAGGCGGATGCGTATTAGGGACTTTAACTTGTGGCTTGGTGAATGGTGTCGGGAGCAAGGATTTGGCTTTATTGCTCATGGTAGCTCTGTTTGGAATGGAAATAAACTGTACAAAAAAGATGGTTTGCATCTTTCTCAAAAGGGAACAAATGTTCTCAGTGAGCAGTTCAGAGGTTTTGCTAAAATATATTTAAACTAGGAGGGGGGGGCAAAAGGATGATAAAACATCAATCCAATTGTCCCCCAAAACAAGGACAGAAGGTGCCTGTAGCAAGTGTGTTAAAAAATGATAAGCTTAGAGTCATGTCTACAAATGCTCGCAGTTTAGGGAATAAGATCCATGAACTTGTGGCAATAATGGCAACTGATAGTGTAGATTTAGTCGCTGTTACTGAGACATGGTATAATGAAAAAAATGACTGGGACATAGCAATACCAGGGTACTCTTTATATAGAAAAGACAGGGAAGGCAAGAAAGGGGGAGGGGTGGCCCTGTATGTGAAGGATAGCATAAAATCTAGCCTAATAAAGGTTAGTGAGACGAACATAGAGTCCATTTGGGTTACGTTAGAATTTGGTAATCACACAGTAGTTCGTGTAGGTGTGATTTATAGGCCCCAGGACAAATTGAAGAGTTAGATAATCTACTAGTTGAAGAAATAGCTAAAATGACAATGAAGGGGGAAGTTATCACCATGGGTGACTTTAATCTTCCTGATGTGAATTGGAAAACAAAAATAGCTACTTGTGCCAGAAGCACACATATTCTAAACTCCCTACTGGGATTGTCTCTAAAACAAGTCGTTGAGGAGCCAACTCGTAAAGAGGCCATACTAGATTTAGTGTTAACAAATGGAGATTTGGTATCAGATATTACTGTAGGTGAAAGTTTAGGATCCAGTGATCATCAGTCAGTGTGGTTTAATATAAGAACAGTGACTGAGTCACACCACACAAAAACAAAAGTTTTAGACTTTAGAAAAACAGACTTTTCTAAAATTAGAATATGTGTAAAGGAGTCATTATCAGACTGGAGCAACTTAAATGGAGTCCAAAATAAATGGGATTATTTAAAAGCTGCAGTACTGAAGGCAACAGAAAATTGCATTAGGCTTGTCAGTAAAAGCAAAAAATTCAAGAAACCACTGTGGTACTCCGCAGATGTGGCCAAAATAGTAAAAAACAAAAAGTTAGCATTTAGTAATTATAAAAAAAACCAGAGTGAGGAAGACAGAATGACCTATAAGATTAGGCAGAAAGAGGCTAAGCAAGTTATAAGAGCTTCCAAATCACACACAGAAGAGAAAATAGCACAGTCAGTAAAAAAGGGGGACAAAACTTTTTTTAGATACATAAATGAGAAAAGAAAAGTAAAACAAGGATTAGTTAGATTAAAAACAAAAGAAGGAAGGTATGTAGATGAGGATAAAGGTCTAGCTGACTGCCTCAATGAATATTTTTGTTCGGTATTTACAGCTGAAAATGAAGGAAAGGGACCTCTGTTAAAAAAAAGGATAATTGAGTCATTTATTACATGTGAGTTTACAGAGGAAGAGGTTCTATTTCAACTGTCAAAAGTAAAGACAAATAAGTCAATGGGACCTGATGGAATACACCCAAAGCTATTAAAAGAGCTTAGTGTTGTACTAGCAAAACCATTAACAGATTTATTTAACCAATCATTGTTAACAGGAGTAGTCCCAGAAGATTGGAAGTTAGCGAATGTTGTGCCCATTCACAAGAAAGGTAATAAGGAGGAGTCGGGCAACTATAGGCCAGTAAGCCTTACTTCAGTAGTGGGGAAAGTGATGGAAACCATGTTAAAGGATAGGATTGTTGAACATCTAAAAACACATGGATTTCAAGATCAGAGACAACATGGGTTTACTTCAGGGAGATCATGCCAAACTAATCTTATTGATTTTTTTGATTGGGTAACTAAAATTATAGATCAGGGTGGTGCAGTAGACATTGCTTACCTAGATTTCAGTAAGGCTTTTGACACTGTTGCACATAGAAGGCTTATCAATAAACTACAATCTTTGAGTTTGGATTCCAATATTGTTGAATGGGTAAGGCAGTGGCTGAGTGACAGGCAACAGAGGGTTGTAGTAAATGGAGTATATTCAAAGCTTGGGCTTGTCACCAGTGGGGTACCTCAGGGATCTGTACTTGGACCCATTCTCTTTAATATTTTTATTAGTGATATTGCAGAAGGTCTTGATGGTAAGGTGTGTCTTTTTGCGGATGATACTAAGATATGTAACAGGGTTGATGTTCCAGGAGGGATAAGCCAAATGGCTAATGATTTAGGTAAACTCAAAAGAAGGGAATGTTACTGGATCCACAAACTAGATACCCTATCGCCTAAAGGACTCAATGAAGGGTTTACATTCACCCCCTTCATTGGTTAAGGAATTCCATAATTGTAAATATGTAAATATGTATATATAAGAGACAGTCTACCTGGGACGCAATTTTCTAAACCTACACCAGAAATGTATTAAGGATATAAACATCTACATAGACTAACATTCAATGTGACACTTCGTAATGACACTGACTCTATGGTTTACCTACAAACGTTACATGCACTGTATAGCTTATGAAGACCAGACATAATAGAGGCAGCGTTTTACTCCATTTATTTGATAATGAAGGATTAAATGGGAGCATAAAAGTAATAGTATATAGACTTGATGTTGGCTCCAAAAAAAATCCTTCCCTTTCTTCTTCTCCCCTTTTTGATTTTCTTTGGAGGTTAGGTTGTATCTCTTTGAATGGCTATAAACAATATCCTATTCCTTCGGCTATAAGAAGTACCAGTCTTTGCAAATAGTTTAACATAGGGCTGATACGACACCCTTGTCTCTAAAAAAGTACATTGTGGTACCCCAAGGTCTCGGCAAGGGATGTTGAACATAAACAAACCCGTCCTCTGACCATTGTCGTTAACAAGCTCCAGTAATCATCATAGCGCATAACATTGGGATACGAGTATGCTCCATACACATACTCACTTGTAAAAACACGCCCCCGAAATGACGTGGAGGGGCGGTACTAAGCGGCAGTGTCCGCCCATCCTGGATTTTGGCGCGCGAGGCATGAACGAGAGGTATTCAGGGATTGGTTACCAATCCAAGGTAACATGATATAAAAGAAGAGCCAGTGCCAGTGTCACATTCACCTTTGAGAAAGGCGCTTGCATAGCGCCGAAACGTGTGTTAGGTTATGCTTTTAATTTATCACTAAACACTTTGTGTGTTCACTAGGTGGGGGGAGATCTTTGAGATATATAGGAGGTTCATATAGGAGCTTTGTTTTTTCTATAAGTTGGAGTTTTTCTAAGTTTTAGCAGTCAGTACAGAATGTTACTCTTTATTTAGCTAATTCTGCAACAGTGTGTATCAGTGTGAGCAGCAGTTAACCTGGTATTCAGCGTCATGGACGGTTGCTTTAGAGACTAGGCTACAGAATTCTTTAAACAAGTTGTTCATATTGATAGATAGTACGACTTATAGACCCTGTATACCTGTCTCACAGCATCTACTGGCCAATTACAGTGTACTGCCGCATACCTACACTGCTCTGCCAATGGCATATTTAATAAGAGTATTTTCTGTTCTAAGCTTATTCCAGATAGGATCTTAAGGGTCTGCTCGTACAGAACTGACAGTCTAGTCAGGATCTAGTTGTCTTCACGACGGCAACACCAAATCCTATCACTCTAAGCGACTCACTAACAGTCTCATTAATAGGGGAATCGTAATAGACACTGGATTTAAGGCTTTATCTACAGACTTCTCGTAATTGTCTTATACTGATTGACATTATGTTTTAGACGGTCTCGATTAGCAAGTCCTTAGGTGTTTAATTTCTTTTCCCTCTAGATAGAATGGTCTGGATACTCCCTTGCTAAAGCCCATTGCTTACAGATAGGTTTTCAGTACCTCTGGGACACAGTTGACAATTGGTTTTCAACGCTCAAGTGCCTCATTGTATGTATCCCTTTACCTATCGTATATAATTAGCAACGGCTCTATTCATAAGGGACACTGTCTATCTCCATTCTATATAGGATCTCTATACTATGATTATTTTACATCAGTTATCTCTTATGCAGATCATAGTTATACTCTAGGGATCCGAGGATGTTATTACGAACTATTTTATTATCCACTCCTATCTCATATTGACACAGGTTCATCTCCCCCTTAATTTATTAGATGTGTTAGTTAGTTATAAGTTTCCTTTATTTTTTGAGGGGAATTTATACCCTACAATAAAGGTGTTTTTTATTTTTCTGTCCATCAAGGGTAGACTCACAGAATCTTTATGGGTGTTCATGTGCTGATTTGGGCCTTGATCACCACCAGTCTACTTAGTTAAACTAGAAACATGGTCAGAGTTGTGGCAACTGACATTTAATGTGGATAAGTGCAAGATAATGCATCTTGGACGTAAAAACCCAAGGGCAGAGTACAGAATATTTGATAGAGTCCTAACCTCAACATCTGAGGAAAGGGATTTAGGGGTGATTATTTCTGAGGACTTAAAGGTAGGCAGACAATGTAATAGAGCAGCAGGAAATGCTAGCAGAATGCTTGGTTGTATAGGGAGAGGTATTAGCAGTAGAAAGAGGGAAGTGCTCATGCCATTGTACAGAACACTGGTGAGACCTCACTTGGAGTACTGTACACAGTACTGGAGACCATATCTTCAGAAGGATATTGATACCTTAGAGAGAGTTCAAAGAAGGGCTACTAAACTGGTTCATGGATTGCAGGATAAAACTTACCAGGAAAGGTTAAAGGATCTTAACATGTATAGCTTGGAGGAAAGACGAGACAGGGGGGATATGATAGAAACATTTAAATACATAAAGGGAATCAACACAGTAAAGGAGGAGACTATATTTAAAAGAAGAAAAACTACCACAACAAGAGGACATACTCTTAAATTAGAGGGACAAAGGTTTAAAAATAATATCAGGAAGTATTACTTTACTGAGAGGGTAGTGGATGCATGGAATAGCCTTCCAGCTGAAGTGGTAGAGGTTAACACAGTAAAGGAGTTTAAGCATGCGTGGGATAGGCATAAGGCTATCCTAACTATAAGATAATGCCAGGGACTAATGAAAGTATTTAGAAAACTGGGCAGACTAGATGGGCCGAATGGTTCTTATCTGCCGTCACATTCTATGTTTCTATGTTTCTATGTTTCTATGACTTTCAATGCGGTCTTCAAGATCATTTATAAAAATGTTAAATAGAAGGGGTCCCAGAACAGACCCCTGAGGGACACCACTTGCCACCTCTGTCCAGCTTGAAAATTTACCATTAACGACAACTCTTTGTATTCTGTTTTTAAGCCAATGTTCTACCCAAGAACAAGCATTTTCATCGAGACCGATTTCCTTGAGTTTGAACACTAATCTTTTGTGTGGAACTGTATCAAATGCCTTGGCAAAATTCAAATAGATCACATCCACTGCAACACCCTGATCTATACTTCTACTTACTTCTTCGTAGAACGCAATCAAGTTAGTTTGACATGACCTGTGCTTCATAAAACCGTGCTGATTTTTGCTGATAACCATATTCTTCTCAAGGAATTCTTGAATATTATCCCTTAATAACCTTTCAAATATTTTACCAGCCACAGAAGTTAAGCTCACAGGTCTATAATTTCCAGGCAAGGATTTTGAACCCTTTTTGAATATAGGAACCACATCTGCCTTCCTCCATCCTGTTGGAGGATATGCCAATTTCTATTAAGAATCCTTTTACGTTCTTTATGTTCCTGATTATAGTTGAAAATAACAGGTATTTTTTCATTTTTCGCTACTGAATTTTTTTGTCTATACATTAATAATGGATCTCTCTCCATTGCTCTGATTTTCCAGATCTCCAGATCCAAATCATCAGCTCAATAGCCTCGATCGATAAACTGTCCCTTAAAAATTCTGCTTGAAGATCAAAAGAACCTAATTCAGTAAAATTACGTCTCATCCGGAGAAACTCCCCCCTAGGTATATTATCGAGCCAGGTCTGGAAGTGACAACTTTCCTTGTGAATATATCCATTCACATCCACTAGCTTGAAAAAGGTACGTGTAATAATATTATTTCCTTGTGTGGAAATTTCCAAATCCAAGAAATGAATCTTCTGCTCAATGCAATCGCGAGTGACCCATTACCTCTGATTTATATTGTATCTAAGGCTTTACAGTTTTATGCTATGTATATATCTTTATCCTTTTTAGGCTGATCCAGAGACTCACCTATTATAAGTATATTACCATATTATCTTTTGCACCCCCCTCTTCCTTGTTTTTCTTATTTCAGTGACTGCAAGGTTCTCAGGTTCTGTGGCTGCAAAACAAACCCAAATCATCACCCCTCCAAACTGTGCTTGACAGTTGGTATGAGGTGTTTGTGCTGATATGCTGTGTTTTTCATGACACTGTGCATTATGGCCAAACATCTCTACTTTGGTCTTGTCTGTCCAAAGGACATTGTTCCAGAAGTATTGTGAATCATTCAGATGCATCTTTGAAACCTAAGCCGTGCTGCCATATTCTTTTAAGAAAGAAGAGGCTTTCTCCTGACAACCCTTCAAAACAAGCCAAACTTGTTCATTCTTTTTCTAATTGTACTGTCATGAACTTTAACATTTAACTTGTAAACTGAGGCCTGCAGAGTCTGAGATGTAACGTTTTTTTTGCAATTTCTCAGCATTGAACTGACTGACCTTAGGGTGAATTTGCTTGTATGTCCTCTCCTGGGAAGATTGTCACATGTCCTGAATGTTTTCTACTTTTGAATAATCTTTATCCCCATAGAATTTTGGTCTTTAAATTGTTTGGAAATAGCCTTATAACCTTTTCCAGTTTGATGGGCAGAGCATTGTGTTAATGCACACCGTTAACGCACAAACTGCTAAGGTCACACTTACTGATGGTCAAGTAATCAAGGGCATTTGTTTAGCAGAACCTGTCTTCTACCTAGCCTCCTAATTCCTATGGAAGCAGTAAGGATGTACTTAGTTTTTTTTTTTTTATGGTGTAAAACCATGGGATTCAAAGAGGGTGTACCCATGACTGTGTGTATTTTTATATATATATATATATATAGAGAGAGAGAGAGAGAGAGAGAGAGAGAGAGAGAGCGCAAGCTTTTTTGGCACTCTCCTCAAATAGTGCTCTTAAGAAAGAGTAGTAGAAAGTAGTAGAAAGCCCTTATCCACGCCTTGAAAATCGTTATTTTTTTTTTGTGTCAAAATCACACACAACAAATGTGCAGTTCAACATTTTGACCCTACAGGGTCATCATTTTCTATATAGTTTGGAGTTTGAAACAATTAATCACATTCTGGAAGTCCTGTGAGTGCTACCATTTGTATGAATAAAACTATTACATTCTGTGAGCTTTGAAATCGCTGTTTAATGAATGAGTGAGTACCCTGGATCCTGTATGTTGCATAATTTGGACCCAACAGCACCCTATAATGTATGCATATTCAGGTCCGAGCCTTATTGGTTTCATATATAAATATATTTGGGATTTTAGACCAACCCCCTACTTTTGCACCCCTTCCTGTTATATGTTCCCCTGGTTTTTTACCCCTCCCTGTCCCAGGTGCCTCATGGCAGGGCCCTATTTAATCTTGCACTTCCGAGAGACCCAGGAGGAAGCATTTCTCAAGTAAGTGGATTAATCTCATAAGTGATTAGGTTGCTAAGGTAGGACCTGGCAATAAGGGGGTACATTGGCATATGATCATAAACTGTGACTAAACCCCTAGGCTGATACTGACAGCCACTAGAACAGGACTTAACCCTGCAATGTAAATATTTCAGTTTCTAAAAATACTGCAATGTCTTACTGACTGGAACAATACATCTAGACCACTTTATTAAGTTGAAGTGGTCTGGGAGCCTATAGTGTCCCTTTAATAATTAACTTTAATCTACATTTTTTTCTGGTCTCTGTATCCCTGTGTCTGACAATGTTCAATGTCAACAATACTAACAGAGGAAAATCACTCTCAGAACTGTATGCGTATAGTATAACATAAAATGACACAAGGTGACAAAACCTCAAAATCAAGCTATTCGAGGATCTGCGTCACTGAATTTGAGATAACAATCACAATGATTCTTAGTAACGGAATGTCATACTTACAGAATATATTGACTCATTGTGTTGATAAATTGTGACATATTTATTGAAGATTATAAATCCTTATCAAGTCTTCTTTGCAAGAAGACAGAGTGTTTCAAGCAGATTCATGAAAAGCTTTAGAATGTCTGTTTTCTGTCATTGGATGCAGGAAATGTGTTGATGATCTTTTTGAATTTTAGACTTGCAGGTCCTTAGCCTTTTGGGATGTTCTGACCTTTGCAAATGGTTTACAATACTGTTTAATTGAACTGCCACCATGTGAGTTTTAGAAAGGGTAAGAAATAATAAAAATAGCAACTGATCAAAGGTGACAATCGCATCATATTGAAATATCTGGTGGAATAGGCTGTACTAAAAATTAGAAACAGAACTAATGTGACTGTTTTAGGGAGTTTGATTCTTTAGGTCTTGCAATTGTGGATGTTTTGCTTTTGGTTCATCAAAGCAGATCATAGGTTACTCTGACACGCAGATTACAGATATTGTACAATGAGGCAAATTATTAAAGGGACACGGTCTCATTGAAGTGGTCTGGGTTCAGTGTCCCTGCCACTTTTAACCTTGCAAGGTAAAACAATTTCAGAGAACTTGCAATAATTATAATACAGGCATAACTCCACCTCCAGTGGCTGACATCCAGGTGCTTCTTGGTGGTTCATGGAGTTTAACTCTAAGTTTAATTCTATGAAAAGACACTGGATGCCCTCATGCTTTGACAATGCTTTCCAATCCACCATAGGAAAGCATTGTCCTACAGGACAATTTTAAAGAATAATACAGTTTTTGAAAATGATGAAATTATATATATTTATATTGATATAATTTCTAGCAGATGATGTATTAGGTAATGCGTTATTTAATATGAGATTTCTTGAAGTGCATGAAATGACACTGCAGGCTTTAATTAACCTATGTATTATTTACGGAAAACCTTAAAAATGTAACTATTAAAAATATACTCACATGGAAGTAACTAGTGCTCACTCACATTTCTAAAGGAGGAAGCCAGTCATGCTTAACATACATTTCTAAAGTACTTGTGCGTTTATCACATAAGTAATGCATAAGTAGTCCTTCTCTAATAGGACCTTGAGTTTTTAAGATAGGAGGTGCCTTCTGTGCCCAAGTTTCCACGGGGCTGTGTCGAGGTAGCTGTAGTTACGAACTGAGGAGCGTAAGGTATATCTCTAGTGATGACTAAGGGAAGAAAAAAACCTCTGGATTAATATCCTACATAGAAATGCATCCTAACATTTGCACATACATACGTTACATCAAAACACACCTACATTCAAGCACACCGAAACTACACTACACTACAAATACACTCCTGCTTTCAAACACCAATACATAATATTTGTAAATAATTATTGTGTGTATTCAAAAATTATGGTTGAAAAACACTTAACAGATTTAATAAATTGCATTTAATATTTATCTACAATTAAATGTAAAAATGTCAATAGCAAATTATCTCTGGAAATGTGTATAATGTTGGCAGTTATGCTGTCTTGTTTTTTTTTTTTAATACAGGCAGCTTATTGCATCTCAAGTTGCTTTTAATTAAAAGAAGTATGGTGCTGTGAGGCTACAGCCCATAACCGCTAAATGCTAGTGGCCTGGGGGGCAATTGCCCTCCTGCCCCCTTTTCCAGACCTTTTCTGACGGTTTTTCTTTGTAGAGTTTACTGTCCTCCAACGCTGATACTGTAGAAATCGATACATAGTAAAATAAAAAGCGGTATAACTATCTGTTTTTGAAAGTCATCATTACAAAATAAGCACTTTATGGCTTGAATTTATTACACGTCTACCCATGACATGTGCATTTTCTTTGTATGTGAATGTTTCTACCACATTTAAAAAAATAATATATATATATATATATATATATTTTTGTTAAAGGTCTGCTACATGCCAAAAACGGTTTATTTTTTTGAATGGTTATGTTACTGTTGATGTAAAACATATAGTTTTATTTCTTCATTTTTACCACCATATTATGTGGCATCACCATCACTACTAGTAAATAATGTGGTTGCCTGTTTGACCACTAATGGAAGTCCCAGCAGTGCTGTCAGTGCCCCTAACCCAGCTGAATGTCTGAAAAACAGGCCTTTGATTGCAGTTGTTGTGTGGTGTTAAAGGGGTGTGTTTGTATGAGAATCAGATTACCTCCCAAAAATTATCAACAAATACAACAGGTGGCATATGATTCATTCAGATTCCAGAGCAGAACATCTCAATCCTCATTTTAGAATGAAGTATTTCAGGTAATCTTTGTTTATCAGATGTTCATTCATTTATTTATTTGCTCAAAGATCTTTAAAAACCAAAAATATTTGCTCCTTGTGATGAAATATTCCATCAATTAAATTAACCAGCCACCACTGCAAAACAACGTGGATTGGATACAATCTAATTTAGAAGAAGCAATGTTTTAAAAATGTCTTTCTTCCCTTTTATTTACTTGTCATTGTAATCCTTGTTTTTGCCACCGTCTGATGATGTGTTAGGAAAGTAAAAAAAATGGAGCACACAAACTAGATAAGATGAGCTTGCTAGAATCAGTCACACAATTAGGTACTTTAATTCTCGAGTGACAGCTGTAAGTCTTTTAACATTTATTCTCTTTTGTTGTGTTTTGAATGGCATGTTACAATTGCTAGCTTTGAAAAGCATTTAAAAAAAATTAGCTTAATAAAATACATTTAGATTTTTTTTGTCCACTCTTCGAATTTTCTCTTAAACGTAGGTATCTCATGTCCGTACTGGCATTCCATAAAGTGCTTGCAAGTTGCCATGCAACAACTCAATACCGCCTATTAAAGATAAATGCACTGAAAGGTCAGGCTAATAAATGTAGATGTTTGAAATCCTAATGTACTTACTGTATTAGGCTTTGTGAAAGAGAAACGTTAAAAAGCCACAAGGTTAAAAGTTTAGAAGTCTAAAATTGCTCTCAAGTGAATTTGATACTTCTGTCCAATGTTTTATCTAATTAACTAATGATATATTATCAAGTGATTATGTAATGAGGGAAGAAGCAGGGTGTGAATGCTATGTGCTAGGAAATCCATGCCTTCAATAAGATAATGATATCACAGTTTACAATATCATTGTATCAAATTAGGTAATTATCACTATCACAGTTTTCATCTTAATTGCCTAAATATGAATATTATTCACAAAGGCATAGCCTGGAAGAAAATCTACAATAAATCAGATATAACAGCTTATTAATTTGCAGAGTGTTTTCTGATCTATATTAAGTCATTGTATAATTTAGCTGCACTCATTTTTTATACTGCATCAATGCAGTTTTTATCTTTATATAGCTATCGGCAAATAACCACGAGACTTCCTGAAATTATAGGTTATGAGTTATACAAATTCATAATACATATTATGATTGGGTAATAAACAAGGCTGGCAGTTTAATATAAAACTACAAAAATAAAAAATTGCAGTATCTAAACATTTTATATAAGAATAACAGCTACCCTTTTGCTCTGACAAATATCACAAAAAATGATAATTACTGCAGATGTCTTTGGTAATAAAGGTTAATGTAATCCTAGTCATCCGTACCACAAGTCTTGCAACAGTCCATCTTTCTTATGATATCTGTCTATTTTACTACATTTACCATACAGTTTAAAAATAGGTTTTATGAATGAATGGTTCCTCATGTGTTTCTTTATCTAACATGGCATATAGTTTATCATCTAATCAGGGAACCTATGTCTGGTAGATATCATTCTTGTTCGGTTTATATATATATAAAGCTATTGCCGTTTTGGACTATTTGTGTACATTAATGCACAAGTACTAAAATTAACAGATAATTAAACCATAAGTACCTTGTGGTCAGATCTCCTTTTTCTACAATAAACTCTCTTGGGAAGAATGGAATATCTTAATATTCCTTTCCCCTTCCAATAATCTGTACATAAAAAGCTTAAGTTACCTGTAATTCAGCGAAATGGTTCCTTGCTGCGGACTTTGGGAGATTTGTATTAGTGATCCCCCAGGCCATTCTGATGTGTGTCATAAAGAATCATTGACACCCACTGTCCTTCACAGTCAAATATAATGAAATAGGTAGGTAGTTCCCAAACAGACAATAGAAATTAGGGCGATACTCATAAACCCATAACCCTGTGTGTAGACTGGCTTTTTCTAGCCATGTAGGGCAGTGGGCAGCAGCACTGTGCTAGGTGTGCCGCCCAGGGGTGCCATCAGGGGGGTACAACCCTACACTTGTAAGGGGCCAGGGCCATCAGGTGTCCCAGCGAGCTTAGGACATGTGACGTCTGTCACATGTGCTCAGTGTGAACCTGCTTTCAACTGTGAAGAGCACAGGGCGCCAATGGCGAATCTTGGTGTTCTCTGGCAAATGCCAAACATCCTGCATGGTGTTGGGCTGTAAGCAGAACCCCCACCTGTGGACATCGAGCCCTCATACCACCCTCATGGAGTCTGTTTCTGACCGTTTTAGTAGACAAATGGACATTTGTGGCCTGCTGGAGGTCATTTTGCAGGGCTCTGACAGTGCTCCTCCTGTTCCTCCTTGCACAAAGGCGGAGGTAGCAGTCCTGCTGCTGGGTTGTTGCCCTCCTACGGCCTCCTCCACGTCTCTTGATGTACTGGCCTGTCACCTGGTAGCGCCTCCATGCTCTGAACACTACGCTGAAAGACACAGCAAACCTTCTTGCCACAACTCGCATTGATGTGCCATCCTGGATGAGCTGCACTTCCTGAGCCACTTGTGTGGGTTGTAGACTCTGTCTCATGCTACCACTAGTGTGAACACCTCCAGCATTCAAAAGTGACCAAAACATCAGCCAGGAAGCATAGGAACTGAGAAGTGATCAGTGGTCACCACCTGCAGAACCACTCCTATATTGGGGGTGTCTCCTTTTGGGGGGGGGGTGTAATTGCCTATAATTTCCACCTGTTGTCTATCTAATTTGCACAACAGGATGTGAAATTGATTGTCACTCAGTGTTGCTTCCTAAGTGGACAGTTTGATTTCACAGAAGTGTGATTGACTTGGAGTTATATTGTGTTGTTTAAGTGTCCCCCTTTTTTTTTTTTGAGCAGTGTATATGTCTTTTTTAGTGAATCCAAAATGACATCTAGTTATACATTATATATAATAAAATCAGCAGACCTCATGTTATTAATTATTTAAAGGGCTTCATAACAATGATTAGATTGGAAAACGATTAGGATTCAGTTTAATGCACATACCATGCATAGCCTGTCACTAAAGCAACATAGCCTATTTATATAATGTTCTACCCTAATTATATTAGAATGACATATGTCATCCTAACCAGTGGCGTACACACAACCCATGGGGCCCCGGTGCGAAAACTGATCTGTGGGCCCCCCCCGCTTACTCTGCGCGGGCTGGGGCCGCAACACATGGCGGGCGGGCACCTGGTCGCAGGGCTGCGACCCGTGCGACCGCGGAATGTACGCCAGTGCATGCATAAACACATACACTTAAAAGACCACTACAGACACCCAGATCAAATCAGCTCAATGAAGTGGTCTGGGTGCCAGGTCTCTCTAGTTTTAACCCTGCAGCTGAAAACAGCAGTTTCAAAGAAACTGCTATGTTTCACTGAGGGTTAATCCATCTCTAGTGGCTGTCTCATTGACAGCCGCTAGAGGATTTTCTGCGATTCTCACTGTGAAAATCACAGTGAGAAGACGCTGAACGTCCATAGGAAAGCATTGAGTAATGCTTTCCTATATGGGCGGTTTGAATGCGCGCGTGGCTCTTGCCACGCATGTGCATTCGGAGCTGAGAGGCGGATCGGGACGGAGAGATCCCCAGCGCCAAGGGAGCCCGGCGCTGGAGAAAGGTAAGTGCTTTAGACACACACACACACACTCTCATGAACAGACGCACACATTTACTGACAGACACACACTCAGTGACAGACGCACACAAACATACTCAGTAACAGACACACACACTAACACTAACACACTCTAAAACTAACACACTCACTAACACAATCACTCACACTAACACACTCACTAACACACTCACTAACACACTCACTAACACACACTCACTAACACACTCACTCACTCACTCACACTCACTCACTAACACACTCACTCACTAACACACTCACTCACTAACACACACACACAAACTAACACTAACACACTCACTAACACACACTAACACACTCACTAACACTCACTCACACACTCACTAACACAATCACTCACACTAACACACTCACTAACACACTCACACTAACACACTCACACACTCACACTAACACTAACACACTACCACTAACACACTACCACTAACACACTACCACTAACACACTACCACTAACACACTCACACTAACACACTCACACTAACACACTCACTAACACACTCTCTCACTAACACACACTAACACAAACTAACACTAACACACTCACTAACACACTCACTAACACTAACACACTCACATTAACACACTCACTAACACACTCACTAACACTCACACACTCACTAACACACTCACATTAACACACTCACTAACACACTCACTAACACTAACACACTCACTAACACACTCACTAACACTAACACACTAACATTAACACACTCACTAACACACTCACTAACACACTCACTAACACTAACACTAACACACTCACATTAACACTAACACACTCACTAACACACTCTCTCACTAACACACTCTCTCACTAACACAAACTAACACTAACACACTCACTAACACACTCACTAACACTAACACACTCACTAACACTAACACACTCACATTAACACACTCACTAACACACACACTCACTCACTCACTAACACACTCACATTAACACACTCACTAACACTAACACACTCACTAACACTAACACACTCACTAACACACTCACTCACACTCTCACTAACACACTCACTAACACTAACACACTCACTAACACACACTCACACACACTCACTAACACACTCACTAAACACACACACACGTTTTTTCTGTTTTTTTTTTATTTAATCCCCCCAGCCTCCTTACCTGTGTGAGAGCTGGGGGGATTCCCTGGGGTCCAGTGGTGTTGCTGGTCACCCGGCTGGCGGGCGCGCGAGGGAGCACTGTCCCCTGGGTGCTCACTCTTCAGCTCCCTCGCGCGCCGCGTACTGATACCGGAGCCGGAAGATGACGTCATCTTCCGGCTCCGGTTTCAGTGCGGTGCGCGAGGGAGCTGAAGAGGGAGCACCCAGGGGACAGTGCTCCCTCGCGCGCCCGCCAGCCGGGTGACAGCAGGGCCAGCCTCGGGGGGCCCGGAGGTGGCCGGCTCCTGGGCCCCCCAGCAGAAGAGGCTGGCCCTGTGGGTACATACCGGGTCGCAGGGGTGGCCGGGCCCCCTGGTGGGCCGGGCCCGGTCGCAGCCGCGACCCCTGCGACCCTGGTATGTACGCCACTGATCCTAACAGTATTGTATACATTGGACCAATGTGAAGAAGACAATGTGATGCTGTTAATTGGGCACCTTTGTGACATGAGGATTAAATGATAATAGATAAGTAATCGTAAATTACTTGGGATATAACCAAGGCATCTTATTACATTGGAATAATGAATGCTAACCATACAACATGGTTAGAGCATTTTTCACTTATGATCTAGGTGCCAAGTAAAAATGGATAACTGAGGGCATCCTGTAATAGCACATATCAATGTAAGAGTTAATGCAGCACATGAAGAATTGTGTACACTTACCCCAAGACATTACTCCAGAAAGCAGATCACCAGCCTCTCTCATATTGAAAACTCACATAGTATCAACAACTATTTTACAAATGGAATTTTACAAATGGTGTTCTGATACCTTCATCTAATTGTGCTTGGTGACTGTACTACTATCAGACTCTCTATCTTAACTTAAAATGTTGGTATTGAATATTTTTTCATTTCAGTAGTATTGATTTAATTCACATCTGAATGATGAGAGGCTGACTTGACTATGTTAGAATTAGAAGCTGTAACTTTAGTTTGAATAGGACCTGCAGGCATTTCCTGCCAAATACTTTTTATTTATTTTTTTGTAATTCATACCGTGGAGTGTTCCTTTAATTGTTCCTCTTCTTCCTCTTCCTCTTCTTCTTCCTCTTCTTCTTCCTCTTCTTCCTCTTCTTCTTCCTCTTCTTCCTCTTCCTCTGCAGTGCCATGCAATTATAGGATATTTGACAACAACAATTGACTTACAGAATGTAAAAGAGACAAGAGGTGAAGAAAGCTTGGTTTATATGGGCTTACAATCTATAAGGAAGCGAAAGAACAGCATGTCAGAAGGGAGGAGGGACTGATGGATAAGATGCCTGTTTCAAGATAAGACAATAAAAGTGGTGTGTGGAAGAACTGAGCAGTGAAATGAGACAGTGAGCTGGGAAATAGAAATTGAGGAATTGTATTGATAGATGGTTAACTAATAATCAGGGTTATTCTATAATAATTGCTATAAAAAAATAGACTAACAGTAAATAGACAATGGATAATTAGAAGAAGACGAAGACAGCTAAATAAACTACAATTTTATTACCTATGAAACTATCACAACTTTTTAATCAGTTTAATATGTCTAATCATTGACTGTTGATTCTGTGTATCTGTAAAATTGTAACTTCTGTAAGTGGTCATGGAAGTACATCATCTCTGTTGGCTTATAAGATACAGGAAGGAGCTGATGTGTGCTTACTGGTGTCGTGTAATGCTGTAAATATACTTACCCTTGCACTATGCCACTCACCTGGTACCCCTGCCTCTTTATTAGGCCACACCCACTTCAGGACATCATCACATCATTGCTGATGCCACGCACATTTTGGGTGTGTGGCTATCAAGGAAATGCCCCAGTGTCTATAAATACTTGCATTTACTATCTGCCCAGAGCCCTGACATGGTTTATGTGCCCTTATGTGGTAGCCCTTTCTTATGCTGATATTTCCTGGTTTCCTGATGTGGCTTGTTTACTACTTTTGTTACTCATACTGCTTGATCAAGTTTGACTTCTTGTTATTGTGTACATCTGAAATCCCTGATTTGCTTTGTGCCTTGACCTTATTTTTCACCTACTAGAGGCATTGTGGTCAGCCCTGCCACTAAGGTCCAGTAATACGCTGCTATCCTATGTTTCTCTATTTGGATGGCATAAGTTTAAACACTGCATGTAGGGCTTTTAAACTTACCATGACAGATGTGCAGTCAATTAGGGTGAAGCAGGAGGTTTCAGAGAAGAAGCAGGAAGATACATTTGAAAGGTAAATGGACCAATTAACTTTCTGTATGTCAGAAAGTTTTTGCAGTGCATAAATACACTCAATATTTCATAAAGTAGCAATACAGAAAACCTCAACAGTTGTATGATGAGGTGCTCCAGATAATTTAATGAGCTTCAGAAATTAAATGATACTTCTCCTTCCCACACATGTTTAGATTTATTGGAGCAAGTCATCTTTTCATAACATGAACTAATATTTCACCATGATATATTAACAGCTAACAGTTGCATATGGAGTTAGAAAACAAACGATGAGTTCAACAAAGATTATGGAATTATTTTATAGCATTTGTAAAGGAGGATATAAAAGATAACATTGAAGATTTTCCTTTGATTTATTTTGACAAAAACATTAATTCCTTGTATATCTATAGGAACTGTTAAGGTATTAGATCCAGTTAAAAGTGATACAATTTAATATACACCGTGCTAAAAAAGTCATATATACATCTATTTTTAGAATCTTTAAAGTAATAACATGATATTGTCACAGTAGGTACACTGCAACAATTGTCCCATAATGAAAACGTAATGGGAGAATGGGTGCAGCCACGAATTGCCAAGTAAAGGTAGAAGAAAGTTCTCATTACTTCGCTAGTGTGTGCGTTGAGTGTTCACACACTGTGAAAAGTGGTCCCTACGCATTTACTACACAAGAAACATTTAAGTAAAATAAGCCACTCTCTGGTCACTCAGTCAGAGAAAACTGATGGAGTTTACATTAACCTTTCACTGAAGCTGTAGGTTACAGCAATTAGGAAACTTAATGAGTGATATGTGCATATAAAATGTCCGTTCTTTCACAGAGAGGAGGCGGTTTCTTATTATTATAGAAAGGCAGCAAAGGTAACGTTCTATTTAATACACAGCAGAGAAGATATTCAATACATTTTCTAACATTATTTCAATATGTGTAGTTATAATTTTTGCTTTATATAGACAAAGTTTAAGTGCTATGAGTTAGCAACTCACTGCACTTTTTATATTTCTTTCCTTATAAATAAGCAATTGTAATACTGAATGTAATCTTATCAATGCTCCCAGTCAGAAAACGAAAGCATACAATTGCTTTTGTGTATCGTTAAGGACATAATGAACCTGTTTGTGTCCTAGATGCACTGAATTTTCCCAAATAAGTAGGAAGGTGAAGAGGCAGAATGCAGCAGTTCATTAAAAGAAAACACAAAAAAAAACAATAAAGCTTCAATTTAAACTGTTTTTATAAACAAGTTGAACAGTTGAAGATGTTAAGAAAATATGTTATGTTAAAGTTGCAAAACATGTCTTTTATAATTGCTATTGTTCCAGAAAGTAATGAACTTTATATTAAGTTGGAGACCATCGCTGGTGTAACTTCACCTTCTGAATTTTTGTCCATATTTGGAATTGCAGTTACATATGCTGAAAATAGACATGTATCCATCAAGTTCAGCCTTTCTCACATTTGATTTTGCTGTTGATCCAAAATAGGCAAAATAAACCCAGTCTGAAGTGCTTCCAATTGTGCAACAAACTAGGAAAAAATTCCTTCTTGACCCCAGAAGGGCAGTCAGATATCTCCTTGGATCAAGAAGCTATTACCCCAGTTGGGTTCTGATTGGCGAAGGCACCACAATGCCAGTTAGAAAATAGCTTAGATTAAAAATGTCTTAATGGCTTGATTTATTAGTGCAGCTATACACCAGCATACGTGAGAAAAGATTCATGAGACTTACCAGTCTGACTCATACTATTGGAAAGTAGAATTAAATATACAGCTCAAACATGATTCATTTCCTGGCATCAAGCCTTCGAATTAGCAATGATATTAGATATGTCAAACAAGCCCTATATTCATAGAAAGGGAAACAGACAATACACCATCACTCTTTCAACAACAGTGAAATTATACATTTGTAATCAATCAGCCAATTTGGAGGCTTAGAAAACTACTTATCCAGCTACTGCTATGAAGAATAGTCAAACGTTATTGACTTTTTGTCATGGGTGGCGGTCCGGAGACCAGTACCCCTGTATGCCTGATGATGGTAGGAATATCATCGTGGAAATGCACAATTAGAGCCTGGTGCAGGGTAACCATAGGCCCCCTGGTGTTGAGCACCAGTGCTTGTGCGGCCACATACCAGGGCCATGATACAGCTTCTTCGGATCCCAGGAGCATGATAATATGCAGATATGTATACAGTACTAGAAACAAGGCAAGACTAGAATATGCACCAAACAAGGTATTAGATCCAGACAAGAAAAGACTATCAGAATCGAGAATCGGAGCAGGTCAGAGAGCAGAACTAGAACATGTACACAATACATGAGGGAAACAAGAACAGGAAATGGACAGGGCAGGACTGTACATGAACTGGGAATACAAGGCAAAATAATACAAGACAAGAGATACAAGGCAAAACAAGAGAAGAAATAACAAAGTACTATATATGTAATAAACATTGGAGATTTAGACATACATACATGACCAAGATGTATGCAGCCCACCACTGCGCTAAAGTACTCCAATTACGGTGAGTCCTAACTGCCTAGATATGCATGACTAAAAGTACATTAATAAAACACACACAGTACTTACCTGCAAGGAAAGAAGCAGAGGAATGAAACCACTGCTAGCATGAACAGACTGAAACAAAAAGGATAAATGGCAAAGGAACGGGTGTGGCAACAAAAAAACAAACATACCATGGAATCCAGGAGACGGGGAATTCCAGGAACAGAATAAAGGAATGAACACAGAAAACCCAGCATAAAGAAAACCAGACATAGAATACATAACCAGAAAAACCAAGAAAAACTAAACAAGAATTGTAAAAAGAGTATTGGATATCAGAAGTGGGGCGAAAGTAACCTCGCCACTGGGTTTTGAAGAGGCCTGCTTGCCAGCCTCTTGCCCTGTGACTATGGTCCCTGGGGTGTATTGCCTTTTAAAAACACTATTTGTGCATATTGGGACCTAGCACAATGCCCCTTTCAAACATGTGCTGGCAGCCATCTTAGATTGTCCAGCAGTGTTTTGTGGTCAAATGTATGGAACTGTTTTGGGCATGGGATCATGTGCATGGTGGGGCAAAAATAAGACTTCCAGGAAATTCCTGAACCCCTGAACCGATCTGGGTGATTTTTTGATATGTTGGCTTTTTCAATCGGATACCTGCACTTTGATTCCGTCCTGTGTTTATACCGAGGAGTTCTATTGCAATTTGTCCTTGTGTCTTCTAATCAGCCAATCAGTCAGTCCTCTTAAAGGCACAGTGCTTATAATACTGCGAGCCCAGAAACTTTGGCTCTCTAAAAGGTGAGCAATTACTTGCACCCTTTTATTTGTATTCATACACCGAAGATAATACACTAGGAATTCATTACTCTCTTTTTCTCTGCTGAGAACCTGGATCTTCACATAGAAAAAGTTTGGTATTCCCTATAAATACCCCTGCGATTGTGACTTGAGCCTATCCTCCCTAGGCTCTAAGCCATGTGAGTGTGTTGCTTATATACCTCCATACTTATCTAGTTGTCTAGACAAACTGCACCAGATATTGTCTATTTGTCTTTCCCTTTAGATATTTGATATACAAATTGTTCCCTTACTTTAAGGGTAAGTGTTAAATATGAACAGGGCAGGATATATATTGAACTGATACATATAAAATAGGAATCAATAATATTCCTTAACTTAATAAGGTATATCTTACTCAGACTGCAGGTAGAATAAGATGTAACTATTTTATTAATGCCTCCTCAAAGGAATAGGTTCAGTTCACAAAACATGTAAATGCATATAACAGTCAAATGTATCTTCGACTTAAAATAAAGAGGAACCTTTATACATTACCAACATTTTATGGTGAATTAATTTAGTTTGGGATTCTCCTCTCTGGTTGCTCTGGTCTGTAACTCAGTCTATTGCCTTCAGTCAGCCTCTTACAAGATCTTATTTTGATTTCTTTGCCCTCTGACATCCCCTTCTCAATTTTTTTCTACCTATTTAACCATTATTTCCCCCTATCAGTTCCTGCCTCTTGTTTGTAACTGGGCCGTACCTGGGATTAAAATCTGGCTTTGATTGGTTCTGGCCGTATTTTAATATGCAATGATTAATTTGGGCCATTGGGACCATTAGATAGCACTCTTTCCCCAGGTATGAAAACCTTAATGAGATTATTGATAACCTATTGAATAAATGAATTGACCTTTAATTCACCTACACTCGGGTCAGTTAAAATTACGACATCCAAAGAATATCTGTCTTTGGTTATGTATATTCTTTAGCCAAAGACAGGTTTGGTTATATATATTATGTATATATAATTTATCCATCTAACCTGTATGAATAATTTATAAATATATTTATCTATACAAACATCAAATGGCATTAGTGTATGAATGATTCATTTTACCCCTATATCAATCAAGGACAGAGTTTACACATTGCTATAGCAATCACTTATATTATGGTACATATGTAGATCATGCATAGGTTCAGTATATTTAATCAAGTTATATTCCTTTATGATTTTAATATGAAAGTAAGCTTTATTTGAGACCTCAGACTTTGGCTCCTGCTGACAAACAAAGACTCTGGATTTCACTTGAATGTTTACATACAAACAATGCAATGTTCCTTCCCTTTTCAAGTTCTCTGAGTTTGAGGATCTCAGATTGTGAAGTCCAAGTGGAAATGTATTTAATCATCACCAGAGCCGGCCTCAGGCCTTTAGGTGCCCTGTGCGAAAAATCCTCACAGCGCCTCTCCATGGTTACACCAGCTCATCCATGTATAGTGTGTGTATAACTAATAATTATTTAAAAAAAAAAAAAATAGTCATCCCCCTTACCTGTAGTTACCTTGCAGGGAATGTGTATGCTGATCTCTGGTGGTCCAGTGTGCTGGGAATCTGGTCTGCACCTCCGCATCCATGTGTGTGATACGTGTTATGGGTGTATTGACTGTGTGTGATGTTTGTTATTGGTATATTGACCATTATTCAGATTTTTTGTTTAAAAATGAAACATAGAAACATAGAAACATAGAATGTGACGGCAGATAAGAACCATTCGGCCCATCTAGTCTGCCCAGTTGTAGGCCCATGTGTGAATGTAGGTGTATTTTCTTGCAGTGTTACATGCACAAAGTCACAAATGCACTCACAGGCAGACAGTCTCACACAGTCATAGACAGTCACGCAGACAGTCACACACAGGCAGTCAAACATACACACCGTTACAGGCAGTAATTGACACACACACACACACAATTACTGGCATGCAGTCACACATACAGTCACAAGCAGATGGTCATACATATACACACATTTGCAGACATACAGGCAGACAAAGTCACAGGCAGACAGTCACACACACACACACACACACACAGTGACAGGCAGGCAGTCACATACACACAGTCATGGGCAGGCAGTCACACACAATCACAGACAGGCAGAAACACACACACAGTCACAGACACAGTGACAGGTAGGCACAAATTTTCACACACAGTCACAGGCAGTCACACACAGAGTCACAGGCAGACAATCACACATGCAGTTACAGACAGTCACATACACACTGTTACAGATTGTTACAAGGAGACAATCACACATGCAGTTATAGACAGTCACACGCTTTTAAACACAGTCAGGGCAAGACTGGGAAATACATTTTTCCCGGGCATTTTTTAATCTCAACTGCCCAGTGGCAAAGGATATGGACCAATGACAAGCATGCCCCCCTTGGCGTGAACATGTTGGTTCCATCAGAAAAAAGTGAATATTTGTGTGCTGAATGGCTGCTTCTATTTTAGTTCACAAATGTAATATATATATTTTTAGCAGCTACCACACATATATAGGGACTCTCATCCCCTATAAAAAAGAATAAACAAACAAACATACACACTAGATGGAAAGAAAATATATCTACATGTAATTCACCACTAGTTGTGATTGTGGAGAGCTTAAATAATTTTTGAGAGCTTAGCCCTATGGGTTAATACAGTATTCAGAGCTCGAGAGATGCAGTATAGTTTTAACAACTGAAAAAAACTGAAAACCAAATATAGTGCAATACATTTGTGAAACAATGAGAGGTGAATAATCACAATGGTCACACTCACATGGAAAAGAGCCACTTTGGATAGGTTGCTATCTACTAAGGTGACACTGTACCTCTTCTCACTCAGATAATCCCCATATGGAAGAGAAGAGGGTAGGTAAACAGGGGAAGAAACACAGCCTCTAGTGCAATTAATCCCACTGGATATGGTATCAAGTGCAATAAATGTGCAATAAATGAGTGGCTTCTCACCTTTTTAGGAGTTTAGACCTGGCTCCTGGTATATTAGTAAATGTGCCTTTAAGGGAAAAACAACCCTTCTCTAGACAGCAGAAGATGGGAGGTCGACTGGAGAAAAAGACCCTGCATTTTTAATGCGCAGAGCAAGCAAATTTAATGACATGCTTGCATTGTGTTTGCTTGTGACTTGTCTCTGGTGTCTCAATAAGTGGGATTCCAGCGGACAAAGGGGCCAGGAAATAGTACTGTACATGTGTTTGAAAGCTGCCTGAGGGATCTTGTGTGTGTAGAGAGAGCTGATTATGGTGTGATATTTTTTTGTTTTTGTTTCAGTTGTGTGTATTGTGTGGCTAGGGGCTGTAGAGAGTATATGTATATGTGATGTGTGTATAGGTAACATCGTGTGTATAGGGGATGCAGCATGTTTGTGCATAGGTGACATTGTGTTTGTAGGGCTGTGGAGAGTGTGTGTTTAGGGAATGTAGTTTGTGTTTTGGGTACAGTGGATCTAGTGTGTTCAGAAGGGATCTAGAATGTGTATAGGGGACAGTGGTGTATCTTGGTTTTGTGCTGCCCTAGGCAGGACAAAACTCAGACACCCCCCCCCCCCCCGCGCGCGCGCCACCCCCACCCAACCCTTCCCCCCTGCCCTGCCTTCTAAATACACACATATTCACTGACAGATACGCATACACTAGCTAACAGACAAACACAGTCAGACACACACACACAGTCGGACACACACACTAACAAACACACACAGTCGGACACACACACTAACAGACACACACACTAACAAACACACACAGTCGGACACACACACTAACAAACACACACAGTCGGACACACACACACTAACAGACACACAGTCGGACACACACACTAACAAACACACACAGTCGGACACACACACACTAACAAACACACACAGTCGGACACACACACTAACAAACACACACAGTCGGACACAGACACACACAGTGAGACACACACTAACAAACACACACAGTCGGACACACACTAACAGACACACACAGTGAGACACACACACTAACAAACACACACAGTCGGACACACACACACTAACAGACACACACTGTCGGACACACAGTCAGACACACACACTAACAGACACACACACACACTAACACACACAGTCACAGACACACACTAACAGACACACACACACACTAACACACACACACACACACACACACACACTAACAGACACACACTATCAGACACACACAGTCAGAGACACACACACACTCACATTAACACTTTTTTTTTTATTTACTCCCCCCCCAGCCTCCTTACCTTTGGGAATGCTGGGGGTGGGGGGGTTCTCCCATTCCCTGGTGGTCCAGTGGCTGCAGGGCGGCACTGGCGGGCAGGCTGGGCGGCCGGCGAGGGAGCTCTTCCCCTGAGCTCTCTGCTCAGCTCCCTCGCGCGCCGCCCGCAGAGTGAGGCTGGGAGGCGGAGCCGGAATATGACGTCATATTCCGGCTCCCAGTCTCACTCTGCGGGCGGCGCGCGAGGGAGCTGAGCAGAGAGCTCAGGGGAAGAGCTCCCTCGCCGGCCGCCCGCCCGCCCGCCCAGCAACCAGCCCAGCAACCAGCCCAGCATGTCTGTTAGCCGCAAGGCTAACAAGACATTTGCCTTGGGCATTTGGGGGCGGCGTTTTTTGCCGCCCCCTGGAAAATGCCGCCCAAGGCAAATGCCTTGTTTGCCTCGCGGCTAATACGCCCCTGATAGGGGATGTAGTGTGTGTCTAACGGTGACCTAGTGTGTGTAGGGGATCTAGAATATGCATGTGTGAGGGGTGCTGTGTGAGTAAGTGATGCAGTGTGTGTGTGTGTGTGTGTGTGTGTGTGTGTGTGTGTGAGGGGTGCATTATGAGAAGGGTGCAGTGTGTGTGTGTGTGTGCCCTTTCTATACCCATGATAATTTACATACACTGATCAACCACTGACAGGTGAAATGAATAACATGGCATCCAAATTCCCCAGATCTCAATCCAATTAAACATCTGTGGGATGTGCTGAAACACAAAATCTGACCCATGGGGCACCTTGCAACTTGCAGGATATAAAAGTTCTGCTGCTAATGTTTTGGGGCCAGAAACCACAAAACACATTCAGAGGTCTTGTGGAGTCCATGGCTCGACACATCAGAGTTGTTTTGGCAGCATGAGGGGCATTTACACAATATTATGCCAAGTGGTTTTAGTGTGGATGATATGCATTTAAAATTTGTTATTTTAGATTTTCCATGGATATTTTAAAAATGTGTTGTATAGTACATTATCTTGAAAACTACATTTTGTAAAATCTGTCCTTTTAAAAATAAATACTTTACAGTTAAAACCTAATGATACTACTTGGTTTAGTTTATTACATTTACAGTGTATTAAAAGAATAAAATATTAGTTTCATCATACACATTTTTACATTAATGTTAATAACTCCTTGTAGATCTTATAAAAACTAATGGCCAGTAAGAGCCTAAAAAATATGTCATTTTAATGATCACATTTTAACTTCAATTTAAATTTGTTTTATTACTTAAATTAGCTAATTTGAAAATAGAGAATTGGAAAGTCAGACAAAAGTGAATAAAATACTTTTAATTAGCACATGATCATTATACTAGGTCAAGGTCTATAATAAGAACCATTCTCAGTTTCCATAATAGAAGATTATATTATAAAATATATTAAAGCACAATGCATGTATTGTTTTGAGAAACATTGCCAAGTAATGGTCAGTTTTAACACTGTTTTTCTTTTTTTTTTCTCTTTATTATTTATGTTGTGATCTCTCCTCTAACATCTAAAGAATTGCTCTCAAAGTGTCACAAAATTGCTTTTGAAGGAACACTATAGCACTAGGAATACAAATGTGTATTCCTAATGCTGTAATGCACTAGTCAATGTTTCTGTGACCGGGCCCCCGCTGCCAGGCTGAAGAGGTGATTTTACTTACCTTTTTCCCCTGGTCTCCAGTGTGCAGTTCCACCTCATTGGCTAAGATCATTGAGTTCGATGATCTGAGCCAATCCAATGCTTTTCTTATAAATGCACTGGGAAGGTAGTGCACATGTGTGGGACAACAAAGCACGGCGCCAATCAGATGGTTTCTCTGAGACCATCTGATTGACATAGTGAAGTTTTAATCCACTATTCACAATTCACTAACGAGTCCTAAGCATGCAGCTTCAGAGCCATTAAGGTACAAGGACCACACGGACACCACCGCCAACAAGTACAAATCTTCAAGCCAACAGCACTGGTTGCCAGCATCCGGGTGAGATCTACCCTTATTTAACTTGGTCTTTCAAAACACTGTTTGCTCTAAAGAGTTAAACTTTATATATAACTTGAGTGTGTACATCAAATCCTTCACAATATATATCTTTATTTTTCCTTTTTTTCCCTTTTAACCTTTCTGATAACTGAATTGTAAAATTATTATGCTTGACATATGCAGACATATCCACCTAAGCATCCTGACACAATATTTTTTTTTCCTAAACATTTGCACAGCAATGTTTAGGTGATTGACCCTACTTTTGTGAGCTATCTATGTATCAGCTGGTAATCTTACCTTTTTAGTTAAATATTGTCCAATGTGTATACACAGTATCCTTTGTACAAAATAATTAATACAAGGTCTTTTGTTAATAAAAACAATTTTCTTTAAATGTTTCTGATATTTTTTGCTGATATTGTCATTAACTGTAGAACATATTATCACAATCAAATAACTTTTTTTGAAGGGCATCATTTCATTCTCTTTTTTGTCTTTGGGAACAAACACCTTCAGGAATATGGAGACATTATTTTTAAATTTGGAGAACTCTACATAATACTATTATTTCACGATTTATTTTCCTGAGGAATTATTGCTGTATATACTATACAAATGTATGAGGAAGTAATTTATCTGTGGTTCCTTAATACCTGTATGCATTTATATTTGTACAAATTGTTTTTTTTTGTTTTTTTTTATCTCATTAGGATCATTGTATTACTGATGACATTGTAGACATGTTATTGTTATCACCGTATATTTAAGCAAATCCCCAAAGGGGAGGATTTTTTGTAAAAAATGTTTTTAAAAATGTTTTTTTGTGTTTTATATATATATTTTTCTGTGTAATAAAAACAAAAAAAAATTTCTGAACATCCTATACGTTGTTGTTCCATGGCTTTATATGTTCATCAGTAAGAGTTAGATTTTAGCTTACCTGCAGCCAACTAAACACTATTGAGTCCCAACATTCTATTTATTTTAATGTTTTTTTTTTCTGTATATGTTTTATTATCTAATGGAGAGCACCAACATATACTGCAGTGCTATACACTGGCTGATAAATGCATTTTGTTATGTCTATTTTTGTGCATGGATATGTGTGCGCATTTAATAGACAAGTGTAAGGTATCGAGAGAGTTAATGGTCCACATAGTTATTGCAGTAAAGAAGAATTACATTTTTATACATCAGCCATTTATGGCACATTATAGAATATTTCATTCAGACATGAGGTCAAACCAGTTTAGATTCTTGTCCACTTGGTTACACATCCTAGCAAGCAGGAAGTTTCCACAACAGGACACACACTTTATTGTAGCTTCTAGGATATTCCACTAGGTCAAGCTAGTTAGTATATTTATATACATATAGTGAAATGTGACTAGATTGTTGGCTATTGGGCCAGATTGTCATCGGTAAGGCCATCTTGTCACTATGTGACCAGGTCCTCATCCAGGATTAGATTTTTCAGTGCAACCATATTATCACTAGTAGGTTGAATTGTCACAGGATGTCATCAGTGTTGAAAGGAAACCTTGTCCGGGGTCTGCAGTTAGTGTGTGAATGGACTATTGTGAGCTGCATTGCTGGTAATGAATATTGCAAGGCCATTTTAAAGCTTTCGTATATATAGTTTTGGACATTTTTCCAGTGCATCTCACAGCTTACACATTTTCTTCTTGATTAGTAGATATGCTTCCCTTTAAAGACTTACTCTAAGAATCACAACCATTTTAGTGGGTTGAAGTGATCATGGTGACTGGAGTGTGAATGTGCAGCATTTTGCGATTAAATGTTTCACATATGGAGTTTAACCCCTTTTCTGATGGAGGTGTAACTCCACCTCCGGAAGTGTCATTGGTGTATGATTAGCCTTCCCTGGACAAGAGTTCTAGGCTGGCTAACATCAATTCTGTGCATGTTTCTATGCACAGAGTTGTATCTGTTGGGTAAGAGTGTGCCTAGCTGATGCTTTTAGCCTATAAATGACCGGCAGGATAACCATCCCGCTTCTGCAGCTCTGAAGAAACAACATTTTTACCCCAAAGTAGTAAAAATTTAAAAAATTCACCAAGTCAGCTGTGTCTTCAGTTCAGCTATTTAAGCCAAAAATGTGAAATTCCAACAATTCATGGTTTTGTAAATAAACCCGTTAATGTTTAAGTAATAACAATATTTTGTGAGCTACGCTTATCATTTCAGATATTTTCAGTTTACTTTAAATTCACATAAAATACCCTTTGATCCATTCTGCTAAAACAAATATATATATATTTTTTTTAACAAATCACAGTGTGGACGTTTAAGCATTTCCCAAAATCGCGCACTGTAAAAGGCAGAGAGATCTGAAACCAACAATTTTACTCTGTAGTAGATAGTTACAAACCTAGATGTTAGTATAGTGCTCATTGGTTGTCAAAAAGGAAATCAGAAGAAAGAATGATAACATTTACAATACATTTAAATGAAATGCTTTGTGTGCTTGTCAGCATTGGGCTATTTCCCATTAATATATTAATATGACAGTAGCAGATCACCTCCTACTGTTGGTCACGCAGAGTGAGAGCTGGCTACCTGCTGATGTTCTGATTTAGCACAGTGGGAATTATGAGCTCAAGAGGAAACCACTGATAAGCTGCCAATATTAGTATGGATATTTGTGAACACAGACAATACACGGAAATATAAAAGTGCTATCAGAAATAAAAACAGACGAATAAAAGAGCATGGCCTTTCTGATCATATATTCTTTTGCTCTAGAATTTAAAAGAGAAAAAAAGAATTTATAGAATAAATGAACAATGTAGTTACAGAACTATTTGCTCAAACAACCAACATTTAGTGATATATATATATATATATATATATATTTTTTTTTTTTTTTATTTTTTTTTTTTACCGTACATGTACATATATAGGTGTACGGTAAACATTTTTATAAACAAAGCTAAGAAAATAAATAAAAAAAACAACAACAACACAATAACAGTTATTACAGGTACATTATCTTATAGAAATATTGACAGCCACCTGTATACATACTGGCAACTCTGATCTGAACACTTATTGTTTGGTTTCTAGGAGATTGTTTATGTGTGGAAACTGAAAGATCATCTCAGCCCCTTAAAAAAAATGTGTTCTCCAGCTGTGATATCTGTTTCACTTTAAAAAAAAACAAATTCAGTCTTCTTTATGAACTAATTGTACTAGTTAAATGGACACTATAGGCACTTTAGCTCATTGAAGTGGTCAGGTACAGTTTCCCTATTGCACGTAGTGTTGCAATGTTAAACATTGCAGTTTTAGAGAAACCGTCATGTTTCCATTGCAGCATTAAGATAGCCTCTAGCGGCATCGGCGCTGGGATCAGGTAAGTAAATAAAGGTTTTTTTTTTTCTTTCCCCATGGCGGGAGGTGAGGAAAGCAAGGGAAAGGTGAGGCGGAGGGAGCTATAGTGCCAGGAATACAGCTTTGTATTCCTGGTACTATAGTATCCCTTTAAAGTGGCTGGAACTCACCCTTCTTGTCCAAATATCTCTGGGCAGTAACATAGTAAGAAGGGGGGGATGTGAGGGGCAGTCCAACCTAGGTGAAAGGTGCACAGCAACCCTTTCCACCTGTCACTCTTTGCAGTTTGGTCACACAGCCCCCATGTAGATCTCTTCACTATCCTCTACCTAGGTCTAGCAGAAACCTGCCTCGCTGATACAGACAGTGGTGGAATCCACTGCCACTGTGTGTCTGACTGTTTGCTTGAGACTATGTGTTTACCTGTGACTGTATGTATGTGACTGTGCGTCTGACCCTGTGACTGTGTCTATGTGTCTGTCACGGGTGGCGGTCCGGAGACCGGGACCCCTGTATGTCTGCAGCGTCTGCGGATCCTAGGAGATTGATATTATGCAGATATGTATCCAGTACTAGAAACAAGGTAAGACTAGAACAGGCACCAAACAAAATAACAAGACAAGACAAGACTAGAAGAACCAAGAACCGGAGCAGGACAGAAAGCAGAACATGTACACAAGACATGAGGGAAACAAGAACAGGACATGGACAGGACAGGACTGTACATGAACTGGGAATGCAAGACAAAATAAAACAAGACAATAGATACAAGGCAAAACAAGAGAAGAAATAACTATATATATGTAAGTACTATATATGTAATAAACACTGGAGATTTAGACATACATACATACATACAAAATGGCCAAGATGTATGCAGCCCACCACTGCGCCAAAGTACTCCAATTATGGTGGGTCCTAACTACCTAGATATGAATGACTAAAAGTACAACAATAAAACACACACAGTACTTACCTGCAAGGAAAGGAGCAGAGTAATAAGACCACTGCTAGCAGGGAACACTGAAACAAAAAGGATAAATGGCAAAGGAACGGGTGTGGCAACAAAAAACAAACATTTAAAGGAATCCAGGAGACTGGGAATATCAGGAACGGAATAAATGAATGGACCCAGAAAACCCAGCATAAAGAAAACCAGTCATAGAATAGAAAACCAGAAAAACCAAGAAAAACTAAACAAGAATTGCAAAAAGAGTACTGGATATCAGAAGCAAAGGCCAGAAATGATCCGCAACAGGATGTGACAGTATCTATGCATCTGATCATGCACATCCGTCTAACTGTATGTGACTATGTGTCTGTGACTGGGTGTGTGACTGTTTGTGATAGTGTAGGCATGACTGTGCTGCATGTGACTTTGTGTGTCTGACTGTGACTTTATATACTTGTAATAAATATTATAAAACCCCCATTGAAAATCAGGATTATTGTCAACATTTACAGACTATCAGCTGTGTGCAATAAACAAATAAAAGAAAACCAATTGAAATAGCTCAACACAATGAATGCTTCCAGTGGTTTCCCCAAATTCAATAAAAAATGCAACTTATAATGACACAGGGATACGCACTGCCACACATAGATACATGTACTCACAAAGACACCAAAATACACTGTCAGATACATACACATATATACATGACGACAAACACATACTGCCAGACACACACACTGTCAGAAACACACAATGTCAGATATACTCTGAAACAGGCAAATACAAAAATATATGTATTCCTTCAACTTGCAGCGCCCACCCGCCCCTTAAACATTTACACTCATGGTGTAATGGTTATAGGTTAATTTTGTGCAGTGAGCAGGGGCAGATTTCCCAGAAAACCATACCAGGGTGACAGGCATGAGATGGGTGGCACGGGGATATCAAAGACCTTACACACCGGCCAGTCCTCTCATGACGATGGAGCCGGCTGCTACAGCAATGTGTGCAGCGGCCAGCCTAAGCAAGAAGGAGACTACAGACCTGCTTTGTCTACTTCCCAGCAGGCTTCTGAGTCACTGCACCAATCAGAGGAGAGTGGTGGGACTTTGACATCACTGTCATAACCTCTGCTCCTCACATGTAAGGGTGGCAGAGGGGGCCAAAAAAGGACACTGAAGGGAGCAGGCAATACAGCCAAGAGCATTATTCTCCACTTTCCTACTCTACACTGCCCTTCTCACCCTCCATTCCATCTAGGGGTCAGTGCCAGCCACCAGCCTGTCCAGCATGGGACGTGCCAGGCCTGCCAGAGCCTACCTTACGCAGCCCAGTGGCCCATCCACCTATGCCCACCAACATCAGTGTGAGTGTCTATATGGGTCGGTGTGAGTGTGTATGTCTGCATGGGTCAATGTGAGTGTGTGTCTGCATGGGCCATTATGAGAGTGTGTGTCTACATGGATCAGTGTGTGTTTCTGCATGGGTCAGTTTGTGTAGGCATGGATCAGTGTGGGTGTGTGTGTCTGCAAGTGTCTGTATTTCTGCAGAGGTTAGTTTCAGTGTGTCTGCATGGGTCAATGTGAGTGTGTTTGCATGGGTCAGTGTGTGTATGTAAAATGGAAAGAGAAAAATCAGCGC
This sequence comes from Pelobates fuscus, assembly GCF_036172605.1. Classification (NCBI taxonomy): domain Eukaryota; kingdom Metazoa; phylum Chordata; class Amphibia; order Anura; family Pelobatidae; genus Pelobates; species Pelobates fuscus. Next base: position 70,857,100 of record NC_086320.1, on the reverse strand, counting down.
TAGGTTGCCACACAAGAAAATAATAGTAAGGCTGCAATCCTTAAAGGGGAGTCCCCTATAATCCCCTAATGGTAAGAAATGACACAAAACAGAACAAAATAAGGTTGCACCTAAAATATACAGTAAAACATATGAGTGTATATAAAAAGTAATATAAAATAATACAATTTAATATCAAATATTAAATGAAATATAAATGGATAATTGGCAATAGTCCAAAACATTTATCATAAGTCCGTAATGGTAGATGCCATGTATAAAAACAGGGATCCGGAGGCGTAAAATGAGGTGTGTCTTCACAATTGTGTACTTGCAATCCAGTGAAGTAATATGTGTAGAAAAAGACAAGAGGAACTCCAATGGCACAGTATATAGATGAATAAAATGGTATATAAAATAGAATAAAAGTAGTCTTACTCACATTTTTCAGAGCTAAAAACTAGCTCTGATATAGCGCACGTGAAGTGGAATAATCCCCACTCAAGGATATGCGGAGTAATGTTAGTTGGCGAGTATCTGGCTCAAATGCGACGTCCAAGTTGGTATTATTCGACCCAGGGAAGAAAAATAAAGTATATAGTGCTCTCTGTATAATAGTTGAAAGGTATAAAAAGAGAATAAATATACTACTCACAATATACAGAGCAGACAATTGACAATTTGCTAATTATATTTGTTTGTGATAAAGTAATTAGGTATACAAGATTCCGATGTTTGGGTGCATATGTGAGTACCATTGTGAATACACGAGTCCCATTGTGAAGTCCATCCTTCTGTAATCTTGCTAAAATTTACTCACAAATATCTATGCTTGGTGTCCCACTTGGATGACGTGCTACTATACCTATATTAAGAGGTATTATGTAGTAAACTTTCCTATTTCTGAGGTTCTACTCTTACAGTGGAGTACAAAAAATAAGATAAGGTAAGGTATAATGGTCAGTGAGCATGTGAGATTACTTACAGTAGTAAGATTTATGTTTCATATTACAGAATGTAAATAAAGGGGCTACAGTCAGGTCCATAAATATTGGGACACCGACACAATTCTAATCTTTTTGGCTCTATACACCACCACAATGGATTTGAAATGAAACAAACAAGATGTGCTTAAACTGCAGACTGTCAGCTTTAATTTGAGGGTATTTACATCCAAATCAGGGGAACGGTGTAGGAATTACAACAGTTTGTATATGTGCCTCCCATTTTTCAAGGGACCAAAAGTAATGGGACAGATTAACAGTCATTAATTCAAACTTTCACTTTTTAATACATGGTTGCAAATTCTTTGCAGTCAATTACAGCCTGAAGTCTGGAACGCATAGACATCAGCAGACGCTGGATTTCATCCCTGGTGATGCTCTGCCAGTCCTCTATTGCAACTGCAACTGTCTTCAGTTCCTGCTTGTTCTTGGGGCATTTTCCCTTCAGTTTTGTCTTCATCAAGTGAAATGCATGCTCAATTGGATTCAGGTCAGGTGATTGACTTGGCCATTGCATAACATTCCACTTCTTTCCCTTAAAAAACTCTTTGGTTGCTTTTGCAGTATGCTTCGGGTCATTGTCCATCTGCACTGTGAAGCGCCGTCCAATGAGTTCTGAAGCATTTGGCTGAATATGAGCAGATATTATTGCCCGAAACATTTCAGAATTCATCCTGCTGCTTTTGTCAGCAGTCACATAATCAATAAATACAAGAGAACCAGTTCCATTGGCAGCCATACATGCCCACGCCATGACACTACCACCACCATGCTTCACTAATGAGGTGGTATGCTTTGGATCATGAGCAGTTCCTTTCCTTCTCCATACTGTTCTCTTCCCATCACTCTGGTACAAGGTGATCTTGGTCTCATCTGTCCATAGGATGTTGTTCCAGAACTGTGAAGGCTTTTTTTAGATGTTGTTTGGCAAACTCGAATCTGGCCTTCCTGTTTTTGAGGCTCACCAATGGTTTACATCTTGTGGTGAACCCTCTGTATTCACTCTGGTGAAGTCTTCTCTTGATTGTTGACTTTGACACAAATACACCTATCTCCTGGAGAGTGTTCTTGATCTGGCCAACTGTTGTGAGGGGTGTTTTCTTCACCAGGGAAAGAATTCTTCGGTCATCCACCACAGTTGTTTTCCGTGGTCTTCCGGGTCTTTTGGTGTTGCTGAGCTCACCGGTGCGTTCTTTCTTTTTAAGGATGTTCCAAACCGTTGATTTGGCCACACCTAATGTTTTTGCTATCTCTCTGATGGGTTTGTTTTGTTTTTTCAGCCTAATGATGGCTTGCTTCACTGATAGTGACAGCTCTTTGGATCTCATATTGAGAGTTGACAGAAACAGATTCCAAATGAAAATAGCACACTTGAAATGAACTCTGGACCTTTTATCTGCTCCTTGTAAATGGGATAATGAGGGAATAACACACACCTGGCCATGGAACAGCTGAGCAGCCAATTGTCCCATTACTTTTGGTCCCTTGAAAAGTGGGAGGCACATATACAAACTGTTGTAAATCCTACACCGTTCACCTGATTTGGATGTAAATACCCTCAAATTAAAGCTGAACGTCTGCAGTTAAAGCACATCTTGTTTGTTTCATTTCAAATCCACTTTTGCCCATTTGTACTCCCTTCACAAACATCTACTGTACTGCACCATAATCTGTTTCTTGCTTTGTACTTATAGATTCATATACTAAGAATATCATCTGTATCGTACGTATATGTAATCTTAAGCGATGATCACCTCCTGTCTGTTATCTTTACATTTAAAATAAAAGTACACATTATTTTCTGATTACAATCTATAATTACAGTCAAAATGCTGCTAAAATAGTTGTCATGAGAAAGAAAAATGAAAAAATTTGAAAAGAGTGTTATCAATGTATATTAAAGAAAGTGCATTTTATAGAAATATCTCTAATGTGATAATCTTGGTGGGTGGTTGATGTATTTTTGACATGGATATAGATAACGCTTGATGATTTTTGATGTCTTTAAGAAGGCAAGCCTGCTCTGCTGCTCATCCATCCTTAGTGCACTCAATCTTAGTTAATTATTATGAAGCCCGCTTAATGTATTTCTTGGCTCATGCTGCAGAAATAAGCTAGAAAAATGAGCTATATAAAAAAAAAAAAGAGTATGCATGGATGCTTTATTGATTTGGGTCTATATGACTTGAAATAGTACATGTAGCATCTTATTTAATAATATAATAAGAGCTAAAGTCACAGGAAAAAAAATAAAAGCCTTTCATAAAGCTATTTACTCTGTGCATGATTATAGAGATAATGTAAAAGAAAACTGACCCATATAGCCATGAAATTCTTAAAATGACCTTACATTTTAATTCTGTTCTCGTGGAACTAATGTATATAGTGAAAGAAACTGCATCAGGAAACATCTTCTATTCAGTATTGTGTTGAAGAACATTAGTGTTTTGTCTGAATAGATACTTAAATCAGGTACTAAAGTTTTGTGTCTTCTGAATATTCTTTTATGACCTTTATGATATTGTCTGCAGCCAAAACTTTTTTTTTTTTACGAGTGTCTGCTACCAAAATAAGTACACCTGATATGTTAAAGGTACACTCTTAGCACCATAAACACTACAGCTTATTGTAGTTGTTATGGTGAAAGGAGTTTTAGGCTGCCATTCCCCTCTTTCGTGGCAAACATTTCCCAGCAGGTTGACAAAAACGTCTTGTGCTGTTGCTCAGACAATAAGATTAATACAAAGCAATCCAGGAGACAGACATGAGTGCCCTTCGTTTTGCTCAAATGTTTGTTGACTTTCAGTCAAGATCACAGCTAAATGAGGAAACGCTTGGTCTCATGCACTCTCACTTGTATCCATCCCCAAAACAGAGAACCTTCCTCCTCTTATTATCATATATACTTTATACTTTATTTATGCATAGTCTAGGAGTGAAAATGACACCAACTGTGGCTGCACTCAAATTATGTTCTATTTAAAGAACTTTAGATATTATAATTACACAAAGTCACTCCATACAGCCATTGCTCTCTAAGGAAGTTTTGGTATGTCCGTTTGCTGCACACTACGGATTATAGGCTCTACCAAGAATTGATTTCAGTTTGGATTACCAATCCTGAACTGTTTATCTGAATAATGGTAATGAATTCGTGCCAACTATTATAATCCACTCTGTTTACTATTGCTGAAACTGTTAATCTGCTGAATTTGGTCTGCCAGATCAGGTTACCTTTTTTTCTCTCTTGCATTACTCTTGTATAAAGTCAATTGGTGTTGTTGGAAAGGGGCTCAGTCTATACGCACAGGTTAAGCTTAACATCCAACAAATACATGACCCTTGACTCTTCCTTTGAAAAGCAAGCTCATTACTAATGAAGATGCCAGGATACCAATTTACATTTGCTATCCAAGCTTTTAGCTCCACTGTTCAGACTCTGTAGATCTCAGTATGTCTTACAGTCCAATTAATACTGTTACTGGCAACAGAGAAATAAAACATGGCTTTCATAAAGCTTTGCACTGGATTGGTATACTGTAAATAAAATTCTATTGTAATAAGCAATTCTGAAACACAAGTTCAGCCAAGGGAAAAAAATCTTATATACATTATTATTATTATTATTATAAAATAATATATGAAAGTGTGTTTATAAGAATGTATTTTGTAATTACTATAGACACATGGCATTCATATTGTATACAGTGTGCATTATCTTGCTTTCTGCATCACAAACTATCTGGTAAACTATGGTGTATTGAGAGAGACATCCAGCTGGATTTTTTGAACAACATTTACACCATGCATTGCTTCAACTTTATTTTTATTTTTTTTAATTCTTTTTTTTTTTTATTGTGCACAAGTGAACAAATCATCTTGCATCGTCACAATAACGAGTGCAAGAATATGCAAAAGTCATAATGAAACAGGTTACTCATCTTCGAGAGTTATTACTTTGCTTCATTAAGCTTCATCAGCACATTTTTATATTAAGGGTAAAGTACAAGAAGTAACTGCACACATTTACTTACACAATTCTACAATCGTTACATGCATGTCCTATGATTATAGGCGTACGTGTGAAGCGGTATTTGTGAGTCGCTCTTATATGTGTGGTGGTGTGTAAACTTATATATATTACATGCTTATAAGACAGGAATATTAGAACGATATGGGATATCAAGAGTGTGCAAGGCAGGCTTATTTAATATGAGAGTTAGCGGCGACAGGCCCTCTGTGACCCAACATTGTAGGATTAGGAGTCTGGTACCAGAAATAAGGCAGTGTTAGTTATGAGAGGAGTGATAGCAGGTCATGGAAGATGTGGACAGCAGGCTTATACAGTACAGACATTTGTATGTATGCTAGGACCTATCGCCCTGATCTCTAGATGCCTTCAACACTGCATAGGTAGTTAAGTGCAAAGAGGATATAGTGCTAACAATCCAAGGAGGGGTTAATGCATGTCAGTCACATAAAATAGAATGCTTAAAATATAATGCTTAAAATATAATGCAAGACAGTAACTGAGATGCTGAAAAGCTAGAGAGTTCACCCGATCCCCAGCCTTGCTTTCCAAGCTCCTTGGCTAGTGAAAGTCCCAGCGATCCATAGTTTGCAGTGTGTTCCTGACGCTTGCCGGCTGCCTGTGTGTCGTCGTCGGGGTCGTTCGCTAGGCGCTTTACAGCCGACCCGGTGCGGTTTGTGGCTTCTGGCAGGCTTCATTTGGGTCTCGGTGCGCCAGGAGAGTGGCGTGTCACGGTTTGTGATCCTGTTGGCATGGACAGGCTTGCTCTGCCACCCTCTCTGTTGCCTGCTGCGGACCGGTCTCTCCACCTGCATCCTCGGCTGTGTCTCAAGAGGTGGGTGGTTCGTTGGGGTTCGAGGGGGCATGCAGGTGAATGGCTGCAATAGATATCTGTCCTGTCGGCGCCCAAGATCTGCCCTGTTTACTGCCGATGCCAGGTGAGCAGCTTGTGGTGTCTCCTGTCTTGGCGCCATCTCACATGGCCTCCGCCATCTTGGCTGTAGTGCCCAGGTTGCAGGTCATGGCAGCCCTGATGCTGCGCCTTAGGTGTTTGTGGTGGTCGGGGCTCAATGGTGTGGACCTGGATCACCCCCCCAGCCCAAAGGGGGGGGGAAATGGGGCCAGTTCCTCGCGGTTCTGGCTCCTGGCTGAGCGCTGATGGGCAGGACAGTGGGGCAGCGGCCGTCTGCCCCAATCACTGCCGGAGTAGGCCTCAAATGTGCCAGTGAGAAATCTTCCTCCAGGGGACTGAAACCCGTTGGGCCAGCCTCACCATGGATCCAGTGCTCTCTGCCCGATGAGGGCCCCCGTTGACGGACGTTTTTTGTGTCAAAAATCAAGGTTTTATGGCTGATTTAAAGGTAGAATGCAGGAGCTGGTCTCTCCTGCGACCATCCAGCTTGGCGGTCCGGCCCCGCCCCCGCTTCAATTTTATTGAAAGAAAAACATCAAATTATTCAGGTGTTGTTTCCCCAAAGAAATAATTCTCTAATATCCAGTGTTTTTCAAATATTTTCTTCATTTACATAATACTATGTAAAGGCTAGTGTATGGAAGGAATTACTACAATATATGTAATTTATTTCTCAAGATTACAAATTCCATAAATTGAGTTTTAGTTAATTTTATTTTATTTTCTGTGATGTGTATTACTATTACTTATTCATGTTTATTTGTGTTTATTGATGCTTATTTGTTTGATGACCTCTCCATTTATAGTAAAAGGTTTATCATCTAAACTACATGTTAGCCTGTATTGACTGAAGATGCAATGTTTAACTTTGATTAGGTACTGAATATCTGACTTTACCCAATACATCAGTTATAGTCAGTATATTTCACTAGGCATCAAGAATCCCACAGTCATCGTAAAAAGCAGTGCAGTTTCTGAAATTATCTTCTATTCAGTATTTTTACGTGTATAAGATGCCCCCATGTATAAGATGATCTCTATTTTTTTTACCCCCAAATTAAGAAATGCATATTTTAAACATCTATAGAACTGAAGTACAGTTTGGCTGATCAGAATCCCTCACCATTCCAGGGCCTCCTCATACTCTGGTAGGACGTTCTCCGAGGTCCGGCCACATCTGGACACTGGTTCCTTGGACCGCTGTCCAGCTGTTGGTGGCAACGATGTCCTCTGCCCACAGTTTCCTATGGGGGATGTCTGGGAAAGACCTCATCCTGCGATGTCTATCTGTAGCCTGGAGCTGTGAGGTCTTGGTGTGGTCCAGAGTAATGCAAGGAAGCATGCGGTTGCACAAGATCTCTCAGACCCGCTAACACAATCGATCAAATTCACAGAGAAGTGCCTCCTCTGTTTCAAGTATGTTAGCAGGTCGCACACGTATACAACACAGCCTATGCCTGCAGGAACCTGGCAGTAGCGAACTCAACAGTCAGCTGAGTGTTCTGTCAGCAAGTAGCCAAGTTTTGTGCCCAAATTGCACTGTGTATGTGTTTGGCTTAATAACTGAATTTTTGAAGTAACTCCAGCCACATACTACTAGCTTGGTTGGCTGTCAGGCCCTGCACACAAGTGTTTTTTTTTTGTTTGTTTTAACCATGTATAAGACAACCGTGTATAAGACAACCCCCAACTTTAGACTAAAATTTTTTAGAAAAAAACATAGTTTTCTACATGGAAAAATACGGTATATTGAAAAAATCAAAAAGGGACACTCCTGTCAGGGTAACTATTCCATCTCATTTAAGTGGTTAAAGTGTGTGAAGTCTACTGTCAATGTTCTTCCATTCAGCATCTGTAATATTTTAACAGAGGAGATTAAAAATTGGGAGAAGCGCGTGGGATGGGTCCTCAAATTCCAAGTGCCATGCAGTGGGAAGAGAGAGGAGACATATATGGTGCAGTATGTCAAATTTCCAAATTAAAACAGAAGGAAATACACTTACAGTGTAGGGAACTATCTCTTAGCTTTAGATATAGTGCCTGGGCAGTACAATCCCCGCCTATGGATATAATGATGAAATCTTGGTCCGACCGAATCAGATATGCATATGTAACATAAATACAAGAGGTAATAATAGTGCAATATGTCAGGAAACCAAAAATGTATAAATGTTATAAAAATCCACAATCACATTTGTTAGAGTATTTGAGGCTGTCTGGCCAATGCCGGTATTGCAAAAATACCATTAATGCAAAGGCCAGTATTGTTCTGTATGCAGGTGATCCAAGATAGCACCCACTACACAACCCTTTACCTAAGAGATAGCTTAATAGTTAATAGATAGGAGCTTCTCCCAATTTTACATTTACTCTACTCAGTATCAATGATCAGACAAGAGAGACTCTGGTTTGGGGGTAATAGCTGCCATTTACATTTGAACATTGTAAGCGCTAGAAACCTCTTTTATCTTTTATTTTGTAATATTTTAATGCTGAGCACTAGTTCCCAGCAGCCCACTCCCCTTTGTGAGGCATCAGCTAATGAGGACATCCAACAAAGCCAACATTGTGCAGCGATGTTGGCTGTGATTGGGTGAGAGGATCAGCCCATCACAGTCCCATTGCATGTATGAATTGGTATGATTAGAAGGAAATATGTACTCTCTGCCTTCATCATCCCTCTAGTGAAATCTATGCTTTGGGTGGCCAGTGATTTTCATTCACTGATAAATTGCTTGAAGAGTTCAGGCACTATAACCAATCCAATGAAATGAAGTGGCTATAGTTCCAACAGTGTCCTTTTAAGACCAACTGAACTGCTGAGTTAAGTACAGTAAAATAAAATAAAATGTTGTGCTGTTAAAGGCTAAAAGAATAAATTAGATAATATATACCATTGGTCTTCATAACAAAATAATCACTAATGTAGCCTGCAACATCTTCATGAATGAAGGAAAGAGAATTATAGGAGAGGAAGAAAGTTTACGAATTTTCAACATCTGACGGAACGGCACCTTGTGATACAAAGTGGAATAGTACTATGGAAGTGCAATCTGTTGGAATAATCATAGGTATACCTATGAATACTCACATTTTACAAATGTGTAGTTTATAAACAAAAGTAGGTCATGATGTCCATTGCAAAATAAAAAAAAAAACTAATTAGTAGAGTAACTATAATGACATACCCAACAACATTCATCAGTAGTGTTGTCACAAAAAAAGAATGGACTTGATTATATCTATCATATTTGTGCTTGAGGCAACATATAACAAATCAAAGTAATATAATAATATGCAAATCATTTCAAAACAGATCATTTTATATCATAAAGCTAAGCAAATAATTTACTCAAATCAGATTTATTATATTTAAAATTGCCCAAGTTATGGAAAAATGCATGACGCCTTAAAGATCAACTGTAAATTTGGTACTATTTCTGGCTTGTATTTATTTTTATAGTTTGTCTTGGTCTGATATAACATCAGAATTTATTAGATGTAAATAAGGTAAAAATGTTTTTATTAAATGCTAAAATGAAAGGGAACAGCGAGGAGAGCTTAGGTTTTACAGATGATTGCAGTGATGGTAGTGTTTATGTACTTGCAGATTTTCTAGAATCCATCAACCAAGCATCTGAATCAAGTATTTGGACAGATAATATTATATTTAAAAAAAAATGCATGTCATATTGGTTGAAAAAAGACCCCACATTACTTTAATAATTTATAAAACTTGTATTTTTTTAGCGATTTTACTTTATATATCATAGGGATTATCATTATCAATATTAATGTTAGAAACAAAATTGGTCCACACACTGCAGGCATTTACATGAGCCTACACACCTCTGGAATGTTTTATAAATCATATATTTTTGGATCTCTTTCTTTCTTCTTTCATTAGTGTCCAGTGGTATTGATTTATTTATGGTATTGTTTTATGGTTGTGATATATTTAATGAACCAGAAATGTTTCTAATGCAAAATGATTTATACACAAAAAATGATTCATAAATTAAAAGCTTTTATCGAGAATTCTGTTTTATTCAGTCTTTTATATTTAATGTATTTTGTATTAAAGTATTAAATACAGTTTTACAAAAATGTTTCACTTAGTCCATTTGTCACATTTATTGGTTACTGTAGTGTTTGCATTTTTACAATATAGTCTGTATTATTATAGTTTGACAGTTTGTTAATATTTATACGGTTTGTTAATATTTTTTTTTTTTCCGTAAGCACTGCACTGACGTGCCCTTTTTCCTTAGATGTCTCCTGGTTCTGTCTTTAAGCCCCCTAAGAGTCTTTATTCTACCTCAAGTGAGTCAGCAACCTTCAATGCTTTAAAGATAAAAAGACATTGGACGGGTGTCTCTTAGCTGGAAGAGTTGTTGTGAACTCAATGTATTTAAGAAAGCACCTGCCATAAATATGGTGTATACTATAATGCAAATAATTCTTACCCTAAGCCTATGTGCCCCATGAAAACATCAGTTTCTATATGAATCCCACACCCTGACTCCAAAAGTTTGTATGGCAACAATAACAAAAAAACAAACAAAAAACAGAATGCAGAATGCAGGAAACTCCTTAGTCTAATGCAGTGGTAGGCAACCTTCATCACTCTAGATGTTTTGGGCAACATCTCTCCTGATGCTTTGCCAACATTATGTTGGAGAGAGATGTAGTCCACAACATTTGGAGTGCTGACGGTTTGCTATTCCTGGTCTAATTAGTTAGACTTTTCCTGCTTACAGTCAGTGAGATGTGGCTGTGATTTAAGTCCTAAATGTCAGAGAATCATCCAGTGAGACTGTAGGGGCATGTCTATACACCAAAACCACTTCAGTAAGCTGAATAGGACACTTAGGGTAACCTTTTAAATGTTGCACTGAGAATGTCAATATTTGTTTTTAACATAATAACTAAATTATATGCAAATTATATGTAACCTTGCGCTTAGTTTCTCAGAAAGAACTTTAGATGTCAAAAGTAACTATATTAAAAAGTAGTCTATTCACCAATCAACACTTACAGCCTGTTGTCGTGGCTATGGTGCTAGTAGGCTGTGGAGCTGGTCTCCTGGTTTTTGTGTCAAACGATATCCATGCAGTTTAAAGGACCACTCGGCACACATAAAGCACTTCCCCTTGACACATAAAGCTGAAGTGCTTTATCTCATTTTAATTGCAGTTTATAAAACTGATCATTTCTATCTGAAATAGTTTGACAGTTGGGAAGCTTATCTTCCAATTCCAATAGCTCCATGAGGGTATGGTTTGCAAATGCTGTAGACATGAGATATTCAGCTTTTGCTAGCGTATTTTAGATATACCACAAATGGAAAAATGCAAAAAATAAATGCATGTGTATTTTTTCATTGAGGATATTTCTATTAAAAAGTGTTTTGTTTTGTGTTGTTTTTTTGTGTTTTTGAGTGTTAACAAAAATGCACACAGCCTGTCACTGCCATCAAAATAGCATGGAACTAATATTAGTAATGTGGAATTGTAAATTCTATATAAGAAATATGACAAGTGAGGGGCAGGGTCACAGGTCCCTTGGAGGGCACCATTGATGACTACTAAAAGAAGCATTAGTGGTAATGGTGGTTAGACAGCCCATACAATGTGGGTAAAAAATAGGAAAAAACATGGTGTTTATTGTGTTGTTATCCACTGCAAAACTATTTATATTAATCATATTTGGTATTTATTTGCACATTCTGGAAAATTAAATATTACATAACCATTTTTATCTGCTTCAAAACTCTTAGGTAGTGGTTGACAAATTAGCTGCCTGCTTACAATGCTACTGGCAGGGGATATACATTTCTCTTTAGCAGAAGACTCACGTGTTTTGATATATTTGTATCTGTGAAAAACTACGAGGTTAGTGCTAGGGTAGTCAAAATACATTCTAGAAGGAAAATAAATCAAAAATTCTTTAAATTTCGAACATAAATATCGCAAGACTCTAAGTAGCGGAATACGATGGAGAAGTTAGGATTAATAGTTAAGTGAAAAACATAGCATTCCAGCTTGGAAAGAGAAAATATATACTCTGTTAGAGTTTGTAAAATTCTCAGAATGAAGATTCCATTAGAATATTGATAGGGTTTTCTTCTTCAAGACCTAGCAAAAAAAATGCTGCCATGAAATCTGAGATTTAAAAAGTATTTAATTCAAGTGCATGGTGTGTCCTGTAATAAGAATGACAACCAAATCTTTGATCACCAGGTAAGGCAAGCACAACTAAATATATATTTACAGACACAAAAGAGCTTTTTGGTGGTGCACATGCTAAGTTTTACCATTTTCTTATAAATCATCTTACTTGATCCATTCTAGAAAAAAGGAAAGGTACCAGCGCTAATATGTGAAATAGAAAATATATAATAAACCAATATGTAAAAAATTTCCCACTTAGATTCAGCTGCTAGCTCAACCCAATCTTATCTTTATGTAGAAATTGCCGTAAAACCAGAATATGGGTGAAGCGCTATATACGTGGGTAACCAAAGTGAATATATAGTGATGGAGACTAAAAGTACAGAAATGATACCTTAGTATCTAAAATCACACTCAATTCTTTATGGATTTCCTTTGTGTGTAAATTCTCTAAAATTCCTTTTAGGGTTTCCTAGAATTAAAAACAAAAAACCCAAACATAGTGCAAACTGTAATACAGAAATGAATAAAATAGGAAGTTGTAAAGTTCCCACTCACACTTTCAGGAGCTATGGGGATATAGCTCAATATAAGCGTTTTCAGAGTCCGTAAAGGCGACTCTTATCCCTTCTTTCAATATCTTCCTCTCTTGATTTCTGGAATGTATAAGGGAAATACCTCTGGTGCAATAACGTAAGTATATTATTTAGTGAAAGTAAGGAAAATAGGGTACTTACAAACCCAGAGCCTTCCACATCGGCTCTGATCAAATCGCATATCTGGATAAAGGACCACACTCCTTCTTTGTAAATAGCAGGAAAATGCCAATAGTGTATTTAAAAATATATATAAACTTTATTATACTATATGTAATATAAATATAAATATAAATATAAAAATATATATCAATACAATAAAATAAGATACACTATAAAGGCATAAAAAGTCCAGTGTTCCAAAAGTCTTTTCTGCTCATAATGTTCCCAGAACGCGTTTCGCCTTGATGGCTTCCTCAGCTGAGGAAGCCATCAAGGCGAAACGCGTTCTGGGAACATTGGGAACATTGTGAGCACTAGATACTAAGGTATCATTTCTGTACTTTTAGTCTCCATCACTAGATATTCACTTTGGTTACCCACGTATATAGCGCTTCACCCATATTCTGGTTTTACTTGATCCATTAAACATTTTTTTTTTGTATCATTGTATGAATTCCCGATTGTAATCTTGGGTTGTCTGTCCACTTTATCATGGCACTAATATTACTAATGTGGAAGTGTAAGTATTCTTCTGATAATGGATCCTTCACATCAGCCCTGATGTAGACTGTATTATATCATGCTGTAACTCTGTTTAAAGACAGCAGGCATACAAGAATACAGTTTCAAATTTTACAAAGCTACTTAAAGGAGCACAACTAATATATCTAACAGTATAGGTTCCTGTCCCTAGTTTTGTATAGGTCCCCCCTTGTGCCATAGATATTTTTCTAATGCCGAGCCTCCCTCGCTGTTCATCTCTGTGCCTCCTGCAAAGTGATCAAGGAAACATAGAATGTGATGGCAGATAAGAACCATTCGGCCCATCTAGTCTGCCTAATTTTCTAAATACTTTCCTTAGTCCCTGGCCTTATCTTATATCTAGGATAGCCTTATGCCTATCCCACGCATGCTTAAACTCCTTCACTGTGTTAAACTCTACCACTTCAGCTGGAAGGCTATTCCATGCATCCACTCAGGGCCGGCCTTAACCATTTAGACGCCCTGTGCGAAAAATCTTCATTGCGCCCCCCCCCCCGTCATCCATGTATGCTGTAATGTTTGTGTTGTCTGTGTATGTGATAGTAGGTGTGATGACTGTGTGTGATATGTATGCTATGTGTGATATTTGTAATGGGTGTATTAACAGTGTGTGATATGCGTGTATTGGTTGTATGTGACACACACACACACACACACAGAGTCAGACGGCCATACACACACACAGGAATACATCCACACACACAGGCAGACAGCCGTACACACACACACAGACACACAAAGGAAGACAGCCAAACACACACACAGACACACACAGGCAGACAGTCAGTCATACACACAGACACACAGTCATACACACAGACACAGACAGTAATACACACAGACACACACAGAGGCAGACAGTAATACACACAGACACACACACAGTCATACACACAGAGGCAGACAGTCATACACACACACACACACAGACATACACAAAGACACACACAGGCAGACAGTCAAACACACAGACACACATAGGCAGACAGTCATACACACAGAGGCAGTAATACACACAGTCATAAACACAGAGGCAGACAGTAATACACACAGACACACAGTGGCAGACAGTCATACACACACACACACAGGCAGACAGTCATACACACACACACACACACACACACACAAACAGGCAGACAGTCATACACACACACAGGCAGACAGTCATACACACACAGGCAGACAGTCATACACACACAGGCAGACAGTCATACACACACACACACACACAGACACACACAGGCAGACAGTCATACACACAGACACACAGAGGCAGACAGTCACACACACACACACAGGCAGTAATATACACAGGCAGAGAGTCACACTCACCTGACAATCACTCATTGTGGAGGCAGTGCAGCTCCTGGTGACTGTTTGGTGGGGAAGCAGGGACTCCTTCCTGCTTCCCCTGCAGCAGTTTTCCGGCGCTTTTAGCTCCGCCCCCGCCGCACGGTAAGCTCCTCCCCCGCCGCAAATGTAATTTTTTTTTTTTTAAATCCCGGCTGGCTGTGCGGCCGCACGTCACCCCCTGCTCCATGGCGCCCTGTGCGGCCGCACAGCTCGCACACCCCTAAGGCCGGCCCTGCATCCACTACCCTCTCAGTAAAGTAATTCTTCCTGGTATTTTTAAACCTTTGCCCCACTAATTTAAGACTATGTCCTCTTGTTGTGGTAACTTTTCTTCTTTTAAATATAGTCTCCTCCTTTACTGTGTTGATTCCCTTTATATATTTAAATGTTTCTATCATATCCTCCCGTCTCGTCTGTCCTCCGAGCTATACATGTTAAGATCCTTTGACATTTCCTTGTAAGTTTTATCCTGAAATTTTTAGTAGCCCTTCTCTGAACTATCTCTCTGAAGTATCAATATCCTTCTGGAGATATACGGTCTCCAGTACTATGTACAATACTTCAAGTGAGGTCTCACCATTGTTCTGTACATGAGCACTTTCCTCTTTCTATTGCTAATACCACTCCCTATACAACCAAGCATTCTGCTAGCATTTCCTGCTGCTCTATTACATTCTACAGAAAAGTATATATACGTTTAAATATCACCACAATGAATAATGTGTATAAGTGAAAAAACATATACTTATCTTAGCATTCAAGTAAGACAGCCTCCCAGGTCATCACCCAGATTGGATGACCTTTACACAGCAAAATACAAAACAACCAGAAATATTTGGGATGCGGCTGAGAAGTCTAAAATTAAAAGACAAAAGTATACATAGTGTAAATCTATATTTGATATTAGGTAAGTGTTCATGAAATGCACTCACGAGATATAGATGAAAGATAGCGCTCTAGGGTGCCTCCCCCGATACTAATGGGGGGCTGATGTCTTTCTCCACTTGTTCCAAAAGGTTAGGTGAAAAAACAGGACTTCCAGGATGGTGGAAAAAAGAAAACGATTTTATTAAGGATGAAACATCACCCAGCAATAAAAATTAGAATACAGGCTTAAAATGAGGTCCTACGCGTTTCGTTCACAGTCTGGAACTTCCTCAGGGACCAAAGAATTAAAATTACATACAGAAGTAACAGAGAAAAAAATACAGTCTAATCCCACCCTCCCACCAGTCCCGTTTTATAGGGCTAACCCCTGAGTTGTTTGGTGATAATTTGGGCGTCCTCCTCTGTTTCGTCCTTCATTGGTGGGATAGTTGATCACATCCAGCTGATTTCTTTCGGTTCTAATTGTCGTCGAAGTTCCCGCGGTCTGTATCAGCCGAAAACCGGAACCAGAAGTGGACCTTCACTTCCGCGTTCCACTGAATCATGCGTTCCAACAGAGGAATTCAAGAGGTTGAAATATATGGTAATGTGGCCATCTAGTGGTCACCAGGGGAACAGTCCCAGATAAGAGATGTTGAACAATTATAAATCTATCAAGAGAAAACGTGATAATATCGGCAGCAACATGGAGAAATAGATTTGTAAGACATAAATCACTTATACTAAAGTGCCCTATAGATATTAATATGAATTCAATTTATTTATAATTTAATATAAGAATAGCTTTGAATCATGATATATACGAATTAGAAGAATAGTACACACATCTACCGTAAATGAACTCTTTATATATATAAACATATATTTATCCCAATGAAACACCCTTAATTGGATAATAAGAACAATTATTAACAACTTTTTTTCCCGTTTGGAAAAGTATATACAGAGTTGTGGTATGAGAGCTTGAATCAATACCACTGCCTCTTAAGAAATAGAGAGGGAAATATAGAGAAGAAAAAGAGGGCGAAACAAATATTAATCTATCAATACATATAGATGCATAGGCAAACCAAAAACCCACTATATTTTAAAAAAACAGATCAGATCGATGTCTACATTCAATCCCATTGGCTCTAATGTTTGTAATTGGTGAATCCAAAAGGTTTCCCTTTGGGATAGATTTTTGATCCTATCCCCACCACGCCAATGGGGGGCAACTCTCTCAATACCTATGCATCTGAACTGTTTCCATGAAAAGGAAGGACATGTGCTACAATGAGCAGAAACTGAATGAGTAGTTAGCCCCTTTCTGATGTTATTCAGGTGCTCAAGTATGCGAACTTTTAAGATTCTTGTGGTGCGACCCACATACTGTCTGCCACACGGACACTGTAGTAAATAAACCACAAAGTCCGTGTGGCAGCCTATGTCTGATTTAATGTGGTACATCCTCCCAGTAATGAAACTAGAAAAGGTGTCCGATCTCTCAATAGACACAGTCCTACAGGCTTTGCACACATTGCATCCCCTGCAAGATCCTATATTTGTATTCATAGAGGGGGTTTTGATAGCATAGCTAGGAGCCAACATATTCTTTAAGTTTTGGTTCTTTTTAAAAATCACTTGGGGGTATTGGGATAAATGTTTTCCCAACACTGGATCTTGTAACAATATTGACCAATGGTTCTGTAATCTTTTTTGATCTTTCTATGGTCAATATTTTATTGGGTCAAAAAAGCAGACCTGAATCGGTTGCCCACGGTATCAGAAGTGAGTTTGTCCGTTAATAATGTGTTTCTTTTGGTTTGTGTTAAATGGCAAATTTCTTTTTCCAAGGCATTTCTCTTGTATCCCTTCTCTAATAATTTCGTTTTAATGTGATGTGATTGGGTGTGAAAATCGTGATCGTGTGAACAGTTGCGTCTAAGTCGCGTGAATTGACTTTTAGCTATCCCGATAAGCCACGGCTTATGGTGACAGCTATCCTGATGTACAAAGCCGTTGCCATCAGTTGGCTTAAAGTAGCATTTAGTACGTATTTGGCCAGCTTCATTAAACAATGTGAGGCCCAAAAAATTTATTGTGTTTTTACTCCAAACTGGGGTAAAGATTAAATTATATTGGTTAGAATTTAAAAACTTAACAAATTCAAAAAAAGAACTAGAAGACCCTTTCCAAATAATAATCACATCATCGATGTAACGCCGCCAAAGCACCAGGTTTTCCCTCCAGTCATGCCTTGACCACATTGATGAAATTGATGAAATTAATTTACTGTCTAAAGGGATGAAATTTGCTCCTAATAAATCGGCGAATGACTTTAAATTATATATAGACCTTAAAAAATATATTAGGTCAATGACCATCCAAAGGCATTTTCTCTTGCATACCTCACCACTTGACACCAACGGCCCAAGTGAGAATACACAATCTAACTTCAAATTTAAACCTAAATCTAATTTTTTTTCCTGTACAAAGCAGGGGCCCTTATTTAGAAATATTTAAACGAATGGTGGAGCAAGAATTTCAATCTCTGACATGGGAAAATAAATCTAAGGGGTGTACCTATAACCTTACCAAAAAGAATCTAACATCTTACAAAATCTCATGAAAAGGGATGACTTGGTTATTAGGGAAGCGGACAAAGGGGGAGGTATTGTTTTGATGACAATGACATATTATTTGGAGGAATCTTCCAATATTTTGAATGATACAAACACATAAGTACTTTTGAAATCTGATCCTACACATCAATTCAATTTAGATTTAAAAAATATTCTAGAACAAGCTAAAAACGATGAAATTATCTCTCAAAAAATTTTTGAATACCTATTTCAGAAAAATCCCATCATTCCCATTTTTTACTTTCTCCCTAAGACCCACAAACGTCTCCCCAATCCACCGGGCCGCCCGATCATAAGTGGGATAAACTCGATCACTGCCAATTTATCTGCTTTTGCAGATTTTTATCTGCAGAAATATGCTCAAAATTCACCATCTTATGTTAAGGATACAAAATCGTTCCTACAAGAAATTGAAAATATCGAGTGGGATCCGGTATACAGTTGGGCCACCCTGGATGTTACATCCTTATACACAGTTATTAGTCACCCATTAGGGCTAGAGGCCATTGACCATTTCATGGCCCAAGACCGTGATCTACCACAGGGCTGAAAAACATTTATCTTATTTGCTGTTAGATTTATTTTAGAGCACAATTATTTCTTTTTTAATGGAAAGTTTTATTTACAGATCACGGGGAACGCCATGGGCACCAGGTTTGCCCCCAGTTATGCCAACACTTATGTCCGCAGATGGGAAGAACTATTTGTGTGGTCAAGGCATGACTGGAGGGAAAACCTGGTGCTCTGGCGGCGTTACATCGATGATGTGATTATTATTTGGAAAGGGTCTTCTAGTTCTTTTTTTTAATTTGTTAAGTTTTTAAATTCTAACCAATATAATTTAATCTTTACCCCAGTTTGGAGTAAAAACACAATCAATTTTTTGGACCTCACATTGTTTAATGAAGCTGGCCAAATACGTACTAAATGCTACTTTAAGCCAACTGATGGCAACGGCTTTGTACATCAGGATAGCTGTCACCATAAGCCGTGGCTTAGCGGAATAGCTAAAAGTCAATTCACACGACTTAGACGCAACTGTTCACACGATCACGATTTTCACACCCAATCACATCACATTAAAAAGAAATTATTAGAGAAGAGAAATGCCTTGGAAAAATAAATTCACCATTTAACACAAACCAAAAGAAACACATTATTAACGGATAAACTCACTTCTGATACCGTGGGCAACCGATTCAGGTCTGCTTTTTTGACCCAATACAATATTGACCATAGAAAGATCAAAAAAGGATTACAGAACCATTGGTCAATATTGTTACAAGATACAGTGTTGGGAAAACATTTATCCCAATACCCCCAAGTGATTTTTAAAAAGAACCAAAACTTAAAGAATATGTTGGCTCCTAGCTATGCTATCAGGACCCCCTCTATGAATACAAATATAGGATCTTGCAGGGGATGCAATGTGTGCAAAGCCTGTAGGACTGTGTCTATTGAGAGATCGGACACCTTTTCTAGTTTCATTACTGGGAGGATGTACCACATTAAATCAGACATAGGCTGCCACACGGACTTTGTGGTTTATTTACTACAGTGTCCGTGTGGCAGACAGTATGTGGGTCGCACCACAAGAATCTTAAAAGTTCGCATACTTGAGCACCTGAATAACATCAGAAAGGGGCTAACTACTCATTCAGTTTCTGCTCATTGTAGCACATGTCCTTCCTTTTCATGTAGAAACAGTTCAGATGCATAGGTATTGAGAGAGTTGCCCCCCATTGGCGTGGTGGGGATAGGATCAAAAATCTATCCCAAAGGGAAACCTTTTGGATTCACCAAATACAAACATTAGAGCCAATGGGATTGAATGTAGACATCGATCTGATCTGTTTTTTATAAAATATAGTGGGTTTTTGGTTTGCCTATGCATCTATATGTATTGATAGATTAATATTTGTTTCGCCCTCTTTTTCTTCTCTATATTTCCCTCTCTATTTCTTAAGAGGCAGTGGTATTGATTCAAGCTCTCATACCACAACTCTGTATATACTTTTCCAAACGGGAAAAAAAGTTGTTAATAATTGTTCTTATTATCCAATTAAGGGTGTTTCATTGGGATAAATATATGTTTATATATATAAAGAGTTCATTTACGGTAGATGTGTGTACTATTCTTCTAATTCGTATATATCATGATTCAAAGCTATTCTAATATTAAATTATAAATAAATTGAATTCATATTAATATCTATAGGGCACTTTAGTATAAGTGATTTATGTCTTACAAATCTATTTCTCCATGTTGCTGCCGATATTATCACGTTTCTTTCTATCTCTTGATAGATTTATTATTGTTCAACATCTATTATCTGGGACTGTTCCCCTGGCGACCACTAGATGGCCACATTACCATATATTTCAACCTCTTGAATTCCTCTGTTGGAACGCATGATTCAGTGGAACGCGGAAGTGAAGGTCCACTTCCGGTTCCGGTTTTCGGCTGATACAGACCGCGGGAACTTCTACGACAATTAGAACTGAAAGAAATCAGCTGGATGTGATCAACTATCCCACCAATGAAGGACGAAACAGAGGAGGACGCCCAGATTATCACCAAACAACTCAGGGGTTAGCCCTATAAAACGGGACTGGTGGGAGGGTGGGATTAGGCTGCATTTTTTACTCTATTACTTCTGTATGTAATTTTAATTCTTTGGTCCCTGAGGAAGTTCCAGACTGTGAACGAAATGCGTAGGACCTCATTTTAAGCCTGTATTCTAATTTTTATTGCTGGGTGATGTTTCATCCTTAATAAAATCGTTTTATTTTTTCCACCATCCTGGAAGTCCTGTTTTTTCACCTACCCTTTTGGAGCAAGTGGAGAAAGACATCAGCCCCCCATTATTATCGGGGGAGGCACCCTAGAGCGCTATCTTTCATCTATATCTCGTGAGTACATTTCATGAACACTTACCTAATATCAAATATAGATTTACACTATGTATACTTTTGTCTTTTAATTTTAGACTTCTCAGCCGCATCCCAAATATTTCTGGTTGTTTTGTATTTTGCTCTATTACATTGTCTGCTTACCTTTAAGTAATTTGAAATAATTACACCTACATCCTTTTTCTCAGATGTTGAGGTTAGGACTCTATCAAATATTCTGTACTCTGCCCTTGGGTTTTTACGTCCAAGATGCATTATCTTGCACTTATCCACATTAAATGTCAGCTGCCACAACTCTGACCATTTTTCTAATTTACCTAAATAATTTGCCATTTGGCTTATCCCTCCTGGAACATCAACCCTGTTACATATCTCAGTATCATCAGCAAAAAGACATACCTTACCATCAAGACCTTCTGTAATATTACTAATAAAAATATTAAAGAGAATGGGTCCAAGTACAGAGCCCTGAAGTACCCCACTGGTAACAAGACCATGCTTTGAATATACTCCATTGACTACAACCCTCTGTTGCCTGTCACTCAGCCACTGCCTTACCCATTCAACAATTTTGGAATCCAAACTTAAAGATTGCAGTTTATTGATAAGCCTTCTATGTGCAACAGTGACAAAAGCCTAACTGAAATCTAGGTAAGCAATGTCTACTGCGCCACCCTGATCTATTATTTTAGTTACCCAATCAAAAAAATCAATAAGATTAGTTTGGCATGATCTCCTTGAAGTAAACTCATGTTGTCTCTGATCTTGAAACCCATGTGATTTTAGATGTTAAACAATCCTATCCTTTAACATGGTTTCCATTACTTTCCCCACTACTGAAGTACTTACTGGCCTATAGTTGCTCGACTCCTCCCTATTACCTTTCTTGTGAATGGGCACAACATTTGCTAACTTCCAATGATTGGTTAAATAATTCTGTTAATGGTTTTGCTAGTACACCACTAAGCTCTTTTAATAACTTTGGGTGTATTCCATCAGGTCCCATTGACTTATTTGTCTTTACTTTTGACAGTTGAAATAGAACCTCTTCCTCTGTAAACTAACATGTAACAAATTACCCATTTGTTCTTTTTCCTAACTGAGGCCCATTTCCTTCATTTTCATTTTTAAATACTGGACAAAAATATTCACTGAGGCAGTCAGCTAGACCTTTATCCTCTTCTTCACACCTTCCTTCTTTTGTTTCCTTTTCTCATTTATTATCTAAAAATGTTTTTTTACTGACTGCGCTATTTTCTCCTCTGTGTGTGATTTATAACTTGCTTAGCCTCTTTCTGCCTAATCCTATAGATCTGTTTATCTTCCTCACTTTTTTTTTATAATTAGCAAATGCTAGCTTTTTTTTTTTTTTAAATACTTTGGCCACATCTTAACACGAACAGGGAACCAAGGACATTGTATACATTTATCCGGTTGAGGAAGCCACAGTGGAAGTGGTGAAACGCGTTCCGGTGATTAAGGACATTGCTACCTTTTTTAATTTGTTATATATTATTGTAATAAATTCAGTTTTTATTTTCTCATCTTATCCTGGTTTCCGGATTCCTCTTTTACAAGGAGGGAGTGCAGTCCTAAATCTGCACAATACTCTGGAATTGAGTCATTTACATTGACTCCAGTTTTGTAAGTACCCACTTGGGAATTTTCTTTATACATCAAGAATTATACAAACAATACTGCGCAATCGTTTGTGCTTTTATTCTCCCCTGTAGGATAAAGAAAAATATTTTTTCCGGGAATAGGGGTGGGTCGCCTAAACGGACCCAGAAGGGATTCATACCAGAGCTGGGTCCACAGCTCTCTGTTTGTGAGTTCATAATACATATTACAATTTTCGTTTTTATTTAACCATATATGGTCTATACTATGTGAGATTGTCTTTTTGTAGATATCAGCATAATTTGACATCCAAAAGATACACTCCTCAATTTCTCAAAGGTGATATATTATTTATTTATTTATAAATAACCGCTACATTCTCTTTTTATGTTTGTATATTGTGTCTGTGACATTAGAAGGTATCACATGAATGTACAGCAGCTAATATTGCAATAGTTTTTTGCATATGGTGATAGATTAGACATTTAGTGAATAAGCGCTGGTCCTTATTCATTTCTTCACATCTGTAGAGTGCCACAGCGGTTTCTTACATTTTTTTTGCTTTTACTGACAAGCCTAATGCAATTTTATGTTGCCTTCAGCAGTGCAACTTTTAAATAATCCCATTTCTCTTGGACTCCATTTAAACTGCTCCAGTCTGATAATGACTACTTTACACACATTCTAATTTTAGAAAAGTCTGTTTTTCTAAAGTCTAAAACTTTTGTTTTTGTGTGGTGTGACTCAGTCACTGTTCTTGTATTAAACCACACTGACTGATTAACACTGGATCGTAAACTTTATATTACAGTAATATCTGATACCAAATCTCCATTTGCTAACACTGAATCTAGTATGGCCTCTTTACGAGTTGGCTCCTCAACAACTTGTTTTAGAGACAATCCCAGTAGGGAGTTTAGAATATGTGTGCTCCTGGCACAAACAGCTATGTTGGTGTTCCAATTCACATCAGGAAGATTAAAGTCTCCCATGATGACAACTTCCCCCTTCATTGTTATTTTAGCTATCTCCTCAACTAGTAGATTATCAAACTCTTATATTTGTCCTGGGGGCCTATAAATCACACCTACACGAGTTACTGTGTGATTACCAAATTCTAACGTAACCCAGATGGACTCTATGTTCGCTTCACTAACTATTATTAAGCTAGATGTTATGCTATCCTTCATATACAGGACAACCCCTCCCCCTTCCTTGCATTCCCTGTCTTTTCTTTATAAAGAGTGCCCTGGTATTGCTATGTCCCAGTCATTTTTTCTCATTATACCATGTCTCAGTAACAGCGAATAAATTTACATTATCAGTTGCCATTATTGTCACAAGTTCTTATTCCCTAAACTGCGAGCATCTAAGCTTATAATTTTTAAAACACTTGCTACAGGCACCTTCTGTCCTTGTTTTGGGGGGCAATTGGATTGATGTTTTGGCACAACTAGTTTAAATACATTCTAGCAAAACCTCTGAACTGCTCACTGAGAAGATTTGTTACCTTTTGGAAAAGATGCAAACCATCTATTTGTACAGTTGATTTCCATTCTAAACAGAGCTACCATGAGAAATGAAGCCAAATCCTTGCTCCCGACACCATTCACCAAGCCACAAGTTAAAGTCCCTAATATGCATCCACCTGTCGTTCTGAGTATTATGCACAGGCAGAACTTCAGAGAATGACAGTGTGGAAGCAACCTGCCATATTTCATTGGCAAAAACACAAAGAACTTCCTTTACCTCTGAAACCTCATTGCAAGCCAAGTCATTTGTCCCTATTTGGACAAGTCCATTTAATTCCCCTTCCTGCTTTGCTCGCTTAAAATTTTTACAAATACTTCTCCTGTCTCTGTGAGCAGTTGCTCTAGGAAGACATCTGTTGTGGTCGTGACTTAAATATGAATATTAATCTCTTAATACATAATAATTAAGCAATACGGAACAACATTAATATTTTTATAGTTCATGGTATTATGGTCGAATATGTGGATAGAAAATACACAAAACGTTGTAATATTAAATTTATATTTAATTTAACTATAATAAATAAACAGATGCTAGCAGAATGTCAATTTACAAAAGGCTATAACACATGCTAAATGTTACAATGGATTCATATTACTTACAAGGCCCCAGCCCTTTGGCTGGGGTTAAGTCAGAGCTGGTAATACATCTTAGGTTCAGTCAGGTACAGGCAAAGAGACAGAGTTTCTCCTACTTCTGGTTTTTATTCAGTGTAAGTAGGCTGCCCTGTGATGTCACTGCCAGAAGCACATGTCTTCCTACACACTGCCCCTAGTGGTGCCTCCAAAGCATTACACTAAATATGCTTTCTTTATGATGTAAAGTCATTAATTAATAGATACCATTACAACATCTAACAAGTCCACTATTGTCCATCTCCACACCTCTTATGATAGAATCCCCCAACAACAACTGCTTTCTATTAGGCCTCACCATAGTCTCCAAGCCTGTCTCCATAATTAACACTACATTCAGTGCCTGAGAATGTCTCCACAATACCACTATACTCGGTGCCTGAGCCTGTTTCCACAACACCACTACACTCAGTGCTTGAGCTTGTCTCCATAACACCACTACACTCGGTGCCTGAGCCTTTCTCCATAAAACCACTACTCTTGGTGCCTGAGTCTGTGTCCATAACACCATTACACTCTGAAAGTGGTGAAAATTAATTATATAGAGCAACAGACTGTGCAATATGCCTTTTATCTACAACTCTAAGTCTACCAGATCCTACAGTTATCCATCTGCCATTCCTAGTACGACTCTGAGGCAGTGGCTTTGCAACACTTCCAACCTTAGTTTGTTTACTGGATAATTTACAAATCTCAGACTTCAAAAATACAATCTCCTGTCACAATATAGAGAACTGTCTACAGATTACACAGCATCTACATCTCCAAAAAGTGGAATTTGAAACAAATGCATAACAACTATTACAGTGAACTAAGTTTGCCATTGTATTGAGGTGAGTAATTTAAATCAAACTAATCTTAACTTTTTTCCTCCTGTATACGTCAATTACCTCCAGTTTATTTCTGAAATATATCCAAGCACACACTTTGAAGCAGCACTTAGAAGTAGCAAGCAACCTATATTAGCCAAGCTAATGACCACAACCCTTATATAACTCCTAAAAGCACCACCCACTAGGAATGTTTAACACCTGGGTAGGCCTATGCTTATTTGCAAACAAAAGCTAATTAACCAACAATCAGTAGCAAACACCTAGCTAATCAAATCAAATTCAAACCTTACCAATTACCAATAGGAAATCAAATATTGTGCAATCGGTAACCTTTTCCTATATATAAATCTTATCTATAACAGTAAAAAAAAAAAAAAAACTTGCAAAATCTTCGACACTTGAAAAATCAGTAAAACTCTCCAGAATATCTCCAAGCCCACACTTTGATGCAGCACTAAGAAGTAGCAAGTAAGGAGGAATGGCCTCTTCTACAAGGGTACAATCCAATGCTTCTCATATAGAACATGGTGGTGACCACTATTAAGCAATGCATGTTTTGTGTGTGCTCTACCACCATTCGATGTTTCTAATTCCAATCTACACAAACTTGTTTTATTATGGAATCGATGATCAGATTATACAATGGATTGCATTTTGCAATTCTAACTCCTTATCCTCAATGTTGGTCTAGGTTAAACATTACACAGAGCAGTAAGAAGAACATAGAAAAGAAGAGGGCTGACAGAAAGGGATTACAAAGCAGGTCCTCCCAATCGTCAGTCTCAATACCCCTAAATAGAATAGTCCATAGTAGTGGCTAGGAATTGCCGGTATGGAACATACATGCAAAATATGAAAAATAATACATTTTTATTAGTCCCTTCTAGGGAAGAAAAACACGATAAGGTATAAAGTAAAATAAAATAAATTAAATAGTGTATATACAGTGTTAAAAGTGAATATACAGTGAGCAAAAAGTGACAGAGTAGGGATCCTCTATCAAAAGGTGACCTCACAGCAAACCTTGTTATCAAGAGATATATATATAGATTGCAACAATAATTTTTCAGACGCTATTAGTAGCTATTAATCTGTATCTAGGGAAGGACAGTGGTGTCACCCTAATAAAGTTACAAAGTAGCAGAGTCGCTAGAGAGGAATGACAACATAATTCCAACATGATTTTTTTGCAGGCTCTCGTCACTGCAGTCCCACTGTATGGGATGCTAGACTCTACCCTCTATTTACAGCCAGTGGGTTATCTATATTAGGGGTCCACTGTCTGCTATTGTACAAAGGAGGTACTTATGCTAATCAACTCTATTATCTGGGGCCAGCCTTTAGGGTGCCGGTCTAAATCATATATTTTTTCCAATTACTACACCCTATTGTTTCAGTACACCTTGTTAGGGGAGGTTTATGTTGTCATTCCTCTCTAGCGACTCTGCTACTTTGTAACTTTATTAGGGTGACACCACTGTCCTTCCCTAGATACAGATTAATAGCTACTTATAGCGTCTGAAAAATTATTGTTGCAATCTATATATATATCTCTTGATAACAAGGTTTGCTGTGAGGTCACCTTTTGATAGAGGATCCCTACTCTGTCACTTTTTGCTCACTGTATATACACTTTTAACACTGTATATACACTATTTAATTTATTTTATTTTACTTTATACCTTATCGTGTTTTTCTTCCCTAGAAGGGACTAATAAAAATTTATTATTTTTCATATTTTGCATGTATGTTCCATACCGGCAATTCCTAGCCACTACTATGGACTATTCTATTTAGGGGTATTGAGACTGACGATTGGGAGGACCTGCTTTGTAATCCCTTTCTGTCAGCCCTCTTCTTTTCTATATTATATCCCACGGGTTATGCCCTTATACCCTGCAACCCTTACCAACCCCAATGTAGGATTGTATCTATTTATTTATTTACTTTCTTCCATTGGCTGTTGTGTCTTTTCTCCAGTAAGAAGAACAGTTAATAAAAATATATATTTTTTATACAATTTCCATTCTAGATCGTCAATGTGTTTTCTTTTCAGTGATAAGGGCAAGGTCTGCAATAATTACTTTCACATATTAAATTAATTCTGAATGTCAAGTCATAATTTTCCAGTTTGCCTTTAATATATTCCTTATATTTGTTCCAGTTAAATTAAAATATGTAGCCAGAAACACTTTGTTTCAAAAAAGGTCCTAGATCTTTCTCTGTAACATTTAGATTTTGTTTTGTTTTTGTTAATAAAATTGTATCTTATTAAATTCTATGTTTTTATGAGAAGAGTTTATTAAAGACAGCATTGATCTCGGATCCCTAAGCTAGAAGAAAATGGCAAATGTGAAAACATATATTAGTTGTGCAAAAGCTAACAAAATGAGCTTCTAAAATAGAGTCAGTTAATGAGCATGAAGCAAAAGTAGACTAGTTTGTGAAGTGAAGCAGTTCACATAAACATATTTACTGCAAACACCAAGTTTAGTAGGAATTGTCCTCAAAAATAATATTTTCCGCTTTTAAATATGCTATATTTACAGAGACAAATTAATCACTTAAAAAGTGTTAAATTAAATTTTAGATCTTTGTTTTCTGAGATATGTTTATATAATTTAATTTTGTTTTATTTAAAAAACTATATAGGCTGTTTGCCTATATAGTTAAGTCCACAAGGGCACAACAGTTTATAAATGACAAAGTCTGTGCGACAATGTATACGTTGATGGATCTTGTACCTTATGCCGGTGTGTGGGTGTGTGAAGGTTTTGGAAGGAATGATGTGGCCACAAGTCAAACATCCCAAACACCTCACACACCCTACATTTATACTGCCTTTCTTTGGACTGTAGCAATGTTGGGGATCCGTTTTAACCAGTAAGTCCCTTAAATTCTTGTTACGTCAGTAACAAAGCATCGGCTTATGGCGAAAGATCTCAGGGAGAGATGGGTCTAGTTCCAGTGTATGCCAGTTGGTGCGAATGGCTGACGTCAACTCTGTGTTAGCTGTGTTGTAGAGCATTGGAAAGATGGGACGGTGGGTCTTGTCTTTCACCGGTATTTGCAAGGGGGAGGAGAAGGGTGTTCTTGCTCCAGATAAAGCTTTGTCCAATACCACCCGTGGGTAGCCCCTAAACTGAAATTTTTCATACATCAGGAGTAATTGTTCATCACATTGTTGGCTAAGCAAATTATTTCTCATAACTCTCAAAAATTGGGAGTATGGTAATGACTCTTACAAGTGTCGAGGGTGGAAGCTGTCAAAGTGTAAAAGGGTATTCCGGTCTGTTGATTTCGTAAAGAGTTTATACTCAATCTTCTCATTGATGACCATAATTTCTACGTCCAAAAATTGGACACTGTGTTCGTCTATGGTGGCTGTCATCTTGACCGTGTGGGAAGATTGTTTAGCCCTTGAACAAATTGTAGGGCCTCGTCCTTGGACCCCCTCCACCCCCCCCCACAGAATCAGAATATCGTCAATGAACCAAAAGTACTCAACGATCTGATGATTGGACTGTTTGAGTATGTGCTCAATTTCATACTCGCGTGACCGCTATTTGTAGATACCAGTCGGTCTCAAATTGAAAATAATTGTTTTGGAGTGCTATGCCCAATAGATCCAATACGAATTCCACCGATGGACCTTGGTAGTTTGAAGAGTGAGTCAAAAGGTTTCTCATTGCTTGTATCCCTGTGTCATGTGGGATGATGGTGTAAAGACTACCTACGTCCATGGTGATTAGAATGCCTTTAAAAGAACCCACCTTCTTCAAACGTACCAAAAGGTCAGGGGTGTCTTTGATGCAAGTGGTTAAAGATGTCACTGGAATCTTAAACAGAAAGTCTAGATACTTGGCGATTGGTTCCAAAATGCCCTGGGTTGCTGATACGATTGGTCGTATTTTATATTTAGTATTTAGCTACACTTTTTAATTTATGATTCAGCCTGCATCATTCTTTTTTGGCCCCTGGAGCGTCCTGGTTGCCTGGCAACCCTCACTGCTATAACACATTTTTTCGTATGAAACTTGAATTTGATCCTCAACAGCCCCAGTACATGCGGGGGCAGCCATTTGGACGTGAGCGTCTATGGTTGCCTCGGCGACATGTCTCGGCTACCCAATAGCATCATATTTTTTCCGGAGTTCTAGGTCACGTGACTTTGAACCCAGAAGTGTTAGGTGAGCGCGCCAGTCACCTGGACGCACCCGGCGGGAAAGGAGAATGTAGAACATCTGTGGGTAAGTAATTATCTGTAATTTTTTTTTTTTTACTCTAATTGTTTGTCCTTTATAAGCTTCTTCATTGTAAGTGAAATGAGTATCCTGATGAAAGCTCCCAAGTGGAGCTGAAACGTTGATGTGGTTTTCTCTGAATAAAGAAGATAATACTTTGAAAAGCCCAGGAGTGCCGGTATTTTTTCGCTTTATATAAACTAGCCCCCAGAGCACCGGGTAATTATTGACTTAAAGTTGGAGTGCAGGAGCTCTATATATTTTTTGTATAATTTGAGTGGATGGCTAAACACTCTCTCTATGCACCCACAAGATTTATTGCAATTACTTGCACATTTTTCCCTAGCCTTTGAAGGGAGTGAAGCAGACATTGGGACTATTTTTCCAGTCTAGTGCACTATAGAGTTTTTCTATAGAGTTATATTATAGTTTTTGTTTTTTAAAGTGACAACACACTTTTTAGAGTATATCAATAAAGCATTTCTTTTTTTAGCGATTTCTTTTTCGTTACATCCCTCTCATCTTTGGAACACAAGGACCGCCCACCTCCCGATGTGGATTTGTATATAGTAGGAGAAATGGAAGATTTTCTACTGAAATCTGGTGCAGGGGCTACACAGGCCAATACGCTGCAATTCACTGACGCCCAAGCGGAAGATATCCTATGGAATACCACTAGTCTGGAATTTCCTACCACCACTACTTTACGAGATATACATTTCAAACTGTTAAAATTAAAGAAGAAGGAGGTTGACCTAGACCTTCATGGCACCTTCTTGTCAGACTACCATAGAGTCAAACAAATCCCTTGGGGATTTAGAGTGAGAAACATACCTACCATAGGCAGAACTAAAGCAAGGGTATGCAGGGATTGGACAGCGGTATTAAACAAATGCTCCCTAGACCTTATGTTGGTATCTATCCAGGATGTTAGGGAGGATTTAATGGAGATCAAGAAAAAGATCCAAGCTGTGGAGACTGAGTTTGCTCTCCAACTGAATACACAAGAGGGTTCTGAACTGCTACTGAAGTTGAATGAGGAGGTTCTGAAGTACAAGAACCAATTAATCAAATTTAAACGCCAAAAGATGGAGATGGTACAACTTGACTACCAAGAGTCCTCAGTTTATCAATGGTTTTCTGGCGAACATAAACACAAACTAAGAAGAATTCGGAGAAAGATAGTTAAACCCAACATAACCACAATAGATGTAACATCGGGGGAGTCGGCTTCTGACGGTGAGAACATTGTGGCACAAACTGAGATTACCACTTTTTTAGACAAAGACAGGGAACTCAACAAAGTACCGAATCCCACAACGATTACAAGAAGCAGGCTCAAACAAGCAAGAGGCCCAATATTAGACGGGGACAGAAGGGACGGATCCATTGGACCCAAAGGCAAACCACCAGCCTACAAGTAGTTCCTGTATTTAATCTGTCCACAAGAAATCTGTCTACAAAGGAGTCTCAGGTATTAAGTAAAGGCCTGTCCTTTATTCCTACCTCTCCTCCCAACTCATTCCAATGGGAAGTGGATCTATTTAAATTCGGTCGCTCACTGAGACTGAAGGAGTTTTTTAAAAACTCCCCAAGACCGTCCACTCCGAAGGTCTGTAACCGCTTGTACTCCTATTTACCGCTATAACGTCTTAAAACCTAGAATTTAGCAGAGCTAACCATACAGATATCTTAGCTAAAATTTTGTATAGTCGGTATAGAGTTTCTCTATTTAAAATACATAAATAATTGAGAATACAATAAAAATAGGAGTTGGAAGCAATAACTTTGTCTTTTAATATAGTTTATTGAATATAATAATCCATTAATAAATCATAAAGCAGAGTATATAAAATTAAATGAATAAATGCTTGCAAAAGTATTAGTATAACATACCCTCCTGCATATACAGGTAATCTCTCAGTATGTCACCTCCAGAGTCGGTCAGTAAGTCTCTACCTAGCATTGATTATGCATGTATATAGTATAGCATTTCTAATTACTACTGGTAATGTATGGGTTAATTAATCTTAGGGTTAAAAGCAGTTCATATATTAAAAGAAAAGAAAAACATACTTAACAGTCTAATGTCATAACCTAGACATCTTTAATCTTTATTTGGACTAGACGTTAGGTTGACATAGGCAAAGCCTTGATTTGTTATTGCATTAGTCTAAGACAAGATGGAGTAAACATGGGGGGCGTGGCCGACTGCGGAGCCTAATGGACGCATGCTGAATTAGCTCCAAAGGACCCGGACACCAATCCACTACAATCGGAGACTAATACACGAAATGGGCAATCAGAAGAAGCAAGGTACCACTCAGGGGCACTCAGGGAGAACACCTTCCGCGAAATCGGGAACATTAACCCGATACTTTAAGGAAAATCCTGATCGCGGGGAGGAGGCCGCGGCGTCCCCTCTCGTAATGGCGGATACAGATCCGCAACCGAGTAGCCCCTCAGCCTCAGAAATATCACACATCTCCTCTGACACAGTACATGAGGCAGACATTCGTACATTGCTGAAAAACCTGCCCTCAAAACTGGATTTACAAAGTATGAAAAACGATCTACAAACCACAATGGGAAAATTGGAAGCCACGTTCCATACGAAAATGGAGGCGATAGGCACAGAGGTCCGCCAGCTAAACCTCAGAGTGGTGGATCTAGAAGAAGAAAGAGACATAATCCAAGCTCAATTGACCAATATTACAACTACAATAGACTCCCACTCTCTGCATTTCGCATCCACACAGAGGCACTTAGACGACCTTGATAATCGTGGGAGAAGGAACAACCTGCGAATCAGGGGCCTACCAGAATCTCAAGGTGAGAACATAGAGGCAATTTTAACAGAACTTTTTAACCTAATACTGGGAGAACAAAGTGA
Organism: Pelobates fuscus; assembly: GCF_036172605.1. Lineage (NCBI taxonomy): Eukaryota > Metazoa > Chordata > Amphibia > Anura > Pelobatidae > Pelobates > Pelobates fuscus. The sequence continues at coordinate 70,824,161 of NC_086320.1, read as the reverse complement.
CAATAGAATTTTATTAGATAGGGCCCACCGATCACTGCGTCCTAGGGGCCTTTCACCTGAAACCCCCAGAGACGCCATCTGCAGGATTCATTACTTCTCAATAAAGGAGAATATTTTAAAATCTCTAAGAGACACCTCTCAACCTCTCCTTTTTCATGGGCACCCAGTTCAGATATACCCGGACCTTTCCCGGTACACCCTACAGGCACGAAGAGCCTTAAAACCAGTTACTGAACACCTCAGGAATAGAAACATTAAATATCGCTGGGGGTTCCCTTTTGCCCTGATAGTGAATCACAAGGGAAACCTTCTATCAATCTCATCTATACTGGATGTTCCCCCATTCCTTCAAGCACTAGACTTACCTATCACCAATGTCATGGATTGGAACGGGATACATCCGCAACAGGATACAGCAATTCTCCCTCAAAGACAACGATGGGTCACACCTGCCAAAAAAAGAAGAAATGATCAACGATTTGTCTCACCGCAACAGAGATCAAGGATTCCAACGGACAATGTCAACCTCCGAACCATGCAATCCCCTGAATAAGGGAGATTAAACCCTCTGCACATCTCACGCTATACTCCCAAGTCTCTTACTACTTACAGAAACAAGTCAGAAAATCACAAATTGACTCTCATTGCTCCGTATCCAGATATGGACGACAACTATCTACAGCAACCTCTCTTCTCATACCCGCAGATGTTCAGATGAAAACCTCAGTCACTTCTATTCAATATCCATCAGACAGCTCCTCAATCAACAATGAGGTCCGATTTAAACCACAAGCGCTTATCTACAATATCGAAGATACCAGTCTGGAACTTAAATTGGACTACCTAGCCTAATCCAAAAAAGTTTCACGTAACCAAGCCACTCAGATGTCACAAATGAGGACAGGTTGTATATAAAATACTATATGTCGGAAATTCTGTTAATGTTAATCTCAAACTCGAAAAGTGATTTAATGCAATCCTAGCAATATGTAAATATGTCGGATTTTGTGTATCAGCTGATGTATACGAGATTGGTTATGGTTAAGAGACATGTGAATTGGGAACAATACACATGCCGGTTTCTTTACCCCATATTCGCACTCATCTCCATACCTCCTCTTCCTTATCATCTCTCCACTGATACCATTAATAAATTAACTCTTTCCTCCGTATAACTAATTTCTCTGTAAGATAGATCTAATAGCTAGTCTCCATAAGCATATTCTATTGTCAAATACTAGAAGATTGGATGGTCCGGGATCCTTACCCTTGGTATTGGCACATCGATCCCCCATTCAAAACAGGCATCTATCGGTTGCGTCACGATAGATTGCCCCCACTCTCATCAACTGAGAGATTTCCCGCTGCCGGGAAAAGCAGACACCCATTAATTCTAACCCCATAACTCACCACCCCTCTACCTCCTTCATACCCTTCCATCTCCTCCCCTCTCTCCTCCTCGTCCCCCCCATCTAACTTCCACAATCTCCCCCTCCCCCTCTGTGCCAGGTTTTGACATAGTTCAAATTCGAGCAATAATTCAGTATTGCTGTAACACTCCTGAAATTTGATTACTTACATACGTTAATTCCATAGGTTCAGGCGTCAATACAACTAACAGAGTGTAATCCTGACTTACAACAAAAGCAATATTACTGCAATCATTTGTTAACCTAGGTTTTGTTCATATATGTTCTTTTCATTTTACTTACTAGTCTTTTTAATTCTTAGTGCGCTGTGATATTTGTATATGTATATTAACATTAGATAACCTGCTGATATTGAGATTAACTGTGTTTAACTGTGCTACATTTACTAGTGTATAATTACTATTTTAGTTATCTGTAGAACAAGGTAGCCATACTCAATTACAGTGTTCACGCTTGATATTCTCCGGTTATCACGACCTCACACAAGGAAGGTATATATAAAACTAATATACCTATATCCCCCAAAAGGTCCAAAAGGTCCAATTAGCCTCACTACCCAACTACTAAGACCAGTTCACAAACGATGGCAACACTCGTCATACTAACTCAAAATGCCAAAGGCCTTAACACTCCTGAAAAAAGGTCCATAGCACTATCTGACTTTCAAAGACAGAAAGCAGACATCGTTTTCATACAGGAAACACACTTGCGCAAGGGTACAAACACAAAAATTCGCAACAAAGATTATCCTCAGGGATTCTATGGTCATTACTCAGAGTCTAAATCACGAGGAGTCGCGATACTGATAGGTAAACACACTCCGTTCACCTTTCAGGAGCAACTAACTGACGATTCGGGTAGGTTCTTGTTCGTAAAGGGGGTTATAGGTTCGGCCCCTTTTACATTAGCCAACCTTTATGCACCCAACAAAAAACAGAACCAATTTTTAAAAAAAATCCTTCACAAGCTATCAGACTTTCAAGAGGGTATCCTAATAATAGGAGGAGACATAAACGTTTCACTAGATGGGAAATTAGACTCCACGGCCAAACTACAACCCCACACGACACAAATTAGGAAACAAATTAACTCTACGCTAGCAGAGGCACAGTTATTTGACTGCTGGAGGATATTACATCCCACACGAAAAGACTACTCCTTTTACTCTCCTCCCACATGCACATATACTCGTATTGACTCTTTATTTCTTCAGCACAGATATCTGACTCTAGCTACAGCTGCTACATACGGTCCAATCACTTGGTCGGATCATGCACCGCTGACACTGTCACTAAAACTCCCACATCTACATCATCCCTCCACTCAATGGAAACTAAACAACCTCTTACTAAATGACAAAGATAACATAACACATATCACAAAGGCTGCCAGTGCTTACTTTGAGGAGAACACACGGCCTGACATAACCCCACCAATCACATGGGAAGCCCATAAAGCTGTAATGAGAGGGGAACTTATCAGAATTGCTTCTGCAACCAAACGTTCTAGAGAACAAAGAATTGCCCAATTGACAAGAGAACTAAAATCTTTATAATCTACACACCAAGATAACAACTCCTCCCTCGACACATATAAATTGATCAGTTCAAAAAGATCAGAACTCACGACTACACTGCAACTACACGCTAAACGCAAATTGTCCCTAACAAAACATCTTTATTACGAAAAAGGAGGGAAAGCAGGTAAATTACTCGCACAATCATTGAAACCAGCCAAACAATCTACTTTTATCCCCGAAATTAAAATGGATTCAGGGACACTGACTAAAAACATGCCAGATATAATGGGCGAGTTTCAAAAATTCTACTCCAATCTTTACAACATATCCAAGGTCCAACCGTCCAGAGAGGAAATTCTTGCGTACTTAACCCCTAGAATCAAGAAAACAATCCCATCTAACGAGGTTTCCTTTCTGGACGAACCCATCACACCCGAAGAATTTACCAATGTGGTCAAATCGTTACCCATAGGCAAGAGCCCAGGCCCGGATGGGTACACAGGGAAATATTACAAAACGTTTACCTCAATACTAGCACGCCCCTTTGCAGAGGCATTTAACACCCGAAACCTTTCTCAGCAAATACCTAAAGCATCACTGGAAGCCACAATCACTCTCATCCCGAAACCGGGCAAAGACCCAACAGTATGTGGCAATTACAGACCGATTTCCCTAATAAACATTGACCTAAAAATATTAACTAAGATTATGGCGACCAGACTCAAAGTATTCCTTCCGACCCTGATCCACCAGGATCAAGCAGGTTTTGTCCCTGGCAGGGAAGCAAAAAATAACACAATGAAAATAATTAATTTAATTCATTGGGCCCATACCCACAATATACACAGCTCAATACTTGCAATAGACGCAGAAAAGGCCTTTGATAGGGTCAACTGGTCTTTACTTACCCACACAATGCTTGCTCTGGGTTTTGGGCCACGTTGGATGGAGTGGATAGCAGCAATATACTCCAAGCCTACGGCGCGCATACGTATAAATGGCCAACTCTCACAACCGGTCCCAATAACAAATGGGACAAGACAGGGTTGCCCACTGTCACCCCTCCTTTTCATACTCATCCTTGAACCATTTCTTCAAGGAATAAGAGACAATCCAAAGATCAAAGGCCTCAAAGTAGATAATCAGGAATACAAAGTCATGGCATTTGCAGATGACCTCCTCTTCACAATCTCTAACCCACTTTCCACAATCCCAACCATCATATCCGAAATGGAGCTTTATGGGAAACTATCCAATTTCCAAGCAAATATCACAAAATGCGACCTTATGCCTTTACACTCCACTAAATTCCTAAACAACCAACTAAAGACAAGGTTTAAATTTACCTGGCAACACACCTCAATCAAATATCTGGGGGTCCACATTCCACACAAACTAAAGCTCATATATGACTTAAACTTCCACAAACTACTTACAGAAATCAATCTTGACTTACAGAAATGGCACAAACCCTGCTTCGGATGGTTCAGTAGAATTAACATCATTAAGATGAACGTCCTCCCTCGCCTACTTTACACTCTCCAAACTCTCCCAATTCAACTGCATTCTAGTTTCTTCTCTAAACTTAGATCAACCTTCAAAAACTTTATCTGGTCACATTCTCAACCGAGAATAGCCTACGAGACTCTGATCAAAAATAGAAATAATGGAGGTCTAAACTTCCCAGACTTAGATACATACCACAAAGCAATCCATCTTAGTAGAATATATGAATGGACTAAAGCTGGAGCGATCCAGCACTGGGTTCAGATAGAAAACAAATTCTCAGCTACACCCCTGATGGTTCTCCCATGGTTACCCAAACAACCTCCACACACTCCTCTCCTCTCCGATCCTCACCCGACCATCAAAACCACTATTCAGATCTGGCATAAACTAATAAACACTACTATGATTTCCCCCTGCCCCTCTCCTCTTTATCCGCTAACAAACAATCCGAAATTTCAAAGAGGTCAATCAGGGACGACTTACGCTAATTACCACAAGGGCAACATACTTCTGCTCTGTGACATGATCACAAATAATACATTGAGAACAATTCAACAAATTTTCCCTAACAGACTACCAACAGGAAACCAAATACTTCAATACACGCAACTTAAAAATTTTATAGACTCTCAAAACCTGTTACCGGATGGTAACCGCCCCTTGACAGACTTTGAAAATATATGTACAAATCATAAGCCCCAAAAGAAAATTTTATCTACCTTATACCAGATGATTAAAAATGCAAGACCTCTTGATTTCCCAAAATTCACACAAAAATGGTCGCAGGAATTACAAACAAATTTCTCACATAAACAATGGCAAGCCATATTCACAGCTACACATAGAGCATCAATCTCTCTAACAGTCCAAGAAAGTAATTACAAGCGAATATCACGCTGGCACTACACTCCAGCTAAAATCCATCATATACATAATACAGAAAGTGACAAATGTTGGAGATGCAACATCAACATTGCAGATCATACCCACATTTGGTGGCAGTGCCCACTTGTCACTAAATATTGGAAAAGAATTCACACGATCACCCAAATGATCCTGGGCAAAAAATTCCCTCTAGAGCCTTTACACTTTATCTTTCTAGAACCACCCAATATTCTGAAATTAAACAAAATGCACTGCACTCTCTTTCAACACTTAGCTATGGCGGCGGCTCAACTAATCCCCATATACTGGAAAACACCGCAAGTCCCCTCCACAAGAGAGTGGATCACGAGAGTGGAAAGCACTAAACAAATGGAAGCGATAACATTCGCCAAGTCAAAGGACTACACTAAGTTCACCAATATTTGGAAACCTTGGACACAATTCATGGAAACCACAACCACTCACTAAACCCTTCATCCCCCCCCACCCCCTCCCCCACTCCCATTCCTTCCTCTCCTACCACTCCACTCCCACCACTATCTTTCCACCCACACAAATTCATCTCATTGAGGTTAGTAGAACCTTCTATTACAAGGTCGCAACAGAACCTTAAACCGTATGACTATCTTTGAAGCGGACCCACGAACTTATATCTCATGTTAAACCTCTTTTTATGATTTTTTGTATAACTAATCTACCTTTATTGATTCAATATTCAATTGTAATGTTTTATTGTTACATTTGCTACATATGTTTTCAAATTTATATCCAGTCACATTTTGACCTTATGTACCAATTGCATGTCGATGTTGTAAAACTATATGCACATAAAAAGAATAAAAATGTGAAATTAAAAAAAAAAAAAAAAAGATGGAGTAAACATGTTGTGTACTGTAAATAGGTAAAAGGTTATTAGTTAAAGAAACAGTTGCAGTTTAAAGAAATACGATTTAGCAATGTGTATTATACCTACAATTGCCCATCACAGGTCATGACTTCATATCAATTTAAAACTCTGAGTTCCTTTGACCCTCCTTCTAACCAGATATCCATTAAGTCATTCCTCTCCACGACTAAATGGCAAACAGAAAGTATACTGCAAACACATCATCCGAGGCACTTTAATCTATCAAAAGATGAATATGCCGTAATAAAGAACTTAGCAGCAGACCCAACAATTGTAATTCGACCGGCAGATAAGGGAGGGGGCATAGTCATCCTCAATTATGACACCTATGCAAATGAAATAAAACAACAATTGAGTGATACCAAAACGTACAGACGCCTTCAGGAAGACCCAACAGACATGATTGCAAAAACAATCGAAGAAACATTAATGTTTGGCTTACAAGCAGGCCATATTAATTTAGAGCTCCTCAAAAAGCATGCACAGACACTAGTCCTGTACTCTCTCCCAAAGATACACAAGAATCAGGAACATCCCCTGGACGACCAATCGTATCAGCAACCCAGGGCATATTGGAACCAATCGCCAAGTATCTAGACTTTCTGTTTAAGATTCCAGTGACATATTTAACCACTTGCATCAAAGACACCCCTGACCTTTTGGTACGTTTGAAGAAGGTGGGTTCTTTTAAAGGCATTTTAATCACCATGGACGTAGGTAGTCTTTACACCATCATCCCACATGACACAGGGATACAAGCAATGAGAAACCTTTTGACTCACTCTTCAAACTACCAAGGTCCATCGGTGGAATTCGTATTGGATCTATTGGGCATAGCACTCCAAAACAATTATTTTCGATTTGAGACTGACTGGTATCTACAAATAGCGGGCACGTCCATGGGGGCCGCAATAGCCCCCATGTACGCGAATGCTTTCATGTACGAGTATGAAATTGACATACTCACACAGTCCAATCATCAGATTGTTGAGTACTTTCGGTTCATTGACGATATTCTGATTCTGTGGGGGGGGTCCAAGGACGAGGCCCTACAACTTGTTCAAGGGCTAAACAATCTTCCCACATCGGTCAAGATGACAGCCACCATAGACGAACACAGTGTCCAATTTTTGGACGTAGAAATTATGGTCATCAATGAGAAGATTGAGTATAAACTCTTTACGAAAACAACAGACCGGAATACCCTTTTACACTTTGACAGCTTCCACCCTCGACACTTGTAAGAGTCATTACCATACTCCCAATTTTTGAGAGTTATGAGAAATAATTTGCTTAGCCAACAATGTGATGAACAATTACTCCTGATGTATGAAAAATTTCAGTTTAGGGGCTACCCATGGGTGGTATTGGACAAAGCTTTATCTGGAGCAAGAACATCCTTCTCCTCCCCCTTGCAAATACCGGTGAAAGACAAGACCCACCGTCCCATCTTTCCAATGCTCTACAACACAGCTAACACAGAGTTGACGTCAGCCATTCGCACCAACTGGCATACACTCGAACTAGACCCATCTCTCCCTGAGATCTTTCGCCATAAGCCGATGATTTGTTACCGACGTAACAAGAATTTAAGGCACTTACTGGTTAAAACGGATCCCCAACATTGCTACAGTCCAAAGAAAGGCAGTATAAATGCAGGGTGTGTGAGGTGTTTGGGATGTGTGACTTGTGGCCACATCATCCCTTCCAAAACCTTCACACACCCACACACCGGCAGAAGGTACAAGATCCATCAACGTATACATTGTCGCACAGACTTTGTCATTTATAAACTGTCGTGCCCTTGTGGACTTAACTATATAGGCAAAACAGAGACAGCACTCTGTGAGAGAATCAGAGGCCACAGGTCTAGCATCCGACTAGCCTATCGTGATGGCAAGTCGGACAAGCCAGTGGCCAGACATTTTCTGGAGTCCAAACATCAACTTTCACCTCTAAGATGCATCACTATTGAGCATGTTCCCACTCCAGCACGAGGGGGGAATAGAGGTCTCATGCTTCTACAGAGGGAGTGTTTCTGGATTTTTCAGTTGGGAACTTTGTCACATAGAGGCCTGAATGAGAAAAACTCACTCTCAGTGTTCCTGTAGGAAACTCTCTAGAGACTTTAAATTCAGTTAAAGTATCCTCTCTTTAAAGAGAGTGATATCTATCATCTATGGTTGCATGGAGAGTTAGTTACGACCCTTATATTGAGGGGGATGATATTTCTAGTAATTTTGTAACTATGTGGTTTTTATGTTGGTTGTCCTTTTTTAAAAAAAAACATTAAGATTTATATGTAGATATTTGCTCACGGATGATTCATTTACAGGCGTATTTAACTTTCCTTTTTTTATTGTACAGGGGACTTCTTAGCTGTAGTTTAGTCTATGTTTACGTGTTTTCACATTATAGATTTTTTTACACTTATTACACTTTTTATTTGCTCATTAGCCCTTAATATAGATTATATAAACTGGCTAATTCCTTACTTTATCCTCATTTTCATCACTGTATATACACAGCACATATTGTGCCACACATACAGAACATATAGTGGAATTAATCCTCCACTTTTTATCATAAATTAGAGGACACATGTTATACTTTAAATATTAGACAGATTTGTATTCTATTTGCTCTATCAGAATACATTGTGTATTTTTTCACATTTTATGTTTAGTATTTAGCTACACTTAGTGGTCTCGTTTTAATTTATGATTCAGCCTGCGTTCTTTTTTGGCCCCTGGAGCATCCTGGTTGCCTGGCAACCCTCACTACTATAACACATTTTTTCGTATGAAACTTGAATTTGATCCTCAACAGCCCCAGTACATGCGGGGGCAGCCATTTGGACGTGAGCTTCTATGGTTGCCTCGGCGACATGTCTCGGCTTCCCAATAGCATCATATTTTTCCGGAGTTCCGGGTCACGTGACTTTGAACCCGGAAGTGTTAGGTGAGCGCGCCAGTCACCTGGACGCACCCGGCGGGAAAGGAGAATGTAGAACATCTGTGGGTAAGTAATTATCTGTAATTTTGTATTTTTTACTCTAATTGTTTGTCCTATATAAGCTTCTTCATTGTAAGTGAAATGAGTATCCTGATGAAAGCTCCCAAGCGGAGCTGAAATGTTGATGTGGTTTTCTCTGAATAAAGAAGATAATACTTTGAAAAGCCCAGGAGTGCCGGCATTTTTTCGCTTTATGTATATATATATATAATTTATTTTTAAATATGTTTATTTATATAGGTATATATATATATACGTATATATTTATGTATATAGATATATATATATTATTTCATTCTACGTGTATTTTGATATAAATATATATATATATATATATATTAATATCAAAATACAGTTAGAACGAAATAACACACTTCTATATATTTTTTAATTATTTATTTTTAATTATTTTTACAATTTTTTTTTTTTTACGTATTTACATATATTTTTTTATATTATATATAAATATATATAACAATAATTATATATATATTTAATCAGTCTACGTGTAATTTGATATTAATATATATATATATATATATAATTATATATATTAATAGTAAAATACACCTAGACAGTGTATGTGTGTGTGTGTATATGTGTATATATATATATATATATATACTTAGATCATATATATATATATATATATAATATATATATATATGATCTAAGTATATTATTTTTTTTTTACACTTATTTAACATTTATTTATTTTATTTCCAGCCAGCAGGGGTCTACCTGTCATTACAGTTATTCCCCTGCTTGCAATGCCTCAGCCAGCTAACCCGGCCATGTGATTGTGAGGTCCTCGCAAGGACCTCACTCTCACATGGCCGGGGGGGGGCCCAGGAGTGAGGATCTGCCGCGGAGGGCTCCCTGGGAGTCCCCCCAACCACGATCGCCGGCGTGGGATCGCCGGCGACCGGGTAAGTAAGAAAACACCGGAGGGCGTACTATTACGCCCGGCGGTGTTTAGAGACACTTAAAATAGGGCGTAATAGTACGCCCTCCGGTCTTAAAGGGTTAAGCTAAAGTTGTTCAGGTGACTATAGTGTCCCTTTAAACTAAACACATCATTAAAGTCTATTCTCCATTGAAAGAGAATAACCTTACCCCTCAATAAGATCTTACAATATCAAACTTGAATACATAAGTAGAAATTAGCAATCAAATAAATAAGTACAATAGACATTAAAACAATCATAACTCAATAAATATACAAACAAACATATTGATAAATAAATAAATAAACTTTGGGAGGAAGGACAGCCGCTGTGATTATGCTCTGAATGCTGTCCCATCTTTACTTTCCCTCCAAGACAGGCAAGTTCCAGCTAATAAAAAATAGTGAATGGAGACAGTGAGTACTCAAATTTTCCACCAGGTGTCGGTTTGCATATAAAAGGTGTATCAACTTAAAAAGTGAAAAAGGATAAATGTTCAATCAAAAAACACAAAATAGGTATATCCAATGTACTAATAAATGCTGATTGAAATGCAATTTAAATACTATAAAATGTATAGAGAGGAGTCTTTAAAACTTCAGTCCACTAATAAAAAAAATTCCAAAATGTTTCAGCTTGCAATGGTACAACTTGCAATACTCCTGCTATGAAAAAGTCAGGAGATTTCAAGTGGCTGAAATAGCATAGTATATTACTAAATCTTGCGTAGATACAGTATATATACAAATGTAGGATCTTATAGATGTTCGTTAGAATGTCTGTGGTGCGATGATCCCGTGGATCTGGAATATAGAGGACAGAAAAATAGTGCTCTCTGCAAACAAGTTTATTGATATAAAACAAGAATAAAATACACTCACAGAATTAAGTGCCAAAAGTGGTATGACAAACTCCCCTTTCCAAGTGAGTTTGCCACAAGTTTCTGGAGGAGCCTGCATGCCAGCCTCCTGCCCACTGACTATGGACCCTGTAAAATGTAATGTAAAAGTCTCTGTTCGTGTATTTGGACTATATGGTTCAGGAACTGAACAGCTGCACAAACTGGAGACCACCCTAGAGCTTGTTAAACCTAATTTATACTTTGTAGCAATTTCCACTGCAGTGTTCTAAGTGCTCGTCTGGGTAGCCGCAATTCCTATGGACAACCACAAGGTGGTAGCCATCTTGTTCGGATGAACACAGGCAGCGGTGTTTGGTCGTTGAGTTCATGAAACTATTTTCGGACACTGAAACCCCCTGAGCACCGCTTAACTTCCATAATCGCCTGCGTTCGGTTCTACAACACTTAGAAAGACACTGTTCGGTGGAAATGTTCCCATGAACAAGGGGAACAAGCTCTAGGATAAGAATACTGACTATGTTCAGTAGTTTGTTCGGATTTTAAACTACCGAACTAGACCGACTGCAAGCCCTAATTCTCTGGAACTGTTTAGGGCATGACCATGTGTGCGGTCGGTCAAATTATGACTTCCAGGAAATTCTTGAACCCCTGAACCGATCTGGATGATTTTTAGATATGTTGGTCACATAGATTGGGCCTATCAAGGGGATGTAACTTTTGTGGAGTTTTATGTATTTTTAAGGTGCTTTAGGTTGTTTGGGGAATTTGTGTTTTTTGTGCTTGGAGATAATTGAGTTTAATCCAGCGCTTGACTCAATTATCTCCCAGGCACAGGGGAGGGATTATGTTGTTTTGTATGGGAGTGTCCTGGACCTGAGAGCCAATGTAATCGTGTTTATGTTTTTACTGTAGTCTACTCTCAGGTCCAGTGGGGAGTGCCACTTGCATAGGGACCTGCAGATAAGGCCAGTTGTGGCTGCCATTAAACATATTCCAGCTTCTACTCCCAGAACTATGTGTTACTGGTAGGGGAAAGAGCTATTCTTTAGTCACTGTTCCAATGTGGAGGATTCAATGGGAAAATCCTTGGAAGGACTAGAGCTCCCAGGACTGAGTGTCATCCAGTGCCTGGGAGTGTCTAGAGTGAATTCCCCATTCAGCTCCAGGAGGGAGCAGTTCCAGGACACCAGTCAAGCCACAGTGACTGTGGGCAGAAATGCTGTGGTTGTTCCCTGTTCCAGCTAGGAAGCGGTCCTTGGCGGAGGTACCCAGCCAGGGGTACAGGGAGCTCCGTTACAAGTCCACAAGTTACAAGTCCAATTAAGAATCCACTCTATACTCCCAACTGCCGGCTGGGGAGAAGGTCTGGTTCTCAAGATGTGCAGCCAGGGGCGTTTTAGCCGCAAGGCAAACAAGGCATTTGCCTTGGGCGGCATTTTCCAGGTGGCAGCAAAAAACGCCCCCCCCAAATGCCCAGGGCAAGTGCCTTGTTAGCCTTGCGGCTAACTGGGCTGCCGGTCGGGCTGATGGGCTGGTCGGGCGGGCGGCTGGCGAGGGAGCTCTTCCTCTGAGCGATCTGCTCAGCTCCCTCGCGCGCCGCAGAGTGAGGCTGGGAGCCGGAAGATGACGTCATCTTCCGGCTCCCAGCCTCACTCTGCGGCGCGCCAGGGAGCTGAGCAGAGATATAATATATAATATTATAATATAATAATATATAATATAATATAATAATATAATATATAATATAATATAATAATATATAATATATAATATAATATAATAATATATAATATTATATTATATATATTATATTATATATATATTATATTATATATTATCTATTATATATTATTATATTATATATATTTAATATATATAATATAATAATATATAATATTATAATATAATATATATAATATTATAATATATATAATATATATATATATATATATATATAATATATATATATAATATATATATATAATATATATATATATAATATATATATATATATATAATATATATATATAATATATATATTATATATATATATAATATATATATAATATATATATTATATATATATTATATATATATATATATATATTATATATATATATTATATATATTATATATTATTATATTATATTATATATTATTATATATTATATTCTATATATTATATTACATTATATTATATATTATATTATAATATATTATATATCAGAGAGTGTGTGTGTCTGACAGAGAGTGTGTGTGTCTGACAGTGAGTGTGTGTGTCTGTTAGTGAGTGTGTGTGTCTGCTAGTGAGTGTGTGTGTCTGACTGTGTCTGACTGTGTGTGTGTGTGTCTGTTAGCTAGTGTATGCGTATCTGTCAGTGAATTTGTGTGTGTGTGTGTGTATTTAGAAGGCGGGACGGGGGGGGAGGGTTGGGTGGGGGTGTCGCGGGGGGGAGGGGGGAGAGGGGCGCCTGAGTTTTGTCCTGCCTAGGGCAGCACAAAACCAGGATACACCACTGTGTGCAGCTGCTGTCTGTTCCTGGCGTGTGTTCCACTGCGGACTTGATAGTCCCTGGCTCGTTAAGCAACTGCATTTACACTCAGACACCTAAGTATAGGCTAGTAAGGAGGAGAAATAGACAGAATTTTAGACCATGCTAATGTGCCGAACCATACTTAGAGTGTTGGTTACCAGCACATGTGGATAGAGTGCCCTGTGAGAATGAGATAAGTGAAAGAACGAAAACCCTTATCATATTATATTAGAGGCACTACTATAGTATATTGACTATAGACCTCAGATGAACATTTTTTCACTCAGCTTTCTACCTTATGGGTGAGCGTTACCAGGTCCATTAGGGTTTATTGGTGTCCCTTATCTTTAGGTGGGGACATTTTATCCTACAAGCAATGATAAATAATAGGATACAATTCTTCTGAAAAATACTAAAATATCATAAATCTTATTACCAAAAGAATATATCCAAAGAGTCAGTTAATATAAAATGTATAATGTTATATATGTAATGACGTGATAAATCTTATTAATTTCATAAATGCAAAATTTCGAATTACAAAACTCTAGAATTCTTAATAAACATATGAAAAAGATATTTGTAAAAAACTTATGGAGAAAAAGGAAAAGTTGATGGGAAAAAGGGAAAAGTTTTCCAGGATAAAATAATTTATAAAAATGCATTTAATTCAAAGTCTATGTAAAGACCTTTTGGTTCTAAAGTATCTAGCATACAAATCAATTTGACCTATGCTCTATCCAATGCTTTTTCTAGATCTCCTCCCCCTTCAGTGTGGTTTAATGAGCTCAATTGCCATGAATCGAAGACCTTATGGATTCTTAGAGTGGTATGTGCTAAAGTGTCTGGAGAGGTTATGTGTAGGCAGGCCATTCTGGATATTCCTTAAGTGTTCTCCCAGAGGGGTCTGAAAGACCCTCCTCGTTCTGCCTACATACTGTTTATTGTAGGGACACATAAGTAGATAGATCACGCCTGTTGAAGTACAGCTTAGATGGTTTCTAATTGTAAACTTATCTTCCTTATTCATGTGTTGAAACTCTTTAACCCCTTCAGGACGGAGTCAATAGTGCACGTTCTGATCAAAACAAAACGTAAACAAAAACTAGAATTTGCGCTATATGTCTGTTCACCCGTTGTTCCCCTCTTTCAAATTATATGCACCCACACTTATTATATATCATTTTGTTCAGGAGAAACAGGGCTTTAATTTATCCTTAACTATTCATATATGGAACATAATTTATTATGAATAAAATGTAAAAGAAATGTGATAAAATAAGATTTTTTTTAAATTTGCATTTCCGTCTGACATTTTAACTGTGAATGTCATAATACTGTTAGGTTTTACTGCAACAAAATGCACATATTTGTAATCAGCGATGGGTCACGAGTACAACAGTACCCCCCATTAACAGGTTTTATATTGTTTTGGAAAGTTACAGGATCAAATATAGAACATTCCATTTTCAAATTGAAATTTTCCAGATTAGTAATGTTACCTTTGAGACGGTGTGGTAGCCCAGGAATGAGAATTACCCCCATAATGGCATAGCATTTGAAAAATTAGACAAGCCAAGGTATTGAAAGTGGGGTATGTTTAGTCTTTTTTAGTAGCCACTTAGTCACAAACACTGGCCAAAGTTAGCGTTCATATTGTTTTTGTGTGAAAAAAGCAAAAAACGTATATTTGGCCAGTGTTTGTGACTAAGTGGCTACTAAGAAAGACTGGACATACCCCACTTGCAATACCTCGGGTTGTCTACTTTTGCAAATGGTATGCCATCATGGGGGTAATTCTCATTCCTGGGCTACCATACGCTCTCAAAGGCAACATAACCAATCTGGCAAATTTCAATGTGAAAAAAATGAAATGCAAGCCTTATATGTGACTCTCTAACTTTCCAAAACACCATAAAACCTGTACATGGGGGGTACTGTTATTCTCGGGAGACTTCACTAAACACAAATATTAGTGTTTTAAAACAGTAAAACACATTACAACAATAATATAGTCCATAAAAGTGCAATTCGTTTGTAAAAAATGCAAAAAACTTAACTTTTACTTAAAATATCATCGTTGTAATACAATTTACCAGTTTTAAACACTAATATTTGAGTTCAGCGAAGTCTCCCGAGTAAAACAGTACCCCCTATGTACAGGTTTTAGGGTGTCTTGGAGAGTTACAGGGTCAAATATAGTGCTTGCGAATTAAATTCTCTTCACTTTCTCCCTGTGTTGTCAGGCATGTCAATCAAATTTTAATTAATCTAATCACATAATTAAGTTAAAAGATTATATAAATATACACGTAGAATTTTAATATATATGCATTTATAGGTATTTAAATTCTACGTGTATACTAATGTAATCTTTTATGTCATTATATGTATTTATCTATATATATATTTGCGGTTATTTGTATTTTATATATAGATAGATATATATTGAATGTCATTCTAAGTGTATTTTGTTACCGATATATATATATTAATAACAAAATACAGTTAGAATGAAATTACATATGCATATATAATTTATATTAAATTTTGTTTCAATATTTTATTTATTTATTTTATTGTTTTATTTATTTATTATTTTAATTATACGTATTTATATATAATATATATATATATGTACATCTATTATATATATAATATATATACATATTATATATATATATATGTAACGTCATTCTAAGTGTATTTTAATATTAATATATATACTATATTAATATTAAAATACACTTTGTATGACGTTACATATATATAATATGTATATATATATTATATTTATAATATATATATATATATATATATATATATATATATATATATATATAAAAATATATTTATTTTACTTTTACACATGTGTAATATAATTTTTTTTTTACAGCTCCCACCAGCAGGGGGACTGTCTGATATTTCAAACAGTCCCCCTGCTGGCAGATCCATAGCCAGCTATAGGGGGCCATGTGATCGCTCTTTAAGAGCGATCACATGGCCCCCGGGGGCCTCATTTGCCGGAGGGGGGCTGCCTGGGCTCTCAGGAAGCCCCCCATAAGAGGATTGCGGCGGAGGTGAGTACACCTCTCCTCCTGGGGGCTTAAGCCGTTACGACGTACCATGCCGCCTAAGCGGCTTTAAAGCCCTTTTAATGCGGGACGGCATGGTACGTCGTAACGGCTTTCATGTTGTGGATTAGTCTTGCAACCCATACATTTTCCACATCTGAAAAAGCCAGAATTCTCTGAGCCTCCTTGTTTTTTCTTGTCTTTTTTAAAGGAACATTATAGTCACCTAAACAACTTTAGCTTAATGAAGCAGTTTTGTGTGTATATCATGCCTCTCAGGTTTCACTGCTCAATTCACTGCTATTTAGGAGTTAAATCACTGTGTTTCCATTTATACAGCCCCTGTCACCTCCCTACCCCCAACCCCCCTCCCCCCCGGCTCTGATTGACACAGCCTGCATTAAAAAAAACTGGTTTCACTTTCAATCACATGTAATTTACCTTAAACAATTGTATCTCTTTCTCTGTAAATTGAACTTTAATCACATACAGGAGGCTCTTGCAGGGTCTAGCAAGCTATTAACATAGCAGGGGATAAGAAAAACTAAATTAAACAGAACTTGCAATAAAGAAAGGATACACCCTAGATGACTCTTTGAAGGAAGTGTTTAGGGAGGCTGTGCAAGTCACATGCAGGAAGGTGTGACTAGGGTTCATAAACAAAGTGATTTAACTCCTAACCTGGCAGAGAATTGAGCAGTGAGACTGCAGGGGCTTGATCTATACACCAAAACTGCTTCATTAAGCTAAAGTTGTTTTGGTGACTATAGTGTTCCTTTAATTGTTGGAACTAATAGCGATTTAAGATTAGGTGCCCGGGAATATATTACTTGAGGTTTGATCCCTATAACAGGTTCCAATACTGGATCATTTTGAAGAATCTTCTAATGTTTATTGAGAATGTGCTTAATTTGGTGAGATTGATTACTGTACTGAGTGATAAATGACAGGGTTTCCCTTGCTGTGTGGGTTTCATTTTGTGTGGGTTTCATTTTGTTAATTAAGGTATCTTCCCTGGGTAATTCCAGTGCTCTCCTTTTGGCACCCTCCACCAGATCCTTTGCATATCCTGTCACCAAGAATTGTCTTTGAGTTCTACAAGTTTCAATTTCTGAACAATTTTGCCTGATCCTCCTAAATTGGCTACATGGAATATTGTCCAGCCAGGTCTTCTTCTAATGGCCGGTAGCTGGGATAAAGCTATTGCAATCCACACGTTCTAGAATTGATTTTCCTTTCTTTAATGTAAATTTCCAAATTCAAGAGTTGGAATACCTCTTTCGAATAGTTAAAAGTAAACCTAAGGTTATAAGGATTAAAACTTAAATATTTTTTGAAATCTTCTAGGGAAGCCAAGTCACTCTTCCAGATAACAATGAAATTGTCAATATATCTCTGCCATAGGACCAGGTTTTCTCCAAAGGGGGAGTGGTTCCAGATATATTCTTCCTCCCATTTCCTCATAAATAGATTAGTATAGCTCGGCGCAAACCTGGTTCCCATGGCATTGCCATCTATCTGGAATTAAAAATTACTAAGGGCCCCAAAAAAGTTATGGCTGAGGATGAAAGTGATGCATTGAACTAATTAATTGATCTGGTCATACTTTAGTTCTGAACAGGTTGCAAGTGTATGTTGTATTGCTTCGGAGCCTTGCAAATGTTCAATCACTGTGTACAGTGATGTGACATCTGCAGTGACTAGGAAATACTCCTGTTCCCAGGTGGTGGTGGATAAGATGCTAATGATATGAGTTGTATCTCTCACTTAAAACGTAAGTTTTGTAACCACTGGTTGCAAAAAATGGTCTACAAATTGGTTGTCAATTTACCAATTCCTGAGATAATCGGTCTCCCTGGGGAGTTGGTCACACTTTGTGGGTTTTGGGTAGGTGATAAAAGACAGCTATTTTCGGATATTTGCAATATATGTAATCATATTCTCATTTGCTGAGAATTCCCCTTTCTTTACCTTCATTTAGTAATTCAAGAAATTCATCCATAAATGAAATACTCGAGTTGTTGTCCATCTTGAGGTAGGTATTGGTGTCACTGAGTAGACTTACACTTTCCCATTCATAATCAAAAGTGTTCATTATCACCAGACCCCCTCCTTTGCCGGCCGCTCCAAAAGTTATAGTTGCATCATCCATTAGTAACTTAAGGGCTTGTCTTTCTTGTCTCGTAAGATTGTCTTTCATCGTGTTCTTTACCCCCAGAGATCATAGATATTTTTCTTTTGTTAGGAGAGAGATGTCTTGACTGCTGAGAGATCAGTCCAATAAGTTGAATATGCTTACTTCTATACTTCCTCTATCTGGATTATTTTGTGTCTTCCTTGGTTTTCTTCTGGTTCTTTTCTTGGTCTCTTCCTTAGCAGTGGAGATCTTGATTGGCCCCTCCTCTCTCTCCATGTCTTTTTGAGTGCATTCCTCATTTCCTCTCTCCTTTCTAAAAAAAAACCCTATAAAAAAGGAGCAGAGGGAGAAACATTCGGTGGACATGTTCTGTCTTCATTTTCCTTGATTTTCACTAGAGAAGGTTTAGATTGGACATTCCTTGAGTCTTTATATGTAGTCCTTCTGTAATTCAACATCCCTATGGGACGTGCAGCCTGATAGGGGGGCAGTGAATCTCTCCTATTTTCAATGTGGTTATGAGGTGGGTCTGGTCTCCCATGTGTTGATCTCTGGTACATATTTGTAGGGAGATCATGACTTCTCTGAATCCATCTTTCATTTTGAGTTCCCCTCCATGCGTATAATTTAATTTAATTGTATTTATGCATACATTTTTGTATTATCTTGTAATAATTTTATTTATGCATTTAATTTAATTTTATTTTATTTATGCATACATTTTTTTATTGTTTATGCAATTTTTTATGGTTTGTATAAACCTGAAGGTATATACCATAATAGTATTTTTTTATTACAAATAGATGCTTAAATTGATGATGACATATCTTAATTGTTATGCAGTAAATTTATATTTGTTTATAAATTAATGGTGCGTTATTTTCTATGTATATATGGACTGCCAGTCAAGGTTTAGTAGACTGAAAGTATGGCCAGCAATGCAAGGTTTAAAAGTTTAATAGAAGAACTGCCCGGCAGCTAAATAACCATACAAATCACTTTGATGCTTACCTCTGATGAAGTGAATGGTTGTTTCCCGAAACGCGTAAGGCAGCATCGGCTCACACAGACAGAAAGCGAAGTGGAACGCAAATCAAGTCCGCAGTGGAACGAACGCCAGCAATAGACAGTGGCTGCACATCTCGAGAACCCGACCTTCTCCCCAGCCGGCAGTTGGGAGTATAGAATGGATTCTTAAGCGAACTTAGACCACCTTCCTTGCGGGAAACCAGTTTTGTCACTTAATCCTGTGAGTGTATTTTATTCTTGTTTTATATCAATAAAATTGTTTGCAGAGAGCACTATTTCTCTGTCCTCTATTCCAGAATTACAGGATCATCACACGACAGACATTCTAACGAACATCTATAAGATCCTACATTTCTATATATATATACTGTATACAGTCAAGATTTAGTAATATACTATATTATTTCAGCCACTTGAAATCTCGACTTTTTCATAGCAGGAGTATTGCAAGTCGTACTATTGCAAGCTGAAACATTTTGGAAAATGTTTTATTAATGGACTAAAGTTTTAGAGACTCATCTTACGTAAATTTTATAGTATTTAAATTGCATTTGGATCAGCAGTTATTAGTACATTGGATATCCCTATTTTGTGCTTTTGATTGAACATTTATCCTTTTTCGCTGTTTAGTTGATATACCTTTTATATGCAAACCGACTCCTGGTGCAAAGTTTGTTTACTCACTCTCTCCTTTCACTATTTTTTATCTTTGTATCTTCTAGCCCAAGGTGGGTGCTTTGTAAGCAGTGGTGGTCAATATCTAGCTTATCCATTGTTTATTTATTTACAGTGGCATCTGTAGGGTAGGATATACAGTGTTTCAGTATAAGCTTGTTTCTATAGTTGCCACATTTGTATTTTAGTTAAGTTATGGCTAATGTTTAAACCAACTGAATTGTGGAAATGGTTATAAAACCTCTGCTGAAACTGGATACAATTAACTCTTACATCACCTAGCTCCAACAGCACTGCATAGAATGCTTATGGATATATAGCCTATAGCATTACATATGCAGCCCATGCTGTATTTAACAATAATAAATAACTCACATAACACCACACATAAATCAGATGCCGTAAGGCTGTGGTTAATTTTATAATTAGGTTGACAACAAACATAACACTATTCGTATAAACTTAGATACCGGTAGCTTAACTGCCATGAAATAAAAGCATGACTTACCCAGCCAAATAGACTGACGGCCTCAACTTAAGTATGACACACCATTAAAGTGATTGAAAGAGAATAATCATACCCGACAGGCAAAATAGAGGACTAAACCTTTATTTTGACCAACCATATCACAGCCCTTTCATTCATTGATTACAAATAATATTATACATATTGCTACCAATGGTAGAAAGATGGATCCAGTCATCATAAAAAAGATCTTCATAACCTTCTTCCAATTCAGAAAGACCATAGCTAAAGCCATCAAACAAGAACATTAAACTGGACATTTCCAAGTGTGGCACGATTTCTGACCAAACAAAACAAGTGTTAGAAAACATACTCTGCACTGATGTAAAATATGTTTTTACTAATCAAAAATTAACAATGACAACACAAACTTCATCATTACCACCTATATGTAAAATAATAACAATGGGATGAGGTAACTTAACCAAACATTCAATAAGAACATCCATAATTTTGAGGGTCGCAGTCCACTGATAACTCACCAGTGTATTACATAGACCTCAACATTAAATTCAAAATTCTAAATAAAACCTGTAGCGTTTTCTTCTTCCCTTCTCCCTTAATTAATGAGTGACCCATAATCCAAATCATTCATACTGGATCTGAAACTGAAAGGGAGTTATTCACAATAAATGAGGATAATCTAAATCTTATACCGATCCGGTTCCCATCTACCAATCTGCGACATCCTCGGGTAATCCCAAATTTTATCACATGACAGGAGGCTTCTTATTTTGCATTACTCTCTTTACTAAACTCCACAGCAGTAAAGAAAGTGAAAACATTTAAACCAATCAAAAATGCAATAGGGAGTATGACATTCCCAGTAAATAGGCTCATCCCCCTCTTTCTTTACTGCTCCATCGCAGACAGGTCAGAGTTTTGGCTCTTCCCTTCTTATACCTTTATATTTATATGTTATACCTATTTGAACGTTTATTTATTATTTTTTACTATATTTGTGTATTTCTATTGTGGCGAAACCAACCTCGCCACTGGGCCCTGGAGAAGCCTGTTTGCTAGCCTCCTACCTACTGACTATGGCCCCTGGGTTATTTGGGGCATATTGTACTTTATATGGCGACTGCTAGCCCTTTAAGCACAGTGAATGGTATTTTATTGTACTGCTGCTGGCCCTTTAAGAACTGTCTGGGGACATATTGAGACTTTGGGTAACAATACCCTTTAAGACTATGGCCCCTGAAAACGTATGGACTTTTATTGTGTGTGTATGGCCCTTTAAGAACCGGCTGGGGACATCTTGTAACTTTGGTGAACAATGTCCCTTTAAGACTATGTCCCCAGACCTGTAAAATAACTTGTTCCTGGCTTTCCCCCACTTGGTTCAGTAAATAGGGCTTACTGAACCAAGTACCACACAGGCGGACCACCCAGAAGTTAAAGTGTGCAGGCAATTTACCTCCCAGGCTGTGAGGTTACTGCAGGTTAATTGCCGAGCGCTGGGTGGCCGCCATTCGGCAGCCGAACACGTGGCGGCGGCCATTTTGGTCATTCGAATGCGGTCAGCGGTGTATGTTAAAGATTCTGTGGAACTAAAATCGGCTACACATTCTGCTGAACACCGCTGACCCTTACCTTCTCCCATACGGAACTTGCAGCTCCAGAGACTAAGTCCCGTTCGAAATGGGACTTAGTCGTTTTTTCGCATGAAATTGACCGACCGCACAGCCCAAATCTATGGAACTGTTTTGGGCAGGAAATTGTGCTTGCGGTCGGTCATAAAGGACTTCCAGCTAACTTTTGATCCACTGGAGGGATTTGGCTGATTTTTGGAAGTGTTTATGTTTGATGTATGCTGAGTCTGAATATGCAATTTTTATTGAAATTGGATGTATGGTTTTAAAGTTACAGTGTGTGTGTAAAAACTGAATTTTTATTGTATGTAATAATTGGTTTAACTGTTTATCTGAGGGGAGGGAATGTGTGGGTTGCACCAGATGTGTGATTGGTGATTTTATGCCTCCCCCTGGGTGTGGCCTGTAAGTGTACAAGTGTAATAAAAGCCAGGCTGGATGAGCCAGTCCAGAGTTCCTGTTTTACCCTCAAAGTGAAGTGTCGTCTCATTATTGGGGGAAGGATTTATTGCATGCTGTTCCAGTTGACTGCTAGGAGTGCAAACCTATTCGTATGGTTCCTATTCAACTGTCTACAGCATTCAGAGGCTTGAGAGGATTCATATGCTTCTCTGATTCGGTGATTGTGGTGTCGGCTAGAGTGCTTGGAGGCCTCAGGAAGAGCTAGGAGCATCCATTAACGGAGGTACCCGGTCGGGGTGCCAGGTGATCCGTTACATCTATATTCTGTATTTTTTACTTTTGTGCTGTCCTCTCTGTTTTTCTTCGATTTTCTGGGTTGCTAGGTTTATTTTTCCCCTAGTTTCGGCTACCCGGTTTCTTTTCCGTTTCCCACTCGTTTTGCCGCCCTCGGGCGGTCCCGAACTCACTGCCGGTTCTCTATCCCCTTCTCTCACCTCGCCGTTGCTCGACGGCTCCCTCTCACCTTGTTTGCCGCGCCCGGCTTCAGCCGCAGCTGTACACGTGGCGGCCTTCTTTAATCCCGCATCTCGCGAGACTACGGCGGCCATTTTGGATTCGCCGCGAGTGCCACACAACACAGCACAGATGGACTTACTGCAGAGGAATCCTAACCTATACAGAGGTCAGTCGAACTAGGCTGTTTAAAGGCACATTAGGTGATTAACCTGTGCCTTGCTGGGGTGCTGCCCCTATACTCTGCTGCTGTTGGAGGTCGCCCTGTGGCCACCTCTGTTATCTCCTGGGTGAGGCCCAGTATCATACTATATAAAAATCCCAATAATGTGGTATTTCTGCCCTGCTGGGGCATACTGACACCGCTAGTGTCAAGTACACTCTGTGATACCCTGTTGGGGCTCTCACAACTTGATTTCTTCTCTATAACATTAGATACCCTGCTGGGGTACTACATACCACAAACCCTGCTGGGGTTATTTCACGTGGTCACTTGCGAGTTACACGTTATTCAAACCCTGCTGGGGTTCAAGGGTGCTGCCCTTATAGTCACCACTGTGACTCCAAAAAGAAACCCTGCTGGGGTTCAAGGGTGCTGCCCTTATAGTCACCTCTGAGACTCCTAATACAGCTTCACTGACCTCTGCCACATACGTCCTGTGCCACGCCTAAATTCTACCTATTGCGAAATGGAAGCCTCTCAAACACCCGACTTCCAAACAATGATTTATGAGGCTGTAACCGCCTCCATGGAGAAAGCTCTCTCCAAGATGAGGGCCTCTGAGAAGAGGAAACCATCTAAATCACACCAATCCCGCCACGACTCAGACTCTGAAGACCCAGAGTCTCACCAAAGCCAAGAACCCCGCCCCATCAAGCGCCACTGGAAAGGGGAACAGGGACGCCAGAACCCGACTAAGGGAAAGATCCCGACCAAAAAGCACAAGCTATCCATGGTCGCCACTCCGACCCCACAACAGGAATACTCCTCAGACGACGACACTCACAAGAAGTCCATGGCCATCTTAGATGAATGGTAAGCACACGACTCGGACTCACAAGAGGACGTATGGGGCTTGGACTCCGGGTCACAACCCAGTTTCTTTCAAGATACCTTACTAAGGGAACCCCTAGATCCCGACACCGCGGAAACCCTACAAGAGGGTGAAGACACTATATTGGATCCATCGGGTCACAGACTTTTCGACCCAAGAAACATACGCCACTCACGCTCAGGGGACTGGACACCCCCGGACCACCTTGCAAACGTCATGCACCTTTGGCTATGTAAATCCCTAGACAAGACCGTCCGCAACCGGCTACGGTCAGAATGCCCTCGACCAACGCTACCCGATCACGTAGCAGAAACTCCTGAGTTTGATCAGGTGATGACCACCTTTATGTCTTGAGGTGGCCGTGACCCCCGTAAAGGGGTAGAAAAGGGCTTCAGAGGGATACAGGACAAACTACTGGACTCAGTGGGACCACTAGCTAGAACCATGTACCTGGCCGACGATGCCCTGGCTCGGGCAGACTAATTTGACACAACCATGGTGCGTGAATGGGCTCACGATGTGCGGGAGTGGGCACAAAGGTGCTTCTGCTTTGTGGGTAATACAAACGTCGTCCTCTCCTCAGAGCGGCGCAAGGCAGCACTACTCCGTATTGACGGAAAACTGGTGGAATTGGGCACCAAAGAGTTAGGCCCGCTGGCACAGGGAAAGTTATTCAGAGATGCTTTCCTTAAGGATCTAAACAGACATGTCAACGTGTTTACATCCCTAAACAAAGCCCAGTCCTCGATGAGGAGAGTATTCAGACAAAACACCACCAGAGGTGTTTTTGGATGGGCTGGCCGCCAAAGGGGCCGCGCTGCCAGCCTTTTTTGGCCTTCGGGCCCCCGAACCCCAAGGCCCCAACCCTTCTACCCAGAGGTGGGATATCGCCAACCATTCACCTACACACGAGGTGCAGACAGAGGTCGTGGACTGCGTACCCGAGGCAGAGCACGTTTCTCTACAGGTAAGCAACCATCTAACACATTTTCCTCTCCCACTGCGTAAGGCAGGGCGTATCTCTCTGTTTTTTTTCAGGAATGGACGACCATCTCCGCGGACGCATGGGTCCTACAGACGGTACAAGGCTACATCATCGACTTTGTAGACCACCCATGTCGAAGGGACCTTCTACTACACATCAACTGCTCCATATAAGATCGCACCCTCATACACAATGAGTTACTAGAACAATACTCGAAAGGGGCAATCGAACCCGCCTCCGTTCCCGGAGGTTTCTTCAGCACCATATTCTCGGTGAAGAAGAAAACGGGGGAATTTCGCCCCGTCATAAACTTGAAAAGACATAACGAATACGTCACATGCAGGCACTTCAAGATGGAAGGCATACATCTTTTGAGGGACCTATTGCAAGACAAAGATTGGTTCACAAGGCTAGACCTCAAGGACGCGTACCTCTCCGTATCCGTCCACAACTCCTGCCGTCAATTCCTACGCTTCCTCTGGCAAGACCTCCCCTGGCAGTTCACATGCCTTCCCTTCGGCCTCAGCTCGGCTCCTTGGTGCTTCACCGAACTACTCAAGCCCGTGGTTGCACATCTTCGTTGCATTATATACCTGGACGATCTCCTACTGTTCTGCTCCGACAAGTCCAGACTGGTACGTCACACACAGTATACCACGGATTTCCTATCTTCCCTGGGTTTCGTGGTGAATTTCCAAAAGTCGGCCATCCATCCATCTCAAACAGTTCAGTTTCTAGGATTCGAAATAGGTTCCACCACCAGCACACTACAATTGCCATCATCGAAGATTTCAGCCATTCGCAAGGAACTGCGCAGGGCTATCCGATGCCACACCATTCCACTCCGCGCCCTTGCCCGATTGGTGGGACTGCTCTCAGCCTCCATACAAGCTATCTTCCCGGGTCCACTCCACTACAGGGCGATGCAACGTCTCAAGTCATCCTTCCTCAGACACAATCCCTCATACGACCAACCGGTCCCCATTACGGAGGAAGTCAGAGACAAACTCAGATGGTGGCTAGACAGCATGGAAGCATGGAATGGTCGGGCCATCTTCGGTAACACACCCAACATAGTCATGGAATCGGACGCCAGCCTCTGGGGATGGGGCGCGACAAGAGGAGATACTTCAACAAGAGGTGCCTGGACATCCCAGGACCTCAACCTGCACATAAATTGCTTAGAACTTCTGGCGGGATTATTCGCCATCCGCAGCCTAGCAAGGGACAAGACGGACTGCTGCATCCTCCTCCGGATGGACAACATCTCCGCAGTCTGCTACATCAACCGCCTGGGCGGTGCCCGATCCCGCATGCTGTCGGAACTAAGGAAGGACATTTTCGATTTCTGTCTACCCCGCAACATCTCCCTCAAAGCGGAATATCTCCCAGGGGAGACGAACATCACAGCAGACTGGTTCTCACGCCACTGGCGAGACACCAGCGATTGGAAACTGGACCCACGGATTTTCTACCTACTGATGGAACACCGGGGTCCATTTCATCTGGATCTGTTTGCGTCTTGCAACAACAGACAAACACAAAGGTACTTCAGCTGGCTCCCAGATCCATAGAGCGAGGCAGTAGACGCATTCCTACAACCATGGCCGAACACGGGGGCCTACGCCTTCCCTCCTTTTGCCATGATAGCAAGGACCATCCACCACCTGAAAAGCAAACTAGTCTCCCTAGTGCTCATCACTCCCCTATCGAGGGGACAACCATGGTTTCCGGACCTCCTGGCATTATCGTACAAGGATCCCCTCCTTCTACCCCACCACCCTTACATCCTCACGGATCCCAAAGGCAACCCTCACCCTGGTGGCTTGGACTCTTTCCGGGGTACCTGGCAGGTTGGCGGACTATCGCAGACTGCTAAGGACCTCCTGTGGGACTCATGGGCTCCAGGAACCAGAAGAAGCTACCTATCCGCTTGGAATTACTGGTCCACTTGGTGCATGGAACGGAATCTCGATCCATTTACAGCCACTATCTCAACCGTTTTAAATTTTCTATCGCATCTATTCTCAATAGGTCGATCATACAGATCGATCAACATAACCCGCTCCGCTATCTCGGCAGCCCACGTCCCCACTCCCCCTGGTGGGCAGGGATCCACTGGTGTGTCGACTCCTAAGGGGCATCCGACTACAACGCCCCCCAGGACCCAAATACTCACGTCTCTGGGACATGGACGTTGTTCTCCGGTTTCTGAGAGACTGGTCAAACAACGATAATCTGTCCCTTTGACAATTATCGGCGAAACTCACGATTCTGCTTTGCCTAGTATCCTTCCGCAGGGTTTCGGACAACCGGGCATTCGACATCAACGCATTCTCTATCTCCCCAGAAGGAGTCACCATCCGGGTGTCCCGTCGCACAAAATCGGACTCCACCTCGGTCTTCTACCCCTTCTTCACCTCAGACCCACAACTCTGCATCGTTTCCACCCTACAACGGTATGTAGAGGTTACATTACCACTCCGGACCTCACCCTCAGGCCAACTCCTCGTATCTTACGTTAGACCACACGTTCCCATCTCGACGACAACCCTCGCCAGATGGGTTCGTTGTATTCTGGCTCTCGCAGGCGTGGACGCTTCCTTTGGGGCCCACTCGGTCCGCGGGGCGGCGGCTTCCTCAGCCTTCATGGCAGGTGCCTCGCTAACGGATATTCTCCGGTCGGCGGACTGGTCAAGAGAATCTACGTTCCGCACATTCTACTTCCGCCCGCATGCCGGTGCAGCCATGTCACTCATTCAACAGCGTTAAAAATGCAAAATAGGAAGCCTCCTGTCATGTGATAAAATTGAAGATTATGCTAGCGTTAGTGTACTTATAATCTTAATTTTAATAATGGCAGGAGGCGAGTATTTTCCCACCCGGGGAGGAGGGGAACTTCTGATTTCTATAATATGTAGAGTCCTATCGAAGTAGTACAGACTTAGTTTTGCTCTGTATCCTTTTTATCATAGTCATCCAGGGTTTATCAGAATTTTCCATCTATATATAAGTTTTTTGTTCTAGTAATATCTAGAGTTTATCAGAGTATCACCTTCCATATATAAGTTTATTGTACTAGTAATACTTGGGTCGTTGTTCATGGACGCAACCAGTTTGGAGACCGGTGCCTAACCCATTTCACATTCTCTTTCAGTTTAACTTCTCACAAGCATGGAACATCTACAGAATCCTAATCGGAGTACTACTCAACCCTTGGATGACACAGTTCCCGTTGGACCTTTTTCGTCTTTCAACCATTTGATATTGGTTACGACAACAGTTGATTCTTGTGACTGATCTTCTTCAAATCCATAGTTATACTGGTTTCTTGTTTACTAGTGATCGTTTCAGACTTTATACGCATCTCCTTCTCTGTTTACAATGTTGCATCCGAAAGAGGGGGAGGAGCCAATTTACTGGGAATGTCATACTCCCTATTGCATTTTTGATTGGTTTAAATGTTTTCACTTTCTTTACTGCTTTGGAGTTTAGTAAAGAGAGTAATGCAAAATACTCGCCTCCTGTCATTATTAAAAATAAGATTAGAAGTACACTAACGCTAGCATAATCTTCAATTATCCTCTCCAGTGCTGAAAGAATGTGATGAAATAGGTAAATGTAATAGGTGTAATTTATCCAACATAATTTCAAAACCCCTGAAAACTGAAACCTAATCAACAGCACACCTGACAAATGAATAAAAAAAGAACCTTCCAATTAGGCCTAATCGGTAAATAATCCTTGGCCAAAGCAACTGGACAAGCTACTTTACCCTTGAAAGAGTACATCTGAATCCATTTACCATTATCATATATGATCCATTTTGGATTCCCGTATCCAGTATATCAACTTCCCACCTTTAATCCATACATCACCATGTTGTCAACCAGACCATTTGAATTTTCTGGCTGCAACCAAGTCACTCACTTGTAATTCAGCAAAAAAGGTTAGTGTAAATGCAACTTTAAATAAAACGACCCTAAATTCGGAGAAATAATGGTAATATATGCAACAATCTCTTCAGCAAAGCTAAACCTATAGGTCTCCTTTTCGGGGTTAACATTAAATTTGTAACCCATCATGAGCTGTCTTATAACAAAATCATTAGGTATTGACTCATTTTTGAGAAGAAACAAAAAATTATATATGCCCTCAATCCTTTAAGTAGCACTTTTACTAACACCCATCCTTATCAGAAGGATGTCAAATTGAATCTCATAACCTAATTGCCCACAGTGCTCCTTATTCACTAAATGATCATTTTACCACTCATTCCATGTCACAGTATAGCCAGATAAAGTAGAAGATAAAACAAGCATTCCTCAGATATTCACCAAATCTTCTGAGATTCATTTTCATAGGGACTCTGGGAAAATTGTGCCAACTAACTCTAACTAACTCTAACTCTAACAATCCTAAGGCCAAGATACAGCACCCCATTTCCAATTTAAAAAAAAAAAACAAATTCAACAGAACTAGAAGCATCAACAAAGATTTGCTGATTAACCAAACATACCTCCTGTAAAATAGACTTGCCTTTATATTTCTTCAAGAACTGTTTCCAAACCATCAAGTTCTTCTTAATTGAAATAGTAATCTTAATATAGTTAGAAGGAACCTTGTATTGGAAACAGTTAATGACATCTGTTACATACCGTATATACTCGAGTATAAGCCGACCCGAATATAAGCCGAGGCCCCTAATTTTATCCCAAAAAACTGGGAAAACTTATTGACTCGAGTATAAGACTAGGGTGGGAAATGCAGCAGCTACTGGTAAATTTCTAAATAAAATTAGATCCTAAAAAAAATATATTAATTGAATATTTATTTACAGTGTGTGTATAATGAATGCAGTGTGTGCGTATGTGTGTGTGTATGAGTGCAGCGTGTGTGTATGAGTGCAGTGTGTGTGTATGAGTGCAGTGTGTGTGTGCATGAATGCAGTGTGTGTGTGCATGAATGCAGTGTGTGAATGCAGTGTGTGCAGGGCCGGTGCAAGGATATTTGCCGCCGTAGGCAAAAAAAATTTTGCCGCACCCTCCCCCCCCCATATGTCCTGACTTCCCCTCCTCCTCCCTCAGTGGTCCTTACCTCCCCACCCCCATGTTCCTTCACTCCCCCCCCCCCAGTGGTCCTGACTCACCCCTCCCCTAGTGGTCCTGACTCACCCCTCCCCTAGTGGTCCTTACCCTCCCCTCCCCTAGTGGTCCTTACTTCCCCCTCCCCTCCCATAGTGGTCCTTATCCCACCCCCTCCCTCTCATAGTGGTCCTTATCCCCCTTCTCCCTCCCATAGTGTTCCTTATCCCCCCCCCATCCCTCCCATAGTGGTCCATATACCCCCCCCTCCCTCCCATAATGGTCCTTATACCCCCCTCCCTCCCATAGTGGTCCTTATCCCACCCCCTCCCATAGTGGTCCTTATACCCCCCCTCCCTCCCATAGTGGTCCTTATACCCCCCTCCCTCCAATAGTGGTCCTTATCCCCCCCCCTCCCTCCCATAGTGGTCCTTATCCCCCCCTCCCTCCCATAGTGGTCCTTATACCCCCCTCCCTCCCATAGTGGTCCTTATACCCCCCCTCCCTCCCATAGTGGTCCTTACCCCCCCCCCTCCCTCCCATAGTGGTCAATACCCCCCTCCCTCCCATAGCGGTCCTTATACCCCCCTCCCTCCCATAGTGGTCCTTAACCCACCCCCTCCCTCCCATAGTGGTCCTTATACCCCCCCCCCCCTCCCATAGTGGTCCTTATACCCCTTTTTTTTATTATTAATTTTTTTTTTATTATTTTATTTCTTATTTTATTTATTTATTTATTTTTC
The DNA here is from genome assembly GCF_036172605.1 of Pelobates fuscus. Taxonomy (NCBI): domain Eukaryota; kingdom Metazoa; phylum Chordata; class Amphibia; order Anura; family Pelobatidae; genus Pelobates; species Pelobates fuscus. Next base: position 70,792,735 of record NC_086320.1, on the reverse strand, counting down.
GTCCCCCCTCCCTGCTTGATATATTATTATTATTATTATTATTATTATTGCCATTTATATAGCGCCAACAGATTCCGTAGCGCTTTACAATATTTTGAGAGGGGGGGATGTAACAATAAATAAGACAATTACAAGAAAACTTACAGGAATAATAGGTTGAAGAGGACCCTGCTCAAATGAGCTTACAGTCTATAGGAGGTGGGGTATTAGAAACATTAGGATAGGAAATATCAAGTAGGAGTGAAGCAGAGCTGGAGGAGAGAGCAAAGCACTATCCCATAGGGACAGGTATGTAAGGGAGAGATTACTCTGGGAGGCCATACGCTTTCCTGAAGAGATGGGATTTAAGGCCCTTCTTAAATGATTGAAGACTAGGGGAGAGTCTGATGGCAGTAGGCAAGTTATTCCATAGGAGAGGAGCCGCCCGTGAGAAGTCCTGCAAGCGTGAGTTGGCCGTACGGGTGCGAGCAGCGGTCAGGAGGTGGTCGCGGGCAGAGCGGAGGGTACGAGGAGGGGCATACCTCTGGATCAGTGAAGAGATATAAGAGGGGCTGGAATTGTTCAGTGCTTTAAATGTATGGGTTAGCACTTTGAATTGACTCCTATAGGATACAGGGAGCCAATGTAAGGACTGGCAGAGGGGCGAGGTGTGAGAGGACCGACTGGATAGGAAAATCAGTCTAGCTGCAGCATTCATTACAGACTGTAGCGGGGCAGTACGGCTTTTGGGGAGACCAATCAGGAGAGGGTTACAGTAATCCATGCGGGAAATTACTAGAGCATGGACAAGCTCCTTGGTAGCATCTTGCGTAAGAAAGGGGCGGATGCGGGCTATGTTTTTGAGTTGGAACCTACAGGACTTGGCAACAAACTGGATGTGAGACTCAAAGGTGAGACCAGAGTCAAGTATGACGCCAAGACAGCGTGCTTGTAGGGATGGACTTATGTGGATATCACTGACTTGAAGGGAGAGTGAGAGAGGAGGATCAGTATTAGGAGGAGGAAAGACAAGGAGTTCAGTTTTAGAGAGGTTAAGTTTGAGAAAGCGTGACGACATCCAGTCAGAGATGGAAGAGAGGCAAGCAGTGACACGTTGCAGGACGGCCGGGGAGAGGTCCGGTGAGGAGAGGTATATCTGAGTGTCATCAGCGTACAGGTGGTAGTTGAATCCAAAAGAGGCAACAAGTTTTCCAAGAGAGGCAGTATAAAGAGAAAATAGAAGGGGACCAAGGACAGAGCCTTGGGGAACTCCAACCGAGACAGGGCGAGGGGAGGAGGTATCCTTGGAAAAGGAGACACTAAATGAGCGTTGGGAGAGATAGGAGGAAAACCAAGAGAGGACAGAGTCACAGAGACCGAGTGATTGAAGAGTTTGAAGGAGGAGAGAATGATCAACTGTGTCAAAGGCAGCAGAGAGGTCAAGGAGAATTAATATGGAGTAGTGACCTTTGGATTTAGCGGAGATTAGGTCATTAGTCACTTTGATAAGAGCGGTCTCAGTAGAGTGGAGAGGGCGGAAGCCAGACTGAAGAGGGTCAAGGAGAGAGTTGGAATTAAGGAAGTGAGACACACGGGTAAAGACAAGTCTTTCCAAAAGCTTTGATGAGTAAGGGAGCAGGGATATGGGACGATAGTTAGAGGGGGAGGACGGGTCAAGAGATGGTTTTTTCAGGATAGGTATTACAGTGGCATGTTTAAGGTCAGCAGGAACAGTGCCAGAAGAGAGAGAGCAGTTAAAGATGTGTGTTAGGATAGGCACAAGACAAGGGGAGAGAGATCTGATGAGGTGAGATGGGACAGGATCAAGTGGGCAAGTGGTGGGGCGAGAGGAATGGAGAAGTGCAGCCACCTCTTGTTCAGTAGCTGGGGAGAAAGTCTGAAGGGTAGGGAAAGCATGATTTATGTGTGGTTGAGAAAGAGAACGGCAAGGAGGGGAGAATTGTTTCCTTAGCTGTTCAATCTTGTCAGTAAAGTAATATGCAAAGCTATCAGCTGTAAGGTTAGTTTGGGGGGTGGCCACAGCAGGGCGGAGAAGGGAATTAAAAGTGTCAAAGAGACGTCTGGGATTGCGGGAGCATGAACTAATGAGAGAGGAAAAGTAGGACTGTTTGGCGAGGGCAAGGGCTGCGCTGTACGAAAGCAACATGAATCTATAATGAAGATAGTCTGCCTGGGTGCGGGACTTCCTCCAGGAGCGTTCAGCACAGCGGGAGCAACTCTGCAGATAGCGTGTTGATTTATTATGCCAAGGTTGGGGTCGTGTTCTCCTCGTGGTGCATGTTTGGAGTGGGGCTGCAGTGTTCAAGGCAGATGTGAGGGTAGTGTTATATGTGGAGATGGCCAGTGAGGGACAGGAGAGGGAAGGGATGGATAGCAGTTGTGAATCAATGTCAGCCGACAGCTGCTGCAGGTCAATAGAGTTAAGGTTCCTCCTGAGCTGAGGGGGGTTAGGCTGAGGTTGTTGGGTGAGGGGGTAATTGAGAGCAAACGATAAGAGGTGGTGATCAGAGAGAGGAAATGGAGTATTGCAGATATTAGATAATGTACATGAATAGGAGAAAATAAGGTCGAGGGTATTGCCAGCTACATGAGTGGGAGAATTAGCCCACTGCAATAGTCCAAGGGAGGAAGTAATTGAAAGTAGTTTAGAGGCTGCTGGGGTTAAAGGTGGGTTAATGGGAATATTGAAGTCTCCAAGAATTAGGGATGGAATGTTGGAAGAGAGGAAGTAGGGTAGCCAGGCAGCAAAGTGGTCAAGGAAGAGGAGAGGGGAACCAGGGGGACGATAGATGACGGCAATGTTAGCAGAGAAGGGTTTGAAAAGGCGAATTGAATGAATTTCGAATGATGGGAAAGAGAGGGAAGGGGGGGTGGGCAGGGTTTTAAAGGAGCAGTGGGGTGAGAGAAGAAAACCTACACCGCCACCTTTAATCTCCGCTTGTCTTGGATTGTGGGTAAAGTGAAGACCACCAAAGGACAGTGAGGCAGGGGTAGCAGTATCCGAGGGAGAGAGCCATGTTTCTGTTAGTGCAAGTAGGTACTGGGAGCTGACCGAGGTGCTGAACGGACGGCGCAGAGGAGGAGAGAGCTGACAGGAGCTGCAGGATAGGTAAGTACAGCTCTGCCAGTCCCCCTCTCCCCCCAGTCTGTATTATGGCAATGCAAATTGCCATAATACAGACTCTGACTCGAGTATAAGCCGATTTGGGGTTTTTCAGCCCAAAAAATGGGCTGAAAAACTCGGCTTATACTCGAGTATATACGGTATTCGTCCCATAGGCATAATGCTTCCTGCAAAGGCTGAAAAGCCCCAAAAAAGACAAACAATGCCCAACTGTGGCCTTGTTAAAAAACCACATGTGCTCAATTTCAAGCTGCAACCTCATAATTTTCTCTTAAGGAAGATGACATTTCATAGAGTGAGAATCAATCATAAGATTGCAGACAACATGTGGGCTCCACTGTCCATTTCTTAGCTAAAGAAAACCCGGCTTCTGACTCAAATTCACAAGAAGTACACAACAAACAATAGCATTCTTTACCATGTGCTGAACAACAAATAAAAAATCATCTAAATAATGCATTATGCACTGATCATCCACAACATTAAAACCACCAGCCTAATATCATGCTGCCAAAGCAGCTCTGATGCATTAAGATACTCCAAAAGACCTCTGAACATGTCCTGTGGTATCTGGCACTAATAGATACCATATCGGTTTTGTTGTTCCAGTGCATCCTACAGATGCTCAATCAGCTTGAAATCGGGGGAATTTGGAGGTCAAGGCAACACCTTGAACTCTTTGTCATGTTCCTTACACCATTCATGAACATTTTATTTAGTGTGGCAGGGTGCGTTATTTTGTTCAAAGGGAACACCATTGCCATGAGGGTGTATGTGATCTGCAAAAATCTCCAGGTAGGTGATACATGTCAAAGTAACATCCAAGTAAATGTCAGGACCCAAGATTTCCCAGCAGAGCATTGCCTCAATTGGCCTGCCTTCTTCCCATAGTGCATCCTGCTACCATCTCTTCCCCAATGCACACACACTTGGCTATCCACCTGATCTTAAAGAAAATGTGATTGATCAGACCAGGCAATCTTCTTCTATTGTTCCATGGTCCAGTTCTGATGCTCATGTCCCACTGAAGGTGCTTCAGGCGGTGGACAGGGGTCATAATGCGCACTCTGACCAGTCTTCGGTTTGACAGCCTCATACGCAGCAAACTGTGATGCACTGTGTGACGTGTTTCTGTCATGGCCATTATTGTTTTTCATTAATTTGAGTTATAGTAGCTCTTCTGTGTGATCAGATCAAATGGGCTAGCCTTCACTCCCCACATGCCGAGGACTCAGATGCCTTATCACCAGTTGTCCTTCCATGGACCACTTTTGGTAGGTACTAACCACTTCATACCTGGAACACACCACAAGACTTGTCATTTTGGAGATGCTCTGATTCAGTCATCTAGCCATGACTATTTGGCCTTTGTCAAAATCGCTCGGTTCTTTTCACTTGCCTGCTTCCAACACATGTACTTATCCTATCTCTTGTCAGGTGCCATTGTAATTATATAATCAATGTTATACACTTCACTTGTTAGTGGTTCTAATGTTGTGGCTGATCAGTGTATATGCTAAACCAGATTTTTATTTACAAACTGCAAGGATAAATGGGAAATAAATGAAAATCTAACTCAACAAACAACTTAGCCATCAATTCCACCTTACCATAAAATCTAATCCAAGACAATGCTTCATCAAATGACAGATAAGACACCAATAAGACACAACAAAACACTGAAAGGACAGATGATCAATCGATCAGTTTCTGGTTCCTTTTTTTGTAAAGTAAGCCCAGTGGAGACAACCTAAATTTAGAAAAAGGGGGACTTTGAAATGATCATCTTTAACAATTTTCTTTTTAACAACATCAACCTCTTTTAAAACAAAAAATCCATCTTGTTTGGATAAATCATTGAGTATTAACTTTGCTAAAATCACCAGTTTCTTGTGCTTTTGAGAAACAGTTTTTTTGACTGCAAGGCTGCTAAGGTTGCCAACTTTTTAAAGCAATGAAAACCAGTATCATACCTCCCAGTGATTGTGAGGGTAAAATTTAGGAAGGGCTGCACTGAGGGAGCATCACCAGTGATGTGACCCATGACACTAGCAATGCCCATCATTTGCACACTTGCCCGTAAAAGGGCCTGGCCCACCCACTACCAGGCTTCCTGGCCAGCACCCAGCTTTCAGAACCATGCAGGGCATGGTGCTGAAGTGCTCTCTGCATGGTCTTAGTGCATGCTGCACTGTGCGAGCATATAATAATGAACTCACACTGTGTTGTCCTGGAACAGATCCCTGGTGTCCCCAGATGTGGAACATCGGGAAACAAAAGCAAAACTGTTGGGAGACCAACAGCCAGTCAATCAGACCTCAGGCAGACATCGAGGCTATGGGGCTAGAGAAAAATATATTATATACTTACATTTGGCAGGGGCCGGCAGCTACTGTTGTTCTCTCACTGTGAACAAGATGGCTTCTTGCTTCTCTCTCCTGTGGGTGCTGTAACCCCACCTCTTATGCTATGAGCCAACGATGACTCCTGAATAGAGAGATCAAAAGTATGTTGACACTCTTGGGCAGCTGGCTTTGCTGCCCAAATGGCAATATAATGGGCAGCCCATGAAAAGCTTTCTTAAAGGAGATTTGACATGTGCCGAACCTGCTAATAAAGGATAGATTTAAAATTTGTCCAATTTTTTGACTTGCCTAGTTCCTTCAAGAATACTTCTTTAAACAGCCACCAATGAAGGGGAATGGGCCCTGCAGAACTAAAACCTATTATAGAATTAAAAAGACACACATATTGATTTTTTATTATTATGACACACACAGCAATGGCTGGAGTATATTCATCTAGAGCAGTGTTTCCCAACTGGGGATATTCCGACGCATACATGGGGAAAGCAGTATGTATGCACAGCTCACTAGAGGAGGTTACAAACCTAGTTACCTTATAAGGACAATAGCTCTTTAGAATTTAATAAGAATTGCTTTTTTGAGGGATCTGGATAAGTTGATCCTATACCAATGCTGTATTTAGTCCGATATATGTGGATCACCAAATACACATATACTTTTTCAATTGTTTGCCCTAGTATTTGGGGTTATATGCTGCTCCATTTCCAACTGCTGATTAAATTTTTTTAGGATTCTAACGGTACACCCCCTGATCTCTAAGCCAGACAACAGCTTATTTGTACTCTCCCCTATTAACCCTAGAGTAGCACGGTTTGAAATTAGACTATCATCTCTAGGTCTAAGTAGACCATAAGTTACTTGGGAATCAATTTTTTCAAACTCATTTACATGTACTCTTTTACATTGGACAATTGAGAGATTCTAAGCTACCGACTAAAATACTACCACTCTTTTAATATTAAATGGATAGGATCATTTATGGGTAATACATTTTAGGCAATAAAAATAAAGCCTGCTGGTTTACCAATTGGATAATTTATACACCTATCATCCACTATTAAGTGTTCACTTCCTCGTTAAGTGTTATGTGTTGCACTCACCTTTTATCAGCCTATCTAATTATTAATACCCAAGAGGAATTTCTCTGAGGATAAAATTCCTTATTTTCTTTACTCTATGTTACGTTTCTTGGGTTCATGCCCAGAGTGGGTGGGTACAACCAGGGCCGGACTGGGAGAAAAATTCGGCCCGGGCATTTTTTTATCACAGCGGCCCACTAAGAAGGGGGCGGGGCAGAGAGGGTGTGTTTTGTCATCACTAATGACAAACACGCCTCCTCTCAAAGTGAGCGTGTTGGTTCAATGCTCTTCCAGGGCAGACCATGTGCAGAACTCTGCTAAAGAGCTCTCGCATGAGAAAAAAAGCCCTGTATTTGTTCTGCACAGTGCAAGCAAATTAAATGCTTGCACTGTGTTTCCTTGCAACTTGTCTCTGGTGTCTCTATAAATGGATACCAGGAGACAAAAGGAAAGAGTATTGTGCATGTGTTTGGAACCTGCTTGTGTGATTGCGTGTGTGTAGAGTGAGCTGATTCTGGTGTGGTATTGTGTAATAAGGTCGGTTTTAGTCGTGTTGTGTTTTTGGTGTAATGTAGTGCATATGTGGCTAGGGGCTGTAGAGAATGTGTGTATAGGGGATGTAGTAAGTGTGTGCATACAGGCTATAGTGTGTGTGTGTGTGTGTATATAGGTGATATAGTGTTTGTAGGGATTGTAGAGAGTGTGTGTTTAGGAATGTATTATGTGTTTGTTTACAATGCATCTAGTGTGTTTATAAGGGATCCAGAGTGTGTATTTTAAGAATCTAAGACGAAACGCGTTGGATTGAGTATATTATATATATTTTTATTGTATTTGTTTTTATTTATATTTGTTCCTGTATTTACACGGTACTTCAGCTGATATACCATCTGCATATCTATCCATTTACCATCTTGGTCCACTTGCTAGTGGAGACATGCTCGCTGATTGTTACCTTGATGTAAGTACAATCAGTGAAATAAACTTTTGATATTTTTGTACAGTACTACTCTATGTATATTCCTTTTGTATCCCTTTGAGGATCTAATATCTGGAGGATTTTTACCGTACAAGCCAGACATTGAATTGCTACACATACCCTGTAAGGGAGACAAGCGCAGAACAACTATACTTTTTATCTGTTGCAAGATCCCGCCCTATTTTAAGGTTGTATCTTCTATTTGATGTGCTATCCCTCTTTTTAGTGGATATTGCTTGTTTAGCCATATTTGCTATTTCTGTTTTGGTATTATTGTTTTGAGTGAGTGAGGTACACTCTTGGTGATAGCACATTCTTTATTCTTAACTTGGATTAAGGTTATAGTACACACCGTTTGCAATTTTAAGAATGTAGTGTGTGTGTGTAGGTGGTGCAGTGTGTGTGTATACAGGAGTCTAGTGTGTGTTTGAAGGACCCACAATGTGTAGTAGATCTAGTGAGTGTGTGTATATAATGGATTCAGAGTGTATAAAGGGATCTAGTGTGTGTGTATATGATCCAGAGTTGGGTAAGGGATCTAGTGTGTGTCTGGAACGTAATGTGTTTAGGAGTGCGGTATGTGCGTGAGGGGTGCTGTTGTATATATATATATATATATATATATATATATATATATATATATATATATATATATATATATATATATAAAAATATGTTCAGAAGTATTGTGTGTGTGTGTTTGGTGCAGTGTGTATGTGTGAGGGGTGCAGTGGGTGTCTGTGAGGGATGTAGTGTGTATGTGAAGGGTGCAGTATGTGTGTGTGATGGATGCTGTGTTTGAGGGGTGCTGTGTGTGATGTGTGTGTGGCTGCTGTGTGTGAGGGTGCTGTTTATTATGTGTGTGAGGGTGCTGTGTGTGATGGGTGTGAGAGTGCTATGTGTGAGAGTGTTATGTGTGAGAGGGCTGTGTGTGATGTGTGTGAGAGTGCTGTGTTGTGTGATGGGTGTGAGAGTGCTGTGTGTGATGGGTATGAGAGTGCTGTGTTGTGTGTGATGGGGGTGAGAGTGCTGTGTGTGAGAGTACTGTGTTGTGTGAAAGTGCTGTGTGTGATGGGTGTGAGAGGGCTGTGTGTGATGTGTGTGAGGGTGCTATGTGTGATGGGTGTGAGAGTGCTGTGTGTGTGTGTGAGAGAGTGCTGTGTTGTGTGAAAGTGCTGTGTGTGATGGGTGTGAGAGTGCTGTGTTGTGTGAAAGTGCTGTGTGTGATGTGTGAGAGAGTGCTGTGTTGTGTGAAAGTGCTGTGTGTGATGTGTGTGAGAATGCTGTGTTGTGTGAAAGTGCTGTGTTGTGTGAAAGTGCTGTGTGTGATGTGTGTGAGAGTGCTGTGTTGTGTGAAAGTGCTGTGTTGTGTGGCAGTGCTGTGTGTGATGGGTGTGAGAGTGCTGTGTGTTAAAGGGCTGTGTGTGCTGTGTGTGATGGGAGTGAGAGGGCTGTGTGTGATGTTTGTGAAACTGCTGTGTGTGATGGGTGTGAGAGGGCTGTGTGTGATGTGTGTGAAAGTGCTGTGTGTGATGTGTGTGAGAGTGCTGTGTTGTGTGAAAATAAAATTTAAAAAGTAGGCATTATGTCCCCCCCTCCCTTCTTACCTTTAGCCTGGGAGGCAAGCTGGTACCTGGGAGAGAGGTGGGGGGGGGGGGGGGAACCGTCAGAATCACAGAATCACACCACAGAATCCCTGGTGGTCCAGTGGTAAGTGAACTCTAGCCTGCGGACTAGAGTTCACTCTCGCGAGATTCGGTCGTTGCCATGGCAACGCACCAGATCTCGCAAGAGGAACCCGGCGGAGCTGCAAGATAGAGCTCCGCTGGGTCCTCTCCCTCCCTCCCCAGCCGCATGTGCCGCAGGTCTGTCCAAGTGGGCCAGTGAGGGAGAGCTTTGATCTCCCCACCGGCCCGTCATGGAATACAGCGGGGCCGGCGCTCGGATAGTGCCGGCCCTGCATAGACCGGCAGGGGAGATCCTGTGATCTCCCCTGCTGGCCTCGGCTCCACGGCCACCGCGGCCCACCGGGCCTGGGTACAACTCATACTTATCACCTCGTTTGGGAATATTTCTCATACAGGGCATATTAGTCATTTCTTCTATTGTATATTAATCTACTTTTTTCCAATCTTTTTAACTTTCTCTCTTGCCCCCAGAAAAAAAATCTTAGTGTTTCAATACTATTGCAAATAAAAATGTTCCCACATACAAACTGATGACATGCTGCTCCAAGCTCCCCTATGCATGAACCTTTACTTCTCTCCACATATAGATGCACATTAGTGATTATGATAAAGCATAAATTAAAAGTATTGGAAAAGTGCTCTCCACTTATAGATGCACATTAGTGATTATGGTAAAGCATAAATTAAAAGTATAAGAAAAGTGCCTAAGGCCTTAAAGGACCACTATAGGCACCCAGACCACTTCAGCTTAATGAAGTGGTCTGGTGCCAGGTCCAGCTAGGTTTAATCTTTTTGCTGTAAACATAGCAGTTTCAGAGAAAACTGCTATGTTTACAAATGGGTTAATCCAGCCTCTGGTGGCTGTCTCATTGACAGCCGCTAAAGGCGCTTCCGCGCTTTTCACTGTGATTTTCACAGTTAGAAGACGCCAGCGTCCATAGGAAAGAATTGAGAATGCTTTCCTATGAGACTGGCTGAATGCATGCGCGGCTCTTGCCGCGCATGCGCATTCAGCCAAAGATGTCAGAAGAGGGAGGAGAGTCCGAGCACCGAGGGAGCCCGGCGCTGGAAAAAAGGTAAGGGAGTAACCCCTTCCTCCACCCTCAGCGCCACGGGAGTAGGACCCTGTGGGTGGGGGCACGAGTTTGTTTTCCTGCCACTATAATGGTCCTTTAACAGTAGGTTTGACACCTGGCATGTTTACATATTATGTTACAGTTAGAGTGTGACCTACTTACAATGTTGGGGTCTGTTGACACAATGTAAATGTGACACTGTATGACCATAGGATGTGTCTAAATTTCCATATACTTTACTTGAAATGAGTGGTGTTAAAATGCTTCGTAAGATTTTAATCTGCACTTTTTTATTTTTATTGTTTTCTTGTGCATTTTTACATTTAGCTCTTTACTACATCATTAGTATTACAATCAGCGATATATTTGCCACGAGGCAAGCAAGGCATTTGCCTTGGGTGGCACTTTCCAGGTGGCAGCAAACAAAAAAAGCCTCTAAATGCCCAGGCTTAAGGAGGCCCAAGAACTGGCCGGCTGGCCACCTTTGCGTCCCCTCAGGGCAGATGGCTAGTTCTTTCCCAGGCATGCACCGGCTCTCGGCATCACTCTGTGGATTTAAATTAAAATTAAAAATATATCAATAATCTGTGAGTGTTGGGGGGGAAAGTGTGTGTGTGTGTATGTCTGTCAGTGTGTGTGTGTGTGTGTGTGTGTGTGTGTGTATGTTTGTCAGTGTATGTGTGTGTGTGTGTGTGTGTGTGGATATAAGTCAGTGTGTGTGTGTGTGTGTGTGTGTGTCAATGTCTGTCAGTGTGTGTGTGTCTGTCTGTCAGTGTGTGTGTGTGTGTGTGTGTGTGTGTCTGTGAGTGTGTGTTTGCTAATATATAATAACTAAAATCCAGGTTTATCTGGAAGAGATTTAGAGCGACAGTCCACACAGTAAACTGGGATAAAAATATATGCAAACTTAATGCATATAACACTGCAACTGCTAATTCATGTGTCATAAATTCTACCTGCAGTCAGTTTGATTAGCTCAGTAAATAAATAAAATTGAAGACTGGAATCTTGTAAACTATAAGCAAAAATAAATAAAACCCTACAAGCTGACATGGGCCTCTGATAAAAGCAACCTTTTATTAAGCTTCTCTTCTCCTTTTATTTTGCATGCTTTCTGTAAGTGTTATATTGTATAAACATGATTATTATTTTTTACATTATGGTGTGCATACAAGTTGTGATTATTCATAAATAAGTATCTGTGCATTATGGTGCTTTTCTGCTTTTATTTTGTGTAACACTGACATTACGCTTATAAAAAGACATAGAAATGTATGTATGTCTCTTAAATCATATGAACAGGTACAACAGAATAATAATTTTCACTGCAGTGGCAAAGCTAGGTTCTGCAAGTAAGGGAGCAAGTGCATGAAACGGGCAATGCAGACACTGCGTACGACTATAAAATCCAGCAAGTATGTAATAATACAAGTGTATGTCTTTGAAATGATCCGTAGGTCTCATTGTGTCATGTCATCTTTGTCATCTGTATGGTGATCTAGTGAAGTAATTGTGTCTGTTATTGACTCCAGATCTACCACCAACACAGAACCATGATCTCTAGTGTAAAGTGTACCTAGGTCGAAGGTAAGTACATGCAAACCTTCATAACCTTAAACCTCTTGGGCTGCCATAAAGTCTGTAGCATGCAGTCAGTGCACCTCTCAACCTGTCTCTATTAATTGCTGCCAGTAGTGGTTTGTCCATAGGAGCAGTTATAGCAGTTCCCCACCATAAACTGTTGTTAAATATAATTGCAATCTTAGGCAAAACCATGAAACCAAATATTTCTGTCCATTGTAGTAATTTAATTTCTCATACTAGATATTTCCATCCCCAAATCCACTGGGTGATTCCTCAGTACCTCAAGACAAGTACTGAACTACACTTTCATTTGGCTCACCTTATAGCCTTCGGTCACTGATGGGGCCAACGAGTGTCTTCAGCCATTGATGGAACATCTGCCAGCAAATTACCCGCATTCTGAACCCTAGCAAGATCTCTTTATTGCTAATATATTTTTCTGAAGCTTTTCCTCTTTATCTTGATCTAGGTGTGTTAGTGATAATTATACTATATTTTGTTGTGCCTTACTCAGATACATGGCTCCACTTAATTATAGGCTTTGAAGCAGCTTCAAGCAAGATTAAAAAACGTTGCACTATACCATATATATGAAATGTGGGTGCACAGCATAACATTCCCCTCCTTTATTAACCCCTTAAGGACATATGACATGTGTGACATGTCATGATTCCCTTTTATTCCAGAAGTTTGGTCCTTAAGGGGTTAAAGGATCACTATAGGGTCAGGAACACAAACATGTATTCCTGACCCTATAGTGTTAAAACCACCATCTAGTCCCCCTGGGCCCCTCATGCCTCCATAAATATAGCACAATCTTACTGTATTCAAGCCTGAAGCTGTAACTCTGCATGCTGTTTGCCTAAAAAAAGAAACAAGCAGTCTGCTGACATCATCAGAAGTGATAGCATGATCCAATCACAGTGCTTCCCCATAGGATTGGCTGAGGCTGACAAAGAGGCAGATCAGGGGAAGAGCCAGCATGATTCAAACACAGCCCTGGCCAATCAGCATCTCCTCATAGAGATGAATTGAATCAATTAATCTACATGAGGAAAGTTCAGTGTCTGCATACAGAGTGAGGAGACATTGAATGTTTGGATGCATTTTAGGCAGCCATGACACAGGAAGGATCTCCAACAGCCATCTGAGGAGTGGCCAGTGAAGTTATCACTAGGCTGTAATGTTAACACTGCATTTTCTCTGAAAAGACAGTGTTTACAGCAAAAAAACTGAAGGTAATGATTCTACTCACCAGAACAAGTTCAATAAGCTGTAGTTGTTCTGGTGACTATAGTGTCCCTTTAATATAACAATTGTAATAAAATAAGGTAAATGCAATAATGACATAGGCTTACTTACATTGAAAGTAATATGAAGTAACAACATACTCAACAAAAGCCTATAATGTCTCATGTCTCGTGCACATGATTTTGATGATGTCTCACTCACATTGTCACAAGGTTACCACTGATGGCCATCAGCTGATGAATGTGGTATTTAATTCCTTGCTGAGTTATTGATTAAATGCTTGTCCCTTGAGAAAAGCATCAGTGAATGCTGAAACGGAGATAGGATTTAAGGCAAGGAGGTTTCAGTTATATGGTAGTCTTTTGTTGACTGTTTTTTCAATTCATGGTACGTTGAGCGTATATAAGCCTATGTCACTATTGCAAATTTTGTGGATTAATAAAAGTGGTGTTTTATATGAAGAGTGTTTTGGTGTGCATATTTATTTAACATTTTTATTTTATATATTTATATATTTATACTAAATCAACGCGCTACCTGCAAAGATGCTCCCGTTGTGCTGAACGCTCCTGGAGGAAGTCTTGTACCCAATCAGACTTTCTCCATTATAGATTCATATTGTGTTCATACAGTGCAGCCCTTGTCCTTGCCAAACAGTCCTATGTTTCCTCTCTCATTAGTTCATGTTCCCGCAACCCAAGGCGTCTCTTTGACACCTTTAATTCTCTTCTTTGACCTGCTGTGGCCATCCCCAAAACTAACCTTACTGCTGATAACTTTGCATGTTACTTCACTGACAAGATTGAACAGCTAAGGAAAGAATTATCCCCTCCTTGCCTTTCTGTTTCTCAACCACACATAGATCATGCCTTTCCTACCTTTCAGACATTCTCCCCAGCTACTGACCAAGAGGTGGCTGCTCTTCTTTTCTCCTCCCGCCCCACCACTTGCCCGATCGATCCTGTCCCATCTCACCTTATCAGATCTCTCTCCACTTGTCTCGTGCCTTCTCTAACACACATCTTCAACTGCTCGCTCTCTTCTGGCATCATCCCTGCTGACCTCAAACATGCCACTGTAGTACCTATACTAAAAAAAAACATCCCTCGACCCATCCTCCCTCTCTAACTACCGTCCCATATCCCTGCTCCCTTTTTCCTCAAAGCTTCTGGAAAGACTTGTCTTTACCCGTGTGTCTCATTTCCTCAATTCCAACTCTCTCCTTGACCCCCTTCAATCTGGCTTCCGCCCTCTCCACTCTACAGAGACTGCCCTTATCAAAGTTACTAACGACCTAATCGCAGCTAAATCCAAAGGCCACTACTCCATACTAATTCTTCTTGACCTCTCAGCGGCCTTTGACACCGTTGATCATGCTCTCCTTCTTCAAACTCGTCAATCGCTTGGTCTCTGTGACTCTGTCCTCTTGTGGTTTTCCTCTTATCTCTCCCAATGCTCATTCAGTGTCTCTTTTTCTAATGATACCTCCTCCCCTTGCCCTGTCTTGGTTGGAGTCCCCCAAGGCTCCGTCCTTGGTCCCCTTCTATTTTCTCTTTATACTGCCTCTCTTGGCAAACTTATTACCTCTTTTGGATTCCACTACCACCTGTACGCTGATGACACCCGGCTATATCTCTCCTCCCCGGACCTCTCCCCTGCCGTCCTGCAACGTGTCACTGCTTGCCTTTCTTCCATCTCTGACTGGATGTCCTCCCGCTTTCTGAAACTCAATCTCTCAAAAACTGAGCTCCTTGTCTTTCCTCCTCCTAATACTGATCCTCCTCTTTCGCTCTCCCTTCAAGTTTATGGTACCAACATCAGTCCATCCTTGCAAGCGCGCTGTCTTGGCGTCATAATTGACGCTGGTCTCACCTTTGAGCCTCACATCCAGCATGTTGCCAAATCCTGTAGATTCCATCTTAAAAACATAGCCCGCATCTGCCCCTTTTTTCCACCAGATACTACCAAGGAGCTTGTCCATGCTCTAGTAATTTACCGCATGGATTATTGTAACCCTCTCCTGATTGGTCTTCCCAAAAGCCGTACTGCACCCCTACAGTCCGCAATGAACGCTGCTGCTAGACTGATTTTCCTCTCTAGTCGTTTCTCTCACACCTCACCCCTCTGCCAGTCCTTACATTGGCTTCCTGTATGCTATAGGGGTCAATTCAAGGTACTAACTCACTCCTATAAAGCACTGAACAACTCTAGCCCCTCTTATATCTCCTCACAGATCCATAGGTATGTATTCGGTCTCTCCGCTCTGCCCGTGACAACCTCCTGTCCGTTGTCGACACCCGTATGGCCAACTCGCGCTTGCAGGACTTCTCACGGGCGGCTCCCTTCCTATGGAATAACCTGCCTACCGCCATCAGACTCTCCCCTAGTCTTGCATCTTTTAAGAAGTGCCTTAAAACCCATCTCTTTAGGAAAGTTTATGGCCTCCAAGACTAACCCCTACCTCACATGCCTGTCTCTTGCCCTCTCCTAAAGGGCAGCCCACCTTATTTGATTGCAAATTCCTGTCCTAATGTGTTTTACACCCCACCTCCTATAGAATGTAAGCTCAATTGAGCAGGGTCCTCTTCAACCTATTGTTCCTGTAAGTTTATTTGTAATTGTCCTATTTATAGTTAAATCCCCTCTCATAATATTGTAAAGCGCTACGGAATCTGTTGCTGCTATATAAATGGCAATAATAATAATAATAATAATAATAATAATATAAAATGGGAGATGTATTTTGCTTTTGGGGAGTGCATTAAATCACTCTGTGTTTAAATTTTGAGATTAAGGTGCACAGTTTAATAGTTTACTTATGAAATAAATATATATATATATTTTTTACAATAATTTCCATCATTTTTAGCTTTTTGTCTGTGCTCCCCCACTTCAATATGACAAGAGTACCTTTCATTATACATTATTCTTGGTAGCCTTTAACCTTTAACTCAAACACCATTTGTGAGTTAACTTCTTGACCACCTGAATTTATTCAACAACCATTTCATACATTATTTTCTTCATAGCTTAGCTAGCCATCTATTCTACATGACCTCCTAAAATATTCCGAGGTCTACCTGCCACTTTCCAAAATGGTTACCAACTGTTAGTATGCCACTGAGTGTATGCAGAGGACATCGAGCTAAATAGCAAGCATGACAGGAAAGGAACCATAATAATTAGTAGATAAAACAAACACATCAGAATGCTATGAGATAGGCAATTTAAAGGAACACCCCACACACACAGCACTTTAGCTTGCTAGCACACTCCTGCCTCTCCGTCTTCTCATTGTAGAACAACCGAGGAAATATTATAATCTTGTGCACGTCAAGGAGAAGTCTCTGATTGGTATATTCCCTGGAACATACTTATTCTGTGTCTGGAAAAGAGAGGAGGGCTTTCCAAAAGCCACAGATGGCAATTCTGCAGCTTTTCAAAAAGAAAAGTTTTTTAATATACTTTAACAGAAAACAAATAGAAAAAAATTCATACCTGTTTTTTGGGGGGTATATATACTAAATTGCTAAACATAAAATAAAAATCAATGGAGTAGTCCTTTAAATGTGGGGAAAGTGAATGAAAGTTGTGGAAGAGGCAGATATATGGATGGACAACTGAGAATGAAATAGAAGCTAAATGGACATAATCAAACATGTTCATTTTTATAGCATCAACATTTGCTATAAAACAAATTAGGCAAGCAAGAGAAAGAAGTTACAGTGGCACAGCTCATGTTAGCCCACAGTGAGTTTCGAGTGAGTTTTGATTATGCAAAAGGTAAAAGTGCAACCTATCTAGAGAGAAAGACCGATTTTACGAGTACCAGTGATATACAACATTTACTTAAAATAAAAGCACAATTAGTTCTGCAGATTCAGAAGACAGAACCATTTTGTGAAATGTAATACTGGGATTACATGTTTAGGTGATACGCTCCTTTAAGATAATTCTCAAAATCCAGACACGAGTTGGAAATCCAATGATGAGGGCATCTTTGGAAGGACTATTTTGGGGGACTCCCACCGTTGGACAATGGAAAAATAGGTTAGTTACTACCGGACTGGTTTATTAAGACTCCATCATTATTCTAACCCTTTGATCCTCTCCTGCAGGGGCGGGCTGGGAAGGGAGGCAGGGAGGCAATTGCCCCCCCAGGCCGCCCGTATCCAGCAAAAAAAGGAAAAATCTGAATCCCCTGCCTCTGGCCGAGGACTCGGATTTTTAAACTTACCTCACTCTTCCTGCAGCCTGCAGTCAGTGCAGTCGGCCGGCCTCTCCTGGTGATGTCAGGAGGGGGCATGACTTCCACTGCTCTTCTCACAGGACCGCTGGGGAGTCTGGGAGAAGAGCAGAGGAAGTCATGCCCCCTCCTCCTAATATCATTAGGAGAGGCCAACTTCACTGGCTGCTGTAAACTGGCTGCTGCCCACCCCTCCCTGGCCTAAGTTAAGACTCAGGGAGGAGGGAATACACTTTATTTTTTTTATTCCCCTCCTCAGGCCCTGTTCCCCCTCCTCAGCCCCTGTCCCCTTAGACAGCCCCTGTCACCCTTCCTCAATCCCTGTCCCCTCCTCAGCCCCTGTCACCCTTCCCCAGGCCTGTCCCCTTAGTCAGCCACTGCCCACCTCCTCAGCCCTGTCCCCTTAGTCAACCCCTGCCCCCCTTCCTCAGCCCCTGTCCCCTTCTTCAGCCCCTACCCCCTTCCTCAGCCCCTATTCCCCATCCTCCGCCTCTGCCCCCCCCTCTCAGCCCCTGTTCCACCCTTTCCCTGCTCCTTTCCCCCCTCTCAGCTCCTGCCCCTTCCTCAGCCCCATGCCCCTCCACTACAGCCCCATAACATCCTCACTACATCCATCAACCTACTTCAGCCCCTATCCCTCCCCCCTACATTTCTTAACCCCCAATTACAGCGTATACTCTCCACTACAGCCCTGTCCCTTTACTCAGCCCCTGTCTACTGGTTTTAAAAGTGTAAAGTTTGGGTGTATGTGTGTGTATGAGTATGTCTGTGTGTGTCAGTATGTCTCTGAGTGTGTCAGTATGTCTGTGTGTGGGTCAGTATGTCTGTGTGTGTGTGCACCAGTATGTCTGTTTGTGTGTGTGCCAGCAGGGCTGCCATCAGGGCATGACAACCATAACGGTTGTCATGGGCCCAGCGGTCCTGGGGGGCCCGGAATACTTTGGCAGTCCGAGCCCCACATTCCTCATGTGCGATTTCCGGTCCTCCTTTCCAGCTGCTCTCTGTAACTTACCATGGCAACGCTCCGCACAGCACGCAGGCCGGTCTCGCGAGAGTTCGGCAGAGAGGAGCTGGAAAGGAAGACAGTGTGTGCTGCTGGGCCCCCCCTCTGCAATTTACCACAGCTGGCTCCCTCCACCATGCCATAAACACACACACACACACACTATATTCACTAAACACAATCTGCATTACACAAACACTACATTCACTAAACACACTCTGCACTACACACACACACTACATCCACTAAACACAATCTGCACTACACACTACATTCACTAAACACACACTACATTCACTAAACACACTCTGCACTACACACACACACACTACATTCACTAAAATACTCTGCACTCACTACAAACACACTACATTGACTAAACATACTCTGCACTGCACACACACACACTACATTCACTAAACATACTTTGCCCTACACACACACTACATTCACTATACACGTTGCACTCACTACAAACACACTACATTTACTAAACACACTTTGCACTCACTACAAACACTGCATTCACTATACACACACTCTGCATTCACCACAATCACACTACATTCACTATACACATTTTGCATTCACTACAATCACACAACATGAACTATACACACTTTGCTCTAACTACAATCACTATACATAATTTGCACTTGCTGCAAACACACTACATTCACGATACACATTTTGCACTCACCACAATCACACTACATGCACTATACACACTTTGCACTCGCTGCAAACACACTACATTCACTATACACATTTTGCATTCACCACAATTATTATTATTATTATGATATTTATAGAGCGCCGTCAAATTCCGCAGCGCTTTACAATGGGTGGATGAACAGACAATTAGTTGTAGCCAAACAAGTTGGACACACAGGAACAGAGGGGTTGAGGGCCCTGCTCAATGAGCTTACATGCTAGAGGGAGTGGGGTAAAATGACACAAAAAGGTAAGGATAGTATTAGACTAGTGACAGTTGCAGAAGAGGAATCAGTTGGGAGCTGTTAACAGTTTAATTGATACGCTTTTATGAAGAAGTGGGTTTTTAACGATTTTTGAAGGAGTGGAGACTGGGTGAGCATCTAACCGAGGAGGGAAGCGAGTTCCACAGGAATGGTGCAGCCCTCGAGAAATCTTGAAGGCGAGCATCAGAGGTGGGAGTACAGACAGAAGATAGACGTAAGTCTTCAGCAGATCGTAAGGGCCTAGACGGGACATACTTGTGTATAAGGGAGGATAGATAGGTGGGAGCAGCATTATGTAGAGATTTGAAAGCAAGAACCAGAATTTTAAATTGAGCTCTATATTTTATAGGAAGCCAATGTAGGGACTGACAGAAGGGTGAGGCATGGGAGGTGCGGGCGGACAGGAAGATGAGCCTCGCGCCGCATTCATTATGGACTGTAACGGCGCAAGTTGGGAGCATGTAAGACCACTGAGAAGCGGATTACAGTGGTCAAGGCGAGAAAGGACAGTGGAATGGACCAACACCTTAGTCGCATCTGGCGTTAAGTAGGGGCGGATGCGCGCAATGTTTTTGAGATGGAAATGACAGGATATGGCAATAGATTGAACATGAGGCTTGAAGGAGAGGTCGGAGTCAAAGAGAACACCTAGGCAGCGAGCCTGCGTGGTGGAGCTGATGGTAGCACCGTTGACTTGGAGGGAGACAGACACTGGAGTAACAACACTTGAGGGAGGAAAGACCAGAATTTCAGTTTTGGTCAAGTTTAGTTTAAGGAAGTGGGCAGCTATCCATTTACATGCCAATCTAACTACATGCACTATACACACTTTGCACTCACTGCAAACACACTACATTCACTGCAAACACACTACATGCACTATGCACACTACATCCACTACAAAAACACACACTCTGCATTCACTGTATACACACTACATCCACTACAAAAAACACACACTCTGCATTCACTATACACAACTACATTCACTACACACACACTCTGCATCTAATGCATGCATACAAACATTACATACATTACACAAAATGTACACACTGCATCCATGACATACATACCACATCCACTACACACATTCTACATCCACTATACACACTGCATCCATGAAACACATTCTACATCCACTATACACATACACACACTTCATCCTTGTGGGCGGACTCGGAGCCAGCCCTGGGGGCCCAGATCTTGAGCTGTGTCAGGGGCTCTAAAATTTCTGATGGCAGCCCTGTGTGCCAGTATGTCCGTCTGTGTGTGTGCCAGTATGTCTGTCTGTGTGTGATTCAGTATGTCTGTCTATGTGTGTCAGCCAGTATGCCTGTGTGTGTGTGTGTGTGTGTGTGTGTGTCAGTATGTCTGACTGAGTCAGTATGCCTGTAACAGTGTGCCTTTCTGTGTGTGTCTGTGTGCCTGTCAGTGAGTGTGTGCGTGTGCCTGTCAGTGTGTGTTTTTTAGTGTGTGCCAAATCAGCAAGTGTGCGTGTGCCTGTCATTGAGTGTCTGTTTAGGTGACTGCCCCCCTTTCAATCATATGGGAAAGGTGTTTTTACTCTCCGCTTGGTGCAATGGGCCTCTTGACTTGAATTGCCCCCACGCCCGAGGCTGCCAGCCCTCCCCTGCTCTCCTTTAGCTTTCCCTGCTAATCACACTGTGCCAGTCTGCATAGCTTGATAATAAAGTTTCAGCCTACATGTAAGGCTATAAGGGAGAGCCAGGAGACAAAGCTTCTATCCTGCTTTCTTTTCTGTGGACCCTCATATCTTCTTTGCATATCCCACATCTATGTATGTAGCCCTATTTTGGATAATATGGGTTATTTTAATGCAACTTGCTCAGGTTCCATGGGTTGTGGGCCATTTTGATATCTGCAGGATTGACAGATAGACCATGTCATTATCATCACTGTTCCTTTAAGTGAGATCACTTGCAAGTAGAAAACACTTCACCTACCTCCCTGCTCTATAACATCATGCCTGGGTCAGCTCACCCACTACAAATGCTGACATGTGACATATGAAGATAGACATTGGGATTTATGTGTGTAGTTGCTGTCAAGCAGTGAATTGAAACGGCAGTCAGACAGAAAAAATAGCCCAGAAAAGGGAGATCGTTGAAGGCATGGAAGTAATATTTTACATTCAAGTGGCATTTTAGGAAGTCACATTTCCAGGGATGGTATCACTGTCTTTACAAATGCCGATTTGTAAAGAATGTGGTTGTTTTTATGTATCTATTCTTTAACATCTACTGTATGTGATAATATGTTGGATCCTATGTAAATATTTCAGATCATGATTCAAAGATTGCAAGGCAAGGGACAGCTTATGAACTTTAAAAGTTTTATTCCTACATTTTTTTTTCTTTAACCCCTTAAGGACACATGACGTGTGAAATGTCATGATTCCCTTTTATTCCAGATGTTTGGTCCTTAAGGGTTTAAACGATGAATAAAATGCATTTCTATCACTGTACATATTTTTTTTTTTAATTTATTTGAGGTATCTCTAAGCAGCAATCCACACACAACATGATATTTTACCTATAGTCACCTGTTAGCTATACATTCCATGTCCCAAATCAATGCAATTCTATTTTTTTAAGAACTTGGCAATGAAGGAGTTAATCCCTATCTTTCATAAGAAACAAAAACTGTGAGACCCAAGCGTAAAGGGGTTATCTAAACTGTGCTAAAAAGTATGATTATGTTTAAATATATATGCACAATCACATGTATTTACATGCAAAAAAAAAATAATTAAGCTATGCACAGATTGCATGCATTAAATGCAACACATATCCCCACTTCTATATTAGGCTGCCTTTCACATGTAAAGACATGTACACACATACATGTGTATGGGTTTTAACATATTTTTTTTCCTTTGCATAACAATGACCACCAGTGTGGACTTTAGCATTCAGCATCTGTGATGATAATAATAAGCATGAGGAGAGCATTGCAGTCAGCATCCTCTCTCCTCAGCACCATTCTGCCTGTACTTATCCCCTCCTCCCCAACAGCAGCATCAGCACCAGAGAGAAGCATCTCTATTGACTGGAAGCTTTAAACAAATTCACACAGGCAGCTGCTTGCGAGAACCCAAAGGCTGGGAAGGGGGCTGTCTAAAAGTTGTGGGGGCTCCTGTTATGTTCTGCCCAATTTATTGGCTGTGTCTGTGAAAGCAGTACTAGGAGCAACAGCAGCACAGGCACCAGCCTCATCTCCTCTCTCTCTCCTCCAGTCTAAAATCACCCACCTCCTCTCCCTCCAGGTGGAAGCAGCTCACTAGGGTTTCCCATTATTGGATTTCTCCCCCACTGCTCCAGCACCTCATCTCCCTGCTCTTACCCCCTAGCATCCTACCTACTCCCATCCACTCATCCCACCTCCTCTGCCTGCAAGTCAGCCTGAGTCACGTGTCAGTGCCAGCGGCAAGAACAGAAACAGGAGCTGCTCCTTCCTTGTCTTACAGCCATACTGTATTTTACTCCTAAAAGCTCATTTTTATTCCAACATTTTACTCCCGTTCGGTGAGTACCTTATTGGTGACATTCTTGTCTTTTTCTTTTTTTTTTTTTTTTTCTTTTTTTTTTTATTCTGGGCTTTTTTGTTTTTGTTTCGTTTTTGCTTTTGTTTTTCTTCTTATTATTTTTTTTTTAACTTCTTTGCTGATTGTTTAAGATGGGAGCTGGAGCATGGTTTTTATCCCTGAGTCCAAGTTTTTCTAGCAGGCTGGGTACTATAGAGAGGTACTGGTTCTGGGACTTGCTGGGGGACACCAACTGCTCCAAATATGCAACTGGTTTTATTCATTGACAATGTGAAGCTGATGCATTATTGTCTCTCTCTATTTTTTATTTTTATTTTTTTGTATCCAAAGCATGTATGTAAACTCTTGATTCCCTTTTCTGCATTGTCTTTTTTATATACCTGAGATTTGAAATGCATTTCAATGTTTCAAAGAGTTTGTGTTTTTACAGTGTCTGGTGCAAGATATTAATTTTATTTTTCTTTTCTTGAACCCTGACAAAAGCACCGTTGTTTTTTATTTTTTATATTTTTTTTTATTCTCCTAAAAAAAAATCTATTTAACCCCTTACATAAGATGACAACTTTTTCTTATAGTTGTGATCATCTTTTCTTTTTTTTTTTTATTCTTTTTTTCTACCCCTCCCCATCCAATTGTCATTGACTTCTGCATCTTTTATTTTCTCCTCTCCTAAAAAATATTTTCTGGTATTAAAAAAAAAGTAAATAAATAAAAAAAGAGCCTGGAGAAAAATATATTAATTGATACATGTATATATTTGTATACAAAAATTTCCAATTGATGGCAGTGGGAGGTATTTTTTTTTCCTTTCTGAAAAATGAAGTGCGGTTTGGTTTCCTTGTCAACAGAAGATGAAATGAACATCTGAGCCATTCACAGTCCAGGTACTCCATCTATTGTAGGCTACTGTTTGCAATCACAGGAGCAAGAACTACACTTGCTGTTGCACTATATTTGGGATATATCTCTCAATGAATATAGTGAAGTGATATTTTTGCTGTGTGTGTGTGTGTATTGATAGATGTATTGGTGTGTGTGTGTGTGTCTGTGTGTGTATTGATAGATGTATTGGTAGATTGATAGCATTGATAGATATATTGGTAGACTGATAACAACACACACACACACACACACATGTAGTAACAGAAAGCAAACAGTTAATGTTTCATTAATCAATGTTCTAGGATACTGAGACATTTTCTAAGTGGGACCGTCTAAGTTTGATTGAAAAACAATGTTTACTTGTAACCAATGTTTGTTTACTTCCAGTCCTGGGAAATGTGGATTAGCAATTGAGCAGAGCAATAGCACAAGTTTAATCCTTTAAACACCAAAGAGTTGAGCAACACTTTACTATGTATTTCTCAGCCCACTGGTGCTCAAAGGTATTCAACTGAAGGGACGACCAAATGGACCATAGGTTTGCAATTTATGACTCTGATGACCACTAATATTCTGCACAGCTAATCATATAAATATTCTGCACAGCTAATCATATGTGAAGCAGAATTTAATGGTTATACCATAGGAGTGTGTCTGAAGTTCTTGTGATTTTATTAATCCAGTTGGGGGGGGGGGGGGGGAGGGTGCAATTAATAATGTCTCTGCATCTTTTGGTTCGTGTGGCATAGGGAGTTACAGCTATATAATATCAGAATGCATCTGTGGTTTAATCAAAGTAAACCCTTTGTGGTTATTCAAAGCAAAGCTTTTGTTAAATCTCTCTGTGACAGCTTCATTTACACCTGCTTTGTCAAGCCTGATGATTTCAATATTATGCTGAAACTGTTTAAATTGTGTCTGCTTTAACAAAGGCAGCTGACTGCGAATGCTTTTTATTTTTTTGCATGGACATCTTTGCAAGTGCATATATCTGCCTACAACGGATTTTGGATTATTCATTTCTATGTTTCTATTTTTATGCTTTTTTTTTCCCCCTGTCAAACTATACACAGTAGAACTATAAACCAGTATTGTAAAAATAATGTATTGCCATGCTGCAAAATGCCATGTTGCAATATATATCCTGTTCAATGTGTGATTTCTAATGACCTATTATTTAGGTTTGAGTTTATTGCTTGAGGTTGAAAATACAAGTGTATTACAAGCAACAAGTCAAAAAACAAAGACTGACGCTTCGTTTTTGGATTAAACCCCACCTGAATTACTGTAGAGGAAACACTTTCTGCTGTTGTAAATAATCACTCAACAGAAAAGTAAAGTTGCCCCAGGCCGGGTAGAGCAGAAATAGAATGTCTGACACACTTTGTCTACTTAAGAGGTTGAATTATGATCTGAATCCTTCGGTATTACAGGTACCCACATAGCAAAGACTTTGGTAATGGCTGTTTGGATTATTAATATTTAAGTCGTCATATCAATGTAAAAACGAAAACATGCATTGTGCTTTGGTAGAAAATATACATTTTTATCTTCATTCCTTTTTTGATCTTGCTATTTTTATTATTGGTGATAACACAGTATGTTTGTTTAGTGAATTGCAATATATATACTAATTTGAGTTAGTTGCTTAATTTAGGCGAGTGTATTTAACACTTATGACAATAAGTCAATTGGTTTATCCAGGTGTCATGGAAGACACCTCCCGGGCCTCACAATAACTCAGTCTGTTGGTTACCTTATCATAGTCGTCATGTGTAGATTGATTGCGAAAAAGTGGAAACATTGCAGATTCTATATAAGTAAGTCATTATTTTAATTTTCTAATGAATGTAATTTTGCAAATTATGTAAATCCGATCGCACTAATCAAGGCTAACTAGTCATTGAACGTACAAACTGTCTCTCACTGTATCGTTATATGCTGGTTTTAACCACGCAAGGGTTAATAGTGCTTTGTGAAGGACGGAAATATGACAAGTGCATATTATAGGTATTGTCATTGCAGATCTTCATCTATATGTGGACTGCTATATTTGTGACACAATTCAACTCAATAACAGCTGAGCAAATGATCATGACCCAGTGGAGTCACAAAGCACTAACACACTAATAACTGCGTATTATGTAGTAGAATAAGTCAGGTTAAGGGTAAAATGACTACGAATCAAAAGATGAAGGTCAGTCATCCCTAAAGCAGATAGAGTGCAGTTTTTAGCTCTGCAGTAAAAATATTTCTTACTGCATCTATAGAAAGTAATATTTGTTTCCATCAAAGAAAACCTAATTTACTAAAACCTTGACTGTGTGCAGTATAGGTACATTAATTGCCTGGCTGTGTAATACTTTTATTTTGTATTTTATTTAACATAGTAGTTGAGACAACCATTTCTTGCGAGATGATATGCAGTACTGTCCTTCATTTGCATTGTATCTTGAAGTGCATTTCTGATAGTACTTGCAGCTATTTTCTGTGCCATAGTGTATGTTAATCCAAACGTAATTGGATTAAGCTTCTAGTTTTGCAACTTTGAATAAATGAATTGCATTCTACAGGGTATGACTATAATTAATGCTGTGTATGAAGCAGCACTGACAACAATATATGCTTGTTTATAGTGGTTATACAAATGTTTTGCAGAATTTTATTTCAGACTCACTCATCTGCTTTCAGAATAAAACCTTTTCATATGTAGTTTGCATTATTTTCTTTGTGCAAAAAAATAGTTTCTTTTTGGTACTGCAGAGCTGAAATGTCCTATACTTTATATCTGTCACAAATTTCTGGATATCGTTCATCATAAACCCATTTATCTGTATGGTAGTTTTGTTCTTTCTTTCTTTTATATACACAGTAGGTTTTGGGCAACTCGCATTGGAGAGAACCCATTATTTTGCTCTAGGTTACTGCTACCCTTTTGATATCTGTAGTTTTAAATTCTTACACCTCAACGTGGAATCATCAAATGCCTAGCTCCAAGCCTGTGAAAGGACGAGAAAAACAGCATGCTGTCATATTTTGTAACATTTATCAACTGTGTTCTAGAGTCTATGGCACATGTTTCACATTTCAGACGGAGGCATGTCAAGAAGGTAGGGTAAGAAGAAAAATGAAAAATGCTGTAGGCTAAAAATTGGTTTATGAAAAAAATGATAGACAGAAGACAACTTTAATGAGACTGCAGGAGTTGTAGAAAAGCAATAAAACAAGGTTAGAACATTACAGAGGTGCACTCAAGAATTGCTCTAGTTTGGTCATGGTTAACCTTCATACTTCTAGACTGACTGATCGTCATGAAAACTGTAGTTCCTTAACATCAGGAGTGCTGAGGGTAGTCATAACTACTTTAGTCATATGGTTTTCTGGGAAATAATAAGCCTTAATGGTTTGAAAGGTAGCTAGAAAGAGTGCTTTTAGCTGTACACTCAGATTTGATACATATACATGCCATTTCACTAAGACATACAATGGAGCTCATTTTTTTAAAGGAACATTCTAGTGTTAGAAATACAAACATGTACACTAACTATTTAGATTATTGCCTCCCAAAAAATAAATAAATATACTTCCCTTATTTCCCCACCACACTTCATCTGGCTTCGATGATCACTGGAGGCTAGTGCACATGCTAAGACCTTGACTCATTGAATCTCTATGTAGAATGTCCCAATGCTGAGTGCAGTTTTGCATGACCACAACTAGGAAGTCCCTCTAGTGGCTGTTAGAGGTGGCATCAGGCAGCAATTTTAGACACTGTTTACACTGTATGGTCAGGCTTTTACTGTAGTGGATAAAGTGCCCAGAGTGTTCCTTTAATGTGTAATATGAAGATTTGTTTTCAACAATTTAAATGGATGGCTGCACCATATCCATTGACACATGCAGGATTAAATTAGAATAAAGATACAACACATGTTTGTGAAGTATATTTGCTGTGTTTTACATGAGTCTGCTTGTCTGTGTCTGTGAGGACAAGATCTGTCATGTTAATTCTTTCCCCAACATAAGCCCGTTTTGTAACTAATATGATTCGATACACCCTTCCTGGCTTCGTTTTGCACATATGCCACAGATTGGAACACTGTGAAAATGAATAATTTATTTTAGGTAAGGCCTGCTTGCAGTGCGGATACTTTTATATTAATATGTAACCAATTTGACACTTGTGACAGACAGTCTATAGGTCTGGGCATGGGTGCTGAATACAAGGATTCAAGCTGTCTCCATGCACTGTAATTAATGTACTTGAAGGCAGGTAATAGCTAACCGACCTGAAAGGCCAAATGTTTATTGCGAAGTCTGTGAAAATTATAACCCTTTTGCTGAGAAAAAAAATCTGAACCATTTTTTCCCCTAATAATATAGGCACATTTAATGTAAAGACAGGCTAGTAAAAGGAAAAAAAAAATTCCATGTTTTCAATCTGTCTGAATAACTTAATATCGGGCAGGGTTTATATTTGTTTACAACCACACTAGTCTCACCAAATATAAACTGTTTAGGGAGGCAGACAGCTCATACCTAAAGGAGGAGACATGTATGAGTAATACATATTTAACATATGGCACATTTAAAAAGAAACACAAAAGTCTTTTATACAAATCGCACATTTCAATAAACAGAATCAATATAGCGTTCAGAGCCATCTAAAATATTGACAGAAATACTACCCAACCAGCTAATAAATACATGGGTAGATACAAATAAATTATGAATATATGTAAATATATATATATATATATATATATATATATATATATATATATATATAACAAATTGTGGAGAGATAGCACTCCCAGGACTCCAAAGGTGTAAAAAATAAAATGTAACTTTTATTTTCCAAATTAAAAAAATCAACGTTTCAGTTTGTCACCCAAACTTTCATCAGGATATATATCCAAAGGCTTGGCACTCACCCTTCCCATATACATAGACAATTATGTACCCTGGTGCTAACCGCATTGAGTAGATAAGTGCAAAAATGAATTTGGGCCCAAAATAGGGACTGTACCTTAATTGGACACTATAGGCACCCAGACCACTTCATCTCATCTCATCGAAGAGGTCTGTGTGCAGTGCCCCTGTACCTATATATATTTATAATTGCAAAAATGAAGTGGGTGCATTCAAGGGATTTTCGTGAATAAACTAGTATTTTTTATTGCATATTCGCAAAAAATTAACACACTGTCCTGATCGATGTTTTGACCCCAAAACGGGTCTTTCTCAAGATCTTGAGAAAGATCCGTTTTGGGGTTGAAACGTCGCTTGGGACAGTTTGCTAATTTTTTGCTAATATGCAATAAAAAATACTAGTTTATTCACAAAAATCCCTTGAGTGCACCCACTTCATTTTTGCAATTATAAATATATATAGTTACAGGTATAGTGTCCATTTAAGGTACAGTCCCTATTTGGGGCCCAAATTGCTCTGTCCATCTTTTGTATGAGTTCAGGATTATTAGTTTATCTATATTTATACCAATGAGTTATATTGTTTTTGTTCTAAATTAAAAATGTTTTGCATACATTGGTATTTGTAAGTCGCTTAAAATGTCTCTGAACACACCTGCCCCTGGCCACAGCCTCATTCACACGCACCTGGTTAGACTTTGTTCCATTATAATCTATTACATAGGCCTTTCAGTGAATCATCTCTAACCAAAGATATTTAGGATATATAAGGAACAAACTAACCCATCTATACTTCAAACTTTCAAATCATCCAATACAACAATGTTACGTTTTGTCAGTTTGGGCTATAAGAAAGCTCTTCAGCACATTTACTTTTAGTAGAAGACTTATCAGCAAATTATTATCTGCATCATATGAGTTGTGGTCTATGTAAATTCAATATGCTGCACATGGGAAACTGTGGCCTAAAAAAACTTGAGGAATTAATAATGTTTTAAATACAGGGTCTATCTATATCTGGCCGGTGAAATAGCTCAGTGGGCTAATGCATCAGCAGAATCTATTCTAACCCTTGGTTCAAATCCCAGCAGAGTTGACTCAGCCCTTCCGAGGTAGATAAAATGAGTACCATTAAATTGGGTGATAGTAACAACCACTGGATGTTGGGTTAAGGTAACATCCCCAGGATGTACTTGGAAACCAGAGTAATCTGAATGTACCTTTCCTGGATGTCGGGTTAAGGAAACATCCCCAGGATGTACTTGGAAACCAGAGTAATCTGAATGTACCTTTCCTGGTTACTTTGTAATTATTATTATTGATAACCTATTGAATAAATGAATTGACCTTTAATTCACCTACACTCGGGTCAGTTAAAATTACGATATCCAAAGAAAGTCTTTGGTTATGTATATTCTTTACACAGTAAAGGAGTTTAAGCATGCGTGAGATAGGCATAAGGTTATCCTAACTATAAGAAAAGGCCAGGGACTAATGAAAGTATTTAGAAAACTGGGCCGAATGGTTCTTATCTGCCGTCACATTCTATGTTTCTGTGCTTCATCAGGGTTATTTCGCTAGAACTTCTTATTTTCTTATATTTGAAAAATGAAAGTCTTATCAAGTAGTTAATAAAAATCATATGATACAGTGAAGATTGAGGAAAATAATATTTAGCCGAAATCAGAAGTCACTCATTTGTATGTATCATATTTCACTTTATTTGTGACATGATATGCAACCGCATAAGGCCATGGCAGTACTGGCATCCCACCAGGGCCGGACTGGGAAAAAAATTCGGCCCGGGCATTTTTTAATTACAGCGGCCCACTAAAAAAGGGGGCGGGGCCAGATAGGGTGTGTTTTGTCATCACTGATGACAAGCACGCCCCATCACAAAGTGAGCATGTTGGTTCAATGCTCTTCCAGGGTAGACCACGCGCAGAGCTCTGCTGAAGAGCTCTGGCATGAGAAAAAGACCCTGTATTTGTTCTGCACAGCGCAAGCAAATTCAATAACATGCTTACACTGTGTTTGCTTGAAATTTCCATAGTTGGGATACCAGGAGACAAAAATGCTAGAAAGCATATTGTGCAGTGTGTGTGTGTGTGTGTGTGTGTGTGTAGTGTGTGTGCGAGAGGTTTGCAGTGTGCGTGTGTGTGAGGTGTGTGTGAGTGATGGGTGCGGTTTGCATGAGGGTGCTATGTGGGTAAGGGTGCTGTGTGTGCTGTGTGTGAGTGGGTGCTGTGTTTGCGTGAGGGTGCTAAGTGCGTGTGAGGAAGCTGTGTGTGTCAGGGGTGCAGTGTGTGTGTGAGGGTTCTGTGAGTGTCAAGGGTGCAGTGTGTGTGAGTGAGGGTGCTGTGAGTGTCAGGGGTGCAGTGTGTGTGTGTGAGGGTGCTGTGAGTGTCAGGGGTGCAGTGTGTGTGAGTGAGGGTGCTGTGAATGTCAGGGGTGCAGTGTGTGCTGTGAGTGTCAGGGGTGCAGTGTGAGTGAGTGAGGGTGCTGTGAGTGTCAGGGGTGCAGTGTGTGTGAGTGAGGGTGCTGTGAGTGTCAGGGGTGCAGTGTGAGTGTGTGAGTGAGGGTGAAGTGAGTGTCAGGGGTGCAGTGTGTGTGTGTGTGTGTGAGTGAGGGTGCTGTGAGTGTTAGGGGTGCAGTGTGTGTGTGCTGTGAGTGTTAGGGGTGCAGTGTGTGTGTGTGTGTGCTGTGAGTGTTAGGGGTGCAGTGTGTGTGTGTGCAGTGAGTGTGAGGGTGCAGTGAGGGTCAGGGGTGCAGTGTGTGAGTGTGTGTGTGAGGGTGCTGTGAGTGTTAGATGTGCAGTGAGTGCCAGGGGTGCAGTGTGTGTGCGTGTGTGAGTGAGGGTGCTGTGAGTGTTACGGGGTGCAGTTTGTGTGTGCTGTGAGTGTTAGGGGTGCAGTGTGTGTGTGTGTGTGTGTGTGTGTGTGATGTGAGTGTTAGGGGTGCAGTGTGTGTGTGTGTGTGCAGTGATTTTGAGGGTGCAGTGAGTGTCAGGGGTGCAGTGTGTGTGTTTGTGTGAGTGAGGGTGTAGTGAGTGTTAGGGGTGCAGTGTGTGTGTTTGTGTGAGTGAGTGAGTGTGCAGTGAGTGTTAGGGTTGCAGTGTGTGTGTGTTTGTGTGAGTGAGGGTGCTGTGTTAGTGTTAGGGGTGTCTGTGAGGCTGATGTGACTAGGGTGATTATTTCCCCCTCCCTGCTTACCTTATGCCTGGGAGGGGGATCCTGTTGCTGGCATCCATCCCTGGTGGTCTTAGTGGTGAGTGAACTCTAGCCTGTTAGGCTAGAGTTCACTCTCGTGAGATCCGGAGCGTTGCCATGGCAATGCTCCATATCTCGTGAGAGGAACCCGGCAGAGCTGCAAGTTAGAGCTCCGCCGGGTTCCTCTGCTGGCAGGCTGGCTCCCTCCCTCTCTCTCCCCTGCTGGCGGCCTCAATATCCTGCATGTGGGCCGGTGAGGGAGATCTTTGATCTCCCCACCGGCGCGCCATGGACTACTGCAGGGCCGGCGCTCGGATAATGCCGACCCTGCAATGACCGGCAGGGGAGATTCTGTGATCTCCCTGCCGGCCTCGGCGGCCCACCGGCATTTGCCCGGTGTGCCCGATGGCCAGTCCGGGCCGGCATCCCACCATTAAGTGTGGCAACCCTTCTATGTCCATCTCCAGCTTTTCAAGAGGATTGCTTCTGATTGAATATACACTCTGTCTGTTTTAATGTTTGTTCTGGGTTAATACTAATAACCAACAGTCCAACAAAACCTTTTTTTCCCCAAAAATCTATATTAAAGAGTTCCTTTTGTTAATTATCTGTTTGCATTAGGCAGCTTGGTAAACAGACTGACTAAAATTGGAGAGTGCACATATAGCTAATCTATGAAAAAAAATAGCCTTAGCATGTTAACTTATTATGAAGCTTGGCAGAGCTGAAATATGTGAACTTTAAGTTTATACTGATTACAAGTTGTCATGTGATGAATGCCCCAACATATCTAGCTCTAATATAATTATCATGAGAATTGTACTCTGTTGTTTTTTTTCATTATTTGATGAATAATACAGCACTATAATTATCAATAGACAGCTGATGCATAATAGGAATATTGATAATTGCTGATTATAATCCCTGAAATTATTTTATATATTTCTGTTTTGTATCACGTATAACATAAATTAAAGGAACAAAATGCAAACATGTATTTCTAACACTGCAGTGTTGAACTAGCTACTTAGGTTCCCGATTCCCCCCAGGGGGTGAGTAAAAAGGTTTTAAATTTACTTTGTCTCCATCACAGTACCAGTCTCACCGTGACTTGCCCCGCCTCCATGGCTGAAAGCATCAATCTGGATGATCTCAGCCAATCCAATGCTATCCCATAGGAAAGCATTGGGAGGCTATAGAGCATGCACCGCAGAACACTGCACTGCGTCAATCAGCATCTCCTCATAGAGATGCATTGAATTAATGCATCTCTACGGGGAGTGTTTAGTATCTCCATTCAGAGTGTGGAGACACTGAACGTAGGAAGTACCACCTGAGTGGTTGCCACTGTTACAAGGCAGCAATGTAAACACAGTCTTTTCTCTGAAAAGGCAGCATTTAAATTGAAAAGCCTACAGGTCTATATGCTATAGACACTAGCACCACTACATTAAGCTGGAGTGATTCTGGTGACTTTAGTGTCCCTTTAAGTAATAACTGAATACAAAAAAGGGAGCTTGGGAGAGAAACAGGTGAGAAAAATCTAATTTTATTTAATTCTTATTTATATTTTATTGTCTGAATAGATTAATTGATATGCGTACAAAATCACTATATCCAAATCAAAGATGTGTTATGGAACACTACAGCATTCACACTTCTGCTGTTTTGCAGATCAGTTTACTTACCTTTTGTCCCTCATACTCCTGGTCTTTGGTGTGCCACTTCTCATGTAGTTGACATAATCGAGATCGATGAGCTCAGCCAATCAATTGCTTTCCAATAGGAAAGCATTGGAAGGCAATTGTGCATGTGCAGTAAAACACTGTGTCAATGCAATCAGGTGGTCTCTACTCCACTATTTTAGTGGAAACACCTCTAGTGGCAGTCGGTATGTACAATGAACACACTGCTATCACTGCAGAAGGAAAATGTTTATTAATACGTTCCCTGGTTTACATTGGACATTGTAATTATGGATTTGATCTACTCTAGTCAATATACCTTTAAAAACATGTGAACTATATATACAAAATATATTATGCTGTTCCACAGAATCTCCAGATAAATCATAATTAAAAGAACACTAAAGTGTTAGGAATATAATTGATAAAGTAAACGTTTTTCTTACCTTTTTCCAGCAACTGAGGCTACCTAGGTGCTGCTTACCTCTTCACTTCCTGCGCCGTAATGAAGGTGGCATGGCCTCCTCTATGATGCTCCAGTCACTGCTTTCTTATTGGGACTTCTGCATCATGTGACTGAGTTTTATTGGGACTTAACCAAGCAATGTAATCATTGGAGTACTACAATCAGGACTGGATTTACCCTCCTTTCTGCCCCAAGGCCAGTTTCTTCAATGATCCCACACAGTCCCTTAATTTAGTGTTAAAATATTTTTTATGTATGTATATATATATATATATATATATATATATATATATATATATATATATATATATATGCTGAGTTGAATTACGCAGTATATATAAATATTATTTTATAAATATTAATATAGGACACACATACACATGCATATTACTCTCTCACAATTTAAAAGCATTGTTTTTTTAATGAAACCTTTGGCCTTTTTGAAGAACCATGCTCACTCACACACTTTCAGTAACACATGCAAACAAACACCCACACTGACCCAAGCAGACATACTAGTGTGGCAAAAGTAACCTTGCCATGGGCTCCTGGAGGAGCCTGCTTGCCAGCCTCTTGCCCTAGGACTATGGGCCCTGTAAAAGCCATAGGAAAATATTTAGTTTGTGCCATTTTCCCATGCTGTTTGCAAACCGAACAGATGCACGAACTATGGACCACCCTGGAGCATGTTAAGCCCTATCATCACCTCTTAACGATTCTAACCACAGTGTTTTAATTGTTCGTTTAGGTGGCCACAGTTCATATGAATGACCATGAGGTGGTGGTCATCTTGTTCCTGCGAACGCAGACAGAGGTGTTTGGTCATCGAGTTTATGGAACTGAAATTGGACACTGAAACTCCCGAAAACACCGCTAGACTTCCATCATCGCCTGCGTTCGTTTCTACACCACCTGGAAGGGCACTGTTTGGTGGAATAATTTGTCTGGATGAGGGGAACAAGCTCCATGGTATAGCTATTGACTATGTTCGGTAGTTTGTTCGATTTTAAACTACCGAACTTTACCGACCGCTACCACTTTTCCCTTGGAACTATTTTGGACAGGAACCTCGTGTGCAGTTGGTCAAATTATGACTTCCATGAAAAACCTGAATCCCTGAACCGATCTGTGTGATTTTTGGATATGTTGGGCATCCAGAACAGTGCTATCAGGGGATGTAACTTTTGTGGTGTTTTTATGTCTCTATAAAATGTGTGTGTTCTGTACCTAGAAAAAAATTGAGTTTATAAAGTTATAAATAAATAAATTCAATTATCTCTCAGGCAGAGGGGAGGGATTACGCTGTTATTTTGTGTAGGAAACCCCTTCCATAGGGTTTGCATAAAAGGCTGTGTGTGGCCTCTAATAAACAGACTACTTCCCAGCATTGAGCCTCATCTCATGTGTAGGGGGAATTGCTATACTGTTCTTTGGATTACTATACCTGCTATAGTCTCTTGGAGGAGATATCTTCCCACTGGGAGCTGGATCTAGGTGTTGGTCCAGAGTGGGAAGGGACAGCAAGGCCCCAGCCAAGCTATGGCAGCTAAGGTGGCTACAGTGGTTATTGTGTCCGGTGCTAATGGTACTCGGTGAGCACTATAATGGTCCACCAAAACTAGCCCATGCAGAGAGACACACACACAGATTCATGCAGACAGTCACACACATTGACCCATTCAGACACACTCACTGATCCATGCAAACACACACCCATACATACACACATACAGACCCATGCAGACACACACAGTTTTTGGGATTCTGTTCTGTGGAGCGTTGAAACAAAACTGGAACTTTTTGGCCCAATTGATCAGCAATATGTCTGGAGTAAGTAGAATGAAGCATATGCTGAAAATTCTACAGTTAAGCATGGTGGTGGCTCGGTGATGCTCTGATGCTGCTTTGTATACTCTGGCATGTGGAAGGCAAGATGGATTAATTAAAGTATCAGGAAATCCTAGAAGAAAAGCCATGCAATCTGTGAGGGAGCTGAAGCTTGGACCTTCCAATAAGACAATGATCCCAAGCATACCTCAAATTCCACCAGGGCTTGTTTGCAAAAGAAGGCCATCACAGTCATCTGACTTGAACCCCATATAAAATCTCTGCTGGGATTTGAAGAAGGGGGTTGCAACATGCAAACCCAAGAATATTACTGAACTGGAAGCCATTGCTCATAAGCATTTGCTTAATATTCCTCAGGAACTCTGTCAAAAACTGGTGTCTGGCTATGCATCTTATTTGCAACAGGTCATAACAACAAAAGGGTGCTCTACTAAGTACTATCAATTCTTGCCATAAAGGGGTTAAATGATTTTGAGACTGGATAAGTCATTATAAATTGCATTTTCAGTTGAATTTTTTAAACCATATGAAGCATATGCTGTGTTGACAATAAACCTGATTTTCACTGGGGGTTGAATAATTTTGATTACAACTGTATAACCTTGTATAGCTTTTTGACCTTGGCTTCAGCTTATGCTGAGTTGAATAGCTAAACTGTGGGTGTTCAATGTCCATCCTGGTGCACTGTTATTTATAAACTCAATATTGGTTTTGGTGGAAACCCATCCTGAAGCTGGGGACCTGGAGTTGGCATATGTTGCTCGATTTTTCAAGCTCTGTTATCTCAGAAATTGCATCCTCTCCTAAAAGGAAGCATTTGATTGTACACGCTTTTGAGCACTTGCCGCACACGTGTATCTCTTCCCCACTGCTTCTCTATGACGAGCACTGGATTGGACAAGAAGCCCAAAAGCAACAACTCCGTGATAATGTCGCAGGAGGAGTGGGAAGTAGCACTTCGTGAGTCTTAGTGCTGGAAGAAAAGTAAGGAAAACCTAATCACATTTTTGTATTTTTAACCCTATAGTGCTCGTTTAAAAAAATCTTAGTTTGTATTAGTCTGTTGTTTGTAATTGGTGAGATCATTTTGATAGCACATTGACCTAAATTTGACCATGAGATACACCTATACTGGAAAGATTCAGGGAAGTTACCTAACATCAACGGTAAATGGGCCCACCAAATCTAACCTTCCATAGCAGGTTATGGGTATCACATGCATGTGGAAACTGATTTACTTTATTAATATTATTTACATTATTTTCCAAAAATAGTGAGTGGTTAATAAATATATTTGGAGATCCAATTCTTGTACCTGGGCACAGATATTGTGTAACAATCAAGAACAGACATTTTCTTATCTTGGAATACAGCCAGTTTCACATTAATGTCTCCAAGAATCAGCAGTACATTCTTATTATTTTGGGTGGCTATAAGTGACAATCCTATTTCTCGTGACTTTTGAGAAACACCATTGACACTTTAGATAGCTACACAAAAGCAATACAATGTTGGTTAAAAGCAGTGATATCTTCAAACTGGCCTCTGCCAAAGTTGAAATGTAGAGATATCAATACAGAATTACTGTTAAATAACACCTTTATTGTAAAAAATAAAAGTTGCACTTTCAGGTACTATTGTCTTGGTATTTTCAAGCTACTAACTAGACACTACCTCCAAACAATACCATACCAAACAGACAATCTTTCTTTCTATTTTGTTTTCACCATATTAATTAAAAATACAGAACAAAAATGGCTCTTATTTTGGCCTTCTTTTTGCTAGTCATTTATTAACTGGTTTACTACTTATATTTATGATCATACTTGTATTAATTGAAATGTTATATTTTATTCAGAGTAGCAGGTTTCGTATTGTGTGAATTATTTATACTAAGAATTGTTTGTTGTCAGTTTGCCAAATTTGACTGGTGCATTCTTAGAGGAGTATCTTGACTAATAGAGCATTTTAAAATGTACAAGCTGCACAGGTAAATATATTTATTATGTCTACATCGAAAGGAACTATAGAATGAAGTGATGATTAAAGTTCAGCTCTGTTATAGTACAGAATTTCATACATCATTGTTTGCTATGTTATATTTATATATATGTATATATTTATATTGAGAGAGAGACAGAGAGACAGAGAAACACACACAGAGAGAATACTGTTGTACATTTCCTGCATATCTCAAATTGGACTTTGGAAAGTCTTCATAGGGCACAGGAACTCAAGAAATCATGTTTTCACAAGTATCCCAGAGTTCTCAGCTTGGCATGCAAATGAGCACAGACATTGAGTTTTAGATGTCTGTGCTCATTTGCATTCCAAAAGACGAGGAAAGACGAGACAGGGGGGATATGATAGAAACATTTAAATACATAAAGGGAATGAACACAGTAAAGGAGGAGACTGTATTTAAAAGAAAAACTATAACAACAAGAGGACATAGTCTTAAATTAGAGGGACAAAGGTTTAAAAATAATATCAGGAAGTATTACTTTACTGAGAGGGTAGTGGATGCATGGAATAGCCTTCCAGCTGAAGTGATAGAGATTAACACAGTAAAGGAGTTTAAGCATGCGTGGGATAGGCATAAGGCTATCCTAACTATAAGATAAGACCAGGAACTAATGAAAGTATTTAGAAAATTGGGC
The DNA here is from genome assembly GCF_036172605.1 of Pelobates fuscus. Lineage (NCBI taxonomy): Eukaryota > Metazoa > Chordata > Amphibia > Anura > Pelobatidae > Pelobates > Pelobates fuscus. Next base: position 70,754,109 of record NC_086320.1, on the reverse strand, counting down.
AGACTAGATGGGCCGAATGGTTCTTATCTGACGTCACATTCTATGTTTCTATCCTGCATTTCTGCAGGTAATGTTAGCATTGGATGCAGTTTTAACAATAGCTTTTAAAAAAAAAAAAAAAAAAACATATCATAGGTCGTGATCCAAAAGGTCTAGTGACCAGACACCAGCCATGAACTGTACAGCTTCATTATTGTGGGTCCCAATAGCATGATCCTAGACCTGGTTCTGGTATGGAAGTTGAAATCTCTCTAAGAGTGTAGCGCTAGATGTCAAAATTAATATTAATATTATTATTATTGGCATTTATGTAGGACTATCAACCATTTGTGGATTTGGATATATTGTGAGCCACTGATCGAGCAAGGCTGCCATTTGGTCTTCCTGATTATATATTTATGCTTTTTAGGAATGAGAAATAGATATCACCAAAAATAATGCAAATACAAATTTAGCTTAATACTATTTATTGCAACATCTGTCAAATAATGGAATACAGTGGGTTTTCTCTCTCTAAGAGTTTCTTATTAGTACCATGTAGGGGTTCTAAAGATTTACAGACAATAGAAGTGAATGTAATTACATTAATTTAGAGCTGACGATAAGCAATTAAAAATATTCTCAAGAGGGTTTACTATCAAAGTTGAGGATTCCGAAAACACTGTGACTGGATAGACTTTATAAATAAAGCAAAGCACATCTTAATTGTGACATAGTGTTATAGCAGTAATGGGAATATTACATAAATTAGTTATTAAGCTTGAATGTTGAAAGTGATCCTGGCCAGTAAAGTCAGTGTTGCATTATTAATCAAATCTCTCTTTTTAAAATGTTTTTTTTTTTTTTTTTGGTTAATTTTTATGCAGTGCTCTATTTTAGTCTTTAACTATACATGCCAAATACAAGATCCCTTTTTTCAAATGTTTATTAAAATGTCTGCCCTAGTTTTTAAAAGTCATGCTGTCAGGGAAGAGCCAGTGGAATGCTGAAACGTTTATTATGTTACTATTACTATTATTATTATTATTATTATTATTATAAGCAAAGAGTGTACAACACATTAAATGTTCAATGATATGCAAATACACTACAGGCACATACCTATATGCGTATACATGTGTCTGTGCATAAATGTGTATTAAAATATGGTAATTCATCATGTGTTTTGTTTCAATAAAACATGGCAGCATTGAGTCTATCCTGGTAAATGTGATATCATTTGTGATGTCACTTACTGTTAAAGGTATGTTACCACGCTCTTGTATTGCTCTTTTATATAAAAAAAACTCTATGATGCTATATAATTCATAGAGTGGAAACCTTCTTTTCATCTCTTATATCTGTCAGCATTATTTTGGCTGCCAATTAATTTAACCCCTTAAGGACCAAACTTCTGGAATAAAAGGGAATCATGACATGTCACACATGTCATGTGTCCTTAAGGGGTTAAAGGGACACTATAGTCACCAGAACAACTACAGCTGAGTGTAGTTGTTCTGATGAGTATATTCATTCCCTTCAGGTATTTTCATGTAAACACTCAGATAGGTGCTGATTTAGGTGCCAAAATTGTGTTGGCCCTTGCCCCTATCCTGCTTCCTTGTCAATTTTAGCCAATCCTGTGGATTGGCTAAAAATGGTAAATTCTTATGATGTCACCAAGGATGCAGATGGTGGGCAGGACCATCGCTGGGCGACCTGTGCGGAGCTGGAAATAAGGTGATTTTTAACCCCATCTACGGAGGCTTTGTGTTCCTGACCCTATAGGGTTCCTTTAACACATATATCCCTAACATGTAACTATAAATGTATTTATCAACAAAGAAACTGTAGTGTGTCAGGATACTTTCCAGCACTGGAAGGTATATACTTGGGATAGAGGGAGGGGGAGCCTAAAAGACCTTCCAGTGATGCCATCTCATTGTCTTTGGCAATGCTCAAAATAGGTGGTCCTGCCTGGAAAGGAATGTATGCCAAGCTGAATGACAGCCTCCTGGCTTGCTCCTCTGAGAGCAGACCATCCACAAAGCTCTGCTGAGGCACTATTTTTATTGGCCTAGTTCCCTCTGGTGTTAACACTAACATGCCTAATGATGCACACTGTTCTGGGAAGGATCAGGCTTGCATATAGGAACACCAGGTAACATAATTGAGAGGACCAGAGCCTTATATCGGGAAGGTTCTTCTCAAATTGGGACAGTTTGGGGGCAATAAATAACATGTAGTCATGTATAAATATACAGTAGAACACTGTAAAAATTATTCACTTCCATTGGAGACAAATGTGTTCATTGTTAATATTATTCTGCCTCTTTATTTAATTTGGAAATGTATTCAATACCTTTATTGCAACATGGTTCTTCATAGGGAATATCTAAATTAACTATATGGAAAGAATTTAGTTATTAAATGGATACTCTACTATTAGTGATGTCGCGAACATGAAATTTTCCGTTTGCGAACGGCGAACCCGAACTTCCACAACTGTTCGCGAACGGGCGCCACAATAGTGGCCACAATAGTGATGGAAAAGTTGTTTCAAGGGGACTAACACCTGGACTATGGCATGCCGGAGGGGGATCCATGGCAAAACTCCCATGGAAAATTACATAGTTGATGCAGAGTCTGGTTTTAATCCATAAAGGGCATAAATCACCTAACATTCCTAAATTGTTTGGAATAACGTGCTTTAAAACATCAGGTATGATGTTGTATCGATCAGGTAGTGTAAGGTTTACGCCCGCTTCACAGTGACAGACCAAACTCCACGTTTAACGCACCGCAAACAACTGCAAACAGTCCATTTGCACAACCACAGACTCCCCATTTGCACAAGGTTGGATACCAAGCTGGCCATGTCCCGTTCCTTGTCCTCACTGATGTCATTGAAGGTCTCCTCCTCCACCGAGCCACGTACAACACCAAGGGTCCCCGAAAGGTGACAACAAGCCCCCTGTATTTTTTTTTTAAATGTACACTACTGTTACAGCAGATATGAGTTGCACTGGTTTGACACTGCGCCCTGGCAGGCCCTGAAACGCACACGTGTGAAGGAAAATGACTGCTTTTATTTCACAGTCAAATTTCTAGTTTTTTTTTTTTTTAATGTACACTACTGTTACACCAGATATGAGTTGCACTGGTGTGACACTGTGCCCTGGCAGGCCCTGAAACGCACACGTGTGAAGGAAACTGACTGCTATTATATTACAGTCAAAAAAGTTTTTTTTATTTTTTAAATGCAAGCTATTGTGACACCAGATATGAGTGGTGGCACTGGGACCACCTTAAAAATATTGGATATCGCTAAAAATCATGATCACTATATCCTTTCTCTACAAACCTCTAAAACGAACCAAACTACTCATCCATCCGCTATACCACTTTATCCCACCTATAACTAGTGCCCAGTTAAAATACTTGACTCTTACTTACCCACACTCAGTCATGCCACACACATTTAACCACTACTCTCACTGAATCCCTCTGACTACGGCTAAATTCATCGTCTACATCAGAACACTACTCCTAAGATTAGGTTGTATCCGTGTCTCGGGTCTTTCATTTAGAATAGGGGCAGCTTCGGTCTCCTTCAACACTGACACTCCAGTACATATTATTAAAAGATTGGGCAGATGGAAATCCTCAGTCTACAACCAATATATTCCTCATCCCGAGAAAGAAATGAGGAAAGCTTTTAAAAGTTTGGCTTTGTAAATTTGATGTAATAAGTGTGTTTTTCTTTAATACCTTTTCACCCTCTTTGCATAAACCCGATTTACATATATTACTAATATGTTTCTGAACATATATATTATATTATTCACTCACTCACTCACTCTCTGGGCCGGCCTAAGACATCATGCTGCCTAGGTCCAACAATAAATGACTATGGGGGAATAATGTATAATAAGCACAGGTTACTGGCTATGGGAGGATAATGTATAATAAACACAGGTTACTGGCTATGGGAGGGATAATGTATAATAAACACAGGTTACTGGCTATGGTAGGATAATGTATAATAAGCACAGGTTTCTGGCTATGGGGGGATAATGTATAATAAGCACAGGTTACTGGCTATGGGAGGGATAATGTATAATAAACACAGGTTACTGGCTAAGGGGGGATACTGTATACTAAACACAGGTTACTAAACACAGGTTACTGGCTATGGAGGGATAATGTATAATAAACATAGGTAAGTGGCTATGGGAGGATAATGTATAATAAACACAGGTTACTGGCTATGGTGGGATAATGTATGTAACGGACCGTTTCAGCAGACAAGGGGTTAAAATTCGTTTAGGCGATCTTCCCCTTTCAGATATAAAGGCAGCTACTGTAGAACACCAAACTCCCGAATTGAATGCAAGTGAATGCACCAAACTCCCGAACTGCATACAAGGGTTGGGAATAAGGTAGCACTCCAAACTCCCGAACCGGAACCTCACGAATAGCTGCTAGGAGACGAACAGGAAAAGCTCCCAAGCGGCTTACACTCCTGGCAATCAGGCTCTAACAGCATACAGTGAATCCCCCCAAAGACGAGACAGAGCTCCGTGTTGGGGGTCAAGCAGTGGTCTGGTTTATTATGGGCTACCCGCCCAGTATTTATGCAAGTCTCCCACCTGGTGGACACTCCCCTAGGGGACCAGATGGAAGACTGTGACAAAGGACAAACACACCAATTACAGACACACAGCAGTAAAACATCCTCACAATGCATCCTAATTCCCTCCCTCTATCCTGGACATAATTGAGAAGTAATTCAATTATCTCCCAGGACAGAGGCAAGACTCCATTATACACGTGGGAACACAAAGACAGTAAAACACTTTAAAATACATAAAGTCACCTTGTCTACATAAAACACAGACATTTCACATATCCCCAGATAGCTGGGATCTGAGCGCACAAAACTACCGAATGGCGCTCAGACCCTATTCACACAGTTCAATTGCCATGGAGCCAAAGTCTTTAACTACACGAATGGGCTCCATGGCATAGCTATCTGGGTTAACACATTCACATAAAATAACATACCGAATAGACATGTATTCGTTAAACTGTACGAACAGGAACCAGGCGGCGGACGGCTCAGCGGTGTTCGTGCAAATAAGTGTCCATTTTTAGTTCCATAGTTTAAGTGCCGAACACCGCTGGCCGTACGGGACTTTTAAAATGGCCGCGGCCACGTGTTCGGTAAACGAACAAAGACCACCCTGTATACAGAAATAAGGTATACAAATTATACCAAACAAGTGGAGCGCTCTAAACAGTAGAGGGGTTTACTCACCCCTTTGGTACAGTGACAGTCTTGAAAAACTTGAATGTACATATAAAAGGAAACAAGAGAAACAAAAATATAGTGCAGATGTTCCAAAATGGATAATTGGTAGTAAGTAATGACTGAAACCACTCACATGGACAGGAGCCTATATGGTATTGGCTCCGTAAAAGGATCCTTTATGCTTTTAGGGCAGCAACACACCCCTTTATCCCAGATAGTGTCCCTCCAGGAGTATACAACGAGAAGAAAAGCAGAAAAACAACTGTGTAGAATTGCACATACTATAATGGTATTTTGAAATATAAATAGTTGTGCTCACCTTCTGCAGAGCCCTGAAATCCCGGCTCTGAGGTTGATAAACAATGTGCTATTTTAGAGGGGGAATAGCACTCTCCCCAATGGAGTTCCTGATGGCTATAAAGGACTTTGGACTCCATTGGAGGAGTGCTATTCCCCCTCTAAAATAGCACATTGTTTATCAACCTCAGAGCCGGGATTTCAGGGCTCTGCAGAAGGTGAGCACAACTATTTATATTTCAAAATACCATTATAGTATGTGCAATTCTACACAGTTGTTTTTCTGCTTTTCTTCTCGTTGTATACTCCTGGAGGGACACTATCTGGGATAAAGGGGTGTGTTGCTGCCCTAAAAGCATAAAGGATCCTTTTACGGAGCCAATACCATATAGGCTCCTGTCCATGTGAGTGGTTTCAGTCATTACTTACTACCAATTATCCATTTTGGAACATCTGCACTATATTTTTGTTTCTCTTGTTTCCTTTTATATGTACATTCAAGTTTTTCAAGACTGTCACTGTACCAAAGGGGTGAGTAAACCCCTCTACTGTTTAGAGCGCTCCACTTGTTTGGTATAATTTGTATACCTTATTTCTGTATATTTGTTTTTTATTGTGGGTAAGGGGTATTCCACTTTTAGTGTTGAGCAGCTTTTACATTTTGGGCACTGTAAAGAAACACTTTCTATCTCTTTATTGAGGTAGTTTTCTCTATTTTGATAAAGACCACCCTGTATTAGTCAATTACCGTAAGCTGCAGTTAACCGCAGCTTCAGGGAGGTAAATTGGTGGCACACTCCAGCTCCCAGGTGGTCGCTCCTTCGGCAGTTTGTTCGGTAGATAAAATCTACCGAACACCCCGGCAGAAAGGCATGAATAAGCCTTTCTGCAGGGAAAATAAAGTCTTTTAAAGTCTGGTCCATAGTCCAAAGGCAGCAGGCGGGCAACCAGGCTTCTCCAATGCAATGTGGCGAGATTGCTCTTGTCACAATGTATAATAAACACAGGTTACTGGCTATGGGGGATAATGTATAATAAACACAGGTTACTGGCTATGGGGGGGATAATGTATAATAAACACAGGTTACTGGCTATGGGGGGGATAAAGTATAATAAACACAGGTTACTGGCTGTGGAGGGATAATGTATAATAAACACAGGTTACTGGCTATGGGAGGATAATGTATAATAAACACAGGTTACTGGCTATGGGAGGGATAATTTATAATAAACACAGGATACTGGCTATGGGGGATAATGTATAATAAACACAGGTTACTGGCTATGGAGGGATAATGTATAATAAACACAGGTTACTGGCTATGGGAGGATAATGTATAATAAACACAGGTTACTGGCTATGGGGGGATAATGTATAATAAACACAGTGTACTGGCTATGGGGATGATAATGTATAATAAACACAGGTTACTGGCTATGGGGGGATAATGTATAATGAAGACAAACACAAAAAAAAAATGAATGCTGCTTCAGAATTAATCTAAATTGTATGCTGTCCAGGAGGTGGGAGGGTCTGGGAGGGAGGGTCTGCTGCTGATTGGCTGGAATGTGTCTGCTGACTGTGAGGTACAGGGTCAAAGTTTACTCAATGATGACGAAAAGGGGGCGGACCGAACATCGCATATGTTCGCCGTCCGTGGCGAACGCGAGCACGCTATGTTCGCCAGGAACTATTCGCCAGGGAACCGTTTGGGACATCACTATCTACTATCTAAATACAAAAAAAATCACTATTTAGTATATATATGCCCAATGGAAATATACATGCATTTAGTTTGCATATTTTCATTGGGGGTATTCCTAAAAACAAATTGTCTGCAGCCATTAAAATGCTTCCCCTTCTACTCCAGCCAAGACTTTCTGTAGCTATACAATCACAGACTTCCCAAAAGTCTTTGCTCTGGGCAATTTCTCTTGAGCCTTAGTCCTCTGAGCTAAGCAACTAGGAAGTAATAGGACTGGCTGTCTGATTGACTGCCAGGTAGGTGAAAAATGGTTAATTTATAAAAGTTAAAGTTTCTATTTAAAACAGCATGTTTTATGAAATGAAAAAAAAAATAAACAGAAAAACTCTTCATATATAAAGCATTAAAGCAGGTTGAATCACTTTGGGGTCTGGAGTGTCACTTTAAATTGTAAATGTATTCGGTAAACTTGGAGCTAAGGAGGATTGGGAAAAGAACTGCATTTTTTAGGCTGAAATATCAGAGCTGGAAGACAATTTCTACTCCAATATTTTCAGTTTCAGCTACTTTGGGTTAACATCAACATTCCATTGTCAGCTCTCCATAATTCAAATATAGTGAATAATATTATGAAAGTTTACAACAGAATAGAGAACTACTGTTTTGGACTACTTTTTGCAGTTTTCAATTCACTGCAGTTCACTGCAGTTCAAGGTTTAGGGAAGAGACTTCCAAGTGCTTAGCAGTGCTTTGTATCTTAGTAACACAAATTTAAGGATTTGGCCACAAATAAAAGGCCTGGCTTTAGGTTTCAAGTAACCTGAAATTGTGCAGAACCGAAAGGGCATTGATGTCAATAAAAATAATAATTACATGACATGCAAGCATGTAACCTTGTGTCTGAGAAATTCAGCAATATGCTTTTTGTGCAATAAATGCAGCTGGCTGTAAAGAGAGCTTGGTAATGTCAATTTATAGAACACTAGGATGAAGCTATGTGAATCCAGAATACTTTTACAGGCAGACTCATCAAACAGTTGATCAAGAAAAAAATGATATAAAAGAATATTATGAATATCTTGTACCTTGTGGTTGTTTTTTTTAGAGCGTACAACATAAAGCTAAAGCAGTACAAACAAAAACGGTATATAATCTTTTTTGAGAAACAGGGTAATATATACATGTCCTGATGAAAGTCCCTTTGGTGGGTCTGAAACGTTGACCGACTTATATTTTTTAAACATGAACTTATAAAAGTTAAGTATTACTTCAACGTATTTCCTTTCTAAAGTCCTTTGAGTTTGGCCATTATCCTGGATATTATATTTAAGTTAGACCAGCATCAGTCCCAAAGAACTGTTGTTTTACCAGGAGTGCAAACCGTTTGAATATATTTATATACAGGGCCGGTGCAAGGATTTTTAGCTACACAGGCAAAGATGCATTTTGCTGCCCCCTCCCCCTTATAAAAAAATAAAGAAAAGAAAGCACGTCTTTACCTGTGTGTCTTGTAACCCCCTTTTGAATTTCTTACCCTCTTTAGTGTATTTTATGTGGTGGGGGCATGGGCTGTAGAGGGGAGAGGCAATGGGCTGTAGAGGGGGGCATGGAGCTGTAGAGGGGGGGCATGGGGCTCTGAGGGGGGTTTGGGGCTAGGGGGGGATTTGGGGAAGACACTCTGCTCCTCCTGACATCATCAGGAGAGGCAGTTTACTTCCCTAGCTGCAGGCTGCAGGGAGAGTGAGGTCATTTCAAAAACAGAGTCTCCAGCCAGAGGCAGCGGATTCAGATTTTCTTGTGCCCCCCTGCTCTGGCACCCTAAGGCGACCTGTGCCGCCTTATGGACGAGTCAGCCCTTTATCTATATGAGCAGGTCTAAATATTCAAGAGAAATGGAAAAATATGCAAAGCTTAGGTAGATAATTGGGGGGAGGGTAAATATATATATATTTTTTTAAATTTGTATTTTATAAGGTACAAATACAAAAGGGATCATCATTCTGGTACAATCATAAATATACAGTACACACAAAGTTGACTACATATACATGTTAATTACAGGTGGTGCATCATTACATTCAGCATTTTACATTTCACTAGTGTTATACCTGTTAAGTCTTTGTCTATGCATGCCCTAGTTCCTGTGTCCCTTGTGTCAGCTTTCAACTTGGCTTCTGTGCGTACCTATTTTAACCTTTATATACAAACTGAACAGGGGGGTGGATTAGAAGGGGGGGAGGAGTGGTCCAGGAGGAGTATGGGGGGGGAGGGGCTTTCCCGAGTGTATATGGCCTTGTTTGATTTCCTACTTAGTACGCATGTTTTGTTGGTTGTCTGGGTTGTACACATGTTCTTATTAGCGTTTTCTTTTTCTAGTTTTGGATGTATCGTGTTTTTCTACCATATGGTAGGTTGTTTGTCTTTTGTTCTTTTCCTCTACGTTTTTGGGAGAGACCTCTAAAGGTTGCAAAACACGACGTGTAGGGGTTTATGCTTCTGTGTTCGGCTGCTATTCATCCGAGAGTATATTTTCACTTGGAGTTGCGGTATATACACTATCTTGCTTTACTCTGCATGCTTGCTTATTGTCTACTTCGCTCATGTGCCTGCTCTTCATTTCATGTGTATGCTAGGTGGGCTTTAAGGGTGTATGTGCTTGTCCCATAGGTCCCATGCTATTGTCCAAAACTTTTTGGGTGCTTGGTATGCTCTAGCTGTGCACTCATATGTTTTGATTACATCAAGTTGTGGAATACATATTTCTATGGTTGGTGGGTCTTTTTGGAGCCAGGCTTTAGCTATAGCTGTGATTACCACCATGGTGATATGGTAGATGAGGTACCTTTGAGGTTTGGGTATATGTGGGGGGATGTGTTGTAGGAGAAATATCTCTGGCGCTAATGGTATTGCAATTTTCCCCATGGTCTGTATGAGGTCCCTTGCATCTTTCCATATTTGGGTGATAGCTTGACATGTCCACCAGATGTGTAAAGTTTTTCCTATGTCGTGCCCGCATCTCCAGCATGCTCCTGTATATCTAGAGTCTATGTGCTTCAATTTTGTAGGTACCTTATGCCATCTGTATAGCATCTTCTTGGACATTTCTGTCTGGGATGAACTGAGGGTCAGTGATGTATTTGCCACAAAAATTTGTCGCCATTCTTCGTCTGGAAGTTGTCTACCTATGTCTATTTCCCACTGTTTTACAAAGGCCATTTGCCGTATCTCTCTGAGGGGGTGGTAACTGTCATATATTTTCGAGATAATACCTGGCGTTTTTGGTTTTTTTTTGCATAGTTGTTCAGCTATCGACATGGTCCCTTCAAGAGTCCCTATACTCTTTGATCCTCTGTGTTTCCTTATCCATGAGCTTATTTGTCTATAAATGAATTCGGCCCAGACTGGGAGTTTGAAGTTATCTCGTAGTGTTTGAAAGGGGATGAGTTAGTTTTGTTCTATGAGTTGGTGTATGTGTGTTAGGCCTAAGTTACACCATTGGCTCATGTTTAGATGAGGTATCATGATTTCAAAGGATCGAAAAAGGCATAATTAGGAAGATCTTTTTAGTAGGATTGAGGGTTTGGGTATATTTGTCCCATTCTTTCAACGACAGTGATGTGATGGGGAGCATATTTCGGAATTTTTTCCTGCAATGTTGGTGGATCCCTGCTATTGCTGTAATTTTGTGCCCCTCAGTATATGACGCTTCCAACTGGACCCAAGCGGGCGGTGAGGTGTACTGATGGAAAGCTGCCACAATAGGACTAATGAATGCTGCTTTATGATAAAGGTCTATGTTCGGGAGACCCATACCTCCTCGTTTTTGAGGTAGGTAAAGTATGTGTGCTGCTACTCTTGGTCTCTTTTGGGCCCATATAAAGGAATTAATTGTTTTTTGTGCCTCTTGAATATATCGTTTGGGCAGTTGTATGGGTAGTGTTCGAAACAGATATTGGAGTTTAGGAAGTATCATAATTTTTACGGCGGCTATTCTACCAATCCATGAGACATACTTATTTTTCCAGCTTGTGAGCTGTTTTTTTATACTGAGAAGAAGTGCAGTGTGGTTGGCTTTTAGTAATTTGTGTGCGTGCGTAGTGAATTTGATGCCTAAGAATGTGAGGTGATCTTGCCTCCATTCATAGGCATTTGAGTGCTTGAGGATTTTTGCTATTCCTGGTGGTGTATATAGGTACATGGCTTGCGTTTTTGTAATATTTAATTTATAGTATGAGCAGGCGCTATATTTCGCCAGTATATTGTTGAAAGCTGGGATGGAGGTTTGTGGGTGTGATAGTGGTAACATTACATCGTCCGCGAATGCAGTTATTTTATATTCTTTCCCTCCTCTTTTTATACCTGTGACCAATCTCTCCTCCCTGACTGCTTGCATCAGTGGTTCTAAGGCCAATATGTACAGGAGAGGTGACAGCGGGCACCCCTGGCGCGTGCCATTAGATATGTCGAAAGGCGGGGATACAAATCCTCCATTGGTAACCCTAGCGGTGGGTTTGGAGTATAATGCTAAGATCAAATTTAAGAACTGTTGAGGGAATTCAAACTTCTGCAAGACCTCTCTTAAGAAGTCCCAGTGCAGCCTGTCAAACGCCCTTTTCTAGTGACAGGAACACACTGGGCTCCTCCCGATCTTGTTTTGGGTACATCAAACTATGCAATTTCCTCGTCCCGTCTGCACCTTGCCTGCCTTTAACAAACCCTACCTGGTCCTGTCGGATTATAGTGGGTATGATATCTGCTACTCTGGTAGCGAACAGTTTTGCTAAAATTTTAGTGTCCGTGTTTAATAAAGAAATGGGCCTCAGGTTCTGTGGTTTATTAGACGGTTTGCCTGGCTTCGGCAGGGTGGCTATATGCGCCAATAGCATTTCTTGCGGCATGTTGCCAGTTTTCACTATGTGGTTAAAGGTATCCACCAGATGTGGTCCTAGCGTTTGGCTAAACATTTTATAGTAGGTATTGGTTAAACCATCCATGTGGTAGCTTGCCTATTATTTGTAATAATTCGGGTAGGGTTATGGGTTTCATGAGTTGCTCTTTTTGTTCTTGTGATAACCTGGGTAAGGTTATTGCGGATAGGAAATTTTGGGTTTCTGATGAGGACGGTTGGTAGGTGTATGGGTCTGATTTTAAGTTGTACAGTGTGGTATAAAAATCGGCCATTTCTACTAGGATTTCTTGTGGGTTGTATATTTTCCCACCCGTTCGACTAAATAGATATGGAATTTTTGATTGGGCTTGTTTCTGTCACAGCATGGATGCTAGTGTTTTCCCAGCTTTGTTGCCTTGAGTATAATGGCTTAGTTTAAGTTTATGTAGATGCGTGTGCCGTACTTCCCAAGAGTATCTCATTGAGTTGTTGAGTGGTTTCGGCTATTTTATTTGCGTGTTCTGTAGTGGGTGTTATAACCTGGGTAGCTTGAAGGTCTCTCAGTGTTCTCAGTAAATCTAGGTATTTCTTTTCTCTAATCTTTTTGAGATGGGAGGCTCTGCTAATAAGTATTCCCCTAATTACTGCCTTGTGTGCTTGCCAGGTGGTTGTAGATGGGAGTTCAGGAAGTGAGTTGATCTTAAAATATTCCACGATATCATTGTGTAATGTTGTTTTGAAATCCGCATTGCCAAGTAAGGTGTCATTTAGGCGCCACGGGGCTTTCCCTCTGTGGTCAAATTTAGTCTGTAAGGCTATATGCACCGGTGCATGGTCCGACCACACAATGTCACCAATTGAGCTGGTTGTTACTCTCTGTAGGATGTCAGAGGTGTCAGGGTACCTGAAGCCTCTACCTCTGAGAGAGGTAGAGACTTAGAAGTTTATCCGTCCGGACGGCATGTCTCCTCGGCCCCTCGCGGTTCACTCGGTCTTGCTAACGCCGGCCGCGAGGGAGTCACTTCCTTTTATAGCAGGAGGACCGGAGGTCGACGTCATGACGCCAACCCGGAACGTCCTGTCACTCAAATCTCGGGAGACGAATCAGGACTCGCCGGAGGCGTGTCTTCTCTCCCTAGCCAGGATACTTAACAGTGGCTCTCTCATTTACTCATTGCCCTGTCGTGGTTCTAGTCCGCCTAGTCACACAGTGCTTTGTTATTCTCTTGCCTTTTGGTTCTGATCCGGCTTTGGTATTTACTCTCCTGTCTTTCTGTTATCCTTGACCCGGCTTGTCTCTCGCTTACCTGTCTTCTCGTTCCCTCGACCTCGGCTTGTCTCTGACCATTCTATCGTAGTTATACGTTAAGTCCGGCCATTCTAAGGACCGGTATACGTATCTGCTACTCTTTGTACTCTGCGTGTTGGATCCCTGACCCGATCCTGACATTACGACAGGGCCATGGATCCTGCAGGTACAAATTGTCAGCTTGGTTCTCCTGATCCTAGGTTTGACGCCATGGATCATAGGATGGATCAGATGGCTCTAGCACTACAGGCGCTGCTGTCTCGTCCTATTAATCCACCTGAGGAGATGCGTAATATGTCTGCTTCTTCTGTGGGTTCAGGGCTAGAGGTAGCTACTGTAGGTGCTTCTTCCCGAGTTACCCCACCTGTACGTTATGCTGGTTCTCCTGAGAGGTGTCGTGGCTTTTTGAACCAGATCAGTATTCATTTCGAGCTACAGCCTCGTTCATACCCTACTGATAGGGCAAAAGTGGGATTTATTATTACCTTACTCATTGAGAAAGCTCTGAGATGGGCTAATCCGTTGTGGGAGAATGATAATCCATTAGTCTATAACTATAATGCCTTTGTAGCTGCTTTTAAAAGAACTTTTGATCCCCCTGGCAGGAGGGTCAATGCAGCCAGATTACTGTTGCGCCTTAGACAAGACAACCAAACACTTGTGGATTACGCACTAGAGTTCAGGTCTTTGGCGGCAGAGGTAAAATGGAATGAACAGGCCTATATAGACGTATTCTTAAATGGATTATCTGATGTAATACTTGATGAGGTAGCGACAAGAGAGCTTCCCGAGAACCTGGAGGACTTAATTTCCTTTATCTCTCGTATTGACGAACGTCTAAGGGAGAGACAGAATACTCGAGATAGAACCGGTAAATCTTCCTTTAGACTAGCACCATCATTTCAAATTTCTGAAACCAAAAATCCACAGGTTTCAGAACCTATGCAGCTAGGCCTTACTCGTCTCTCAGAGGAGGAGAGACAGTACAGGAGAAGGGAGGGACTGTGTATGTATTATGCGTAAACAATATCCACAACCTGGAAGGCAGGGGAGATGGTTGTCGATCACAGAATGTTCTCTACCCTCTGGGACTTCCCTCGGAAGGGTGCCCGTACCTACCCGGAGGTGCCACTTACGAATGTGTTTCATGCCTCCGTGGTGACTGGGAAGGGGGGGGGGGGTTAATGGGGATGTGTAGGGGAGGGGTCGGGGGGTAACTTATATACAAGTGGGTATATATCAAAACTGCACTACATTATTATCAGCACGATGTTACGAGTGCTACAGGTACCAGCTACATTTCCAGTCCACCGTGTGACACGATGACTGTGGGTGAAAGGAGAAGGAACAATTGTGACCTCAGCCCATAGGTCCTTTAGTCCCGCTTAGCATGATTCAACAATTGGTATCTTTGCATCCTTTTACAACACTTTATATCACCCATCTCCCGGTGTTCCCATCCACTCTGTTGTTCACTCTTCCCCATCTATCGTACATCCCGTCTGTTT
This sequence comes from Pelobates fuscus, assembly GCF_036172605.1. Taxonomy (NCBI): domain Eukaryota; kingdom Metazoa; phylum Chordata; class Amphibia; order Anura; family Pelobatidae; genus Pelobates; species Pelobates fuscus. Next base: position 70,739,108 of record NC_086320.1, on the reverse strand, counting down.
CCAGTAGCTATCCCATATACAGCGCGCCTCCGCTGTTGCCCCCGTTATCCCTATTTGGCGATAGGCCATTGATTCATAATCCCAGTTTGTCTGGATTTGCCTAAGTAGTGCAGATTTCGTGGGGGTCGTTTGTGTTTTCCATGTTCTAGCTATGAGGAGGCAAGCGGCCACTATCGTATGAAATAATAGTTTTGTGTGTACCCTGGTAAGACCTTCTGGCCATATGTACAGGAGGCAGATTTCTGGTGTTAGTCTCATAGATGCAGGCATTAGGTTCTTAATGATTTCGCTCACCATGGCCCAAGACGGTTGGATACGTGGGCAGGACCACCATATGTGAAGTAGGGAGCCCCTGTCTGCCTCGCATCTCCAACAGCGGGAGGATGTGCCCGGGTATACGTGTGCCAGTCTCGTTGGTACTAAGTACCAGCGGTACTGTAGTTTCCGTACCTGTTCGAAGTGTGTGATACAGGAGGTGTTACCCGTATGGACCGTGAAAGCCTGAGCCCATTGGTCCTCGGTGAAGGTGCATCCTAAATCTGCGTGCCATGCGTGTTTGAAATTGTCTACCATAAGATTTTTACTTTCCAACAGTGTAGCGTACACTAAGCTAAAAATCTTTTTGTGTGGTGCCCCCTTGAAGCACCAGGCGTCGAATCTGGTCATTGTTGGCGTCTGGAGGCTGGCTGTGGTCTTTTGCAAAAGAGATTTAAGCTGTAAATACGGGAAGATTGCCCTATTAGGTAAATTGAACTGCTCCTGTAGGTCTGGGAATTGTTTTAAGGACGTTCCGTTATAGAGGTGGTATACATGTGTGCATCCCGCTTTCTCCCATATGTTGTGATCAAATGTCTGGTTTCTCAAATGGATGCTATACATCGTTGTGGCTAGCGAAGTGGCCAGAGGGCCGCTTAGTTGGACTTGATGTGTATCCCATGTATTTAATAACAACTTGGTCTGTTCTAAGATGTATGGTGTATCAGGCCGTAGCCTTTTCGGGACCCAGAATAGGTGGTGTAGCCCCACTTTGCCCGCCCAATAGGATTCTATAGCCACCCATTGGGGTACGGAATCCGTCCTATGTGTGGTTGCGACTGTGGAGAGGAGTGCGGCCTTGTAGTATAAATGTATATCAGGGAGATTCATTCCCCCTTGTTGTATTGGTTTCTTGAGTACTTGGAGTGCCACTCTGGGTTTTTTGTTTGCCCAAACGAAACGAGTAACTTGTTTCTGTAGAGCTAGTGTGTATTGTTTGGGGATGGGAATCTGTAGTGTACGAAACAGATATTGCAGTTTGGGGAGTAGTGACATTTTGAATGCCGCTATGCGCCCGTGCCAGGAGTGGAAGTCACTTTCCCACTGGTGAAGTATTTGTGTTAGTTCACTGGACAGCCTTTCATAATTATACTTAAACATTAAGTGTGTCGACCTAGCTACCTTAATACCTAGAAAGGTTAGGTAATCATCCCTCCAGTCAAAGTTAAAGGAGTTTTTTAGGTTACGCAAGAGTTGGCCCGGTAGGTCAATGCCCAACGCCTGCGTTTTCGTTAAGTTAAGTTTATAGTAAGATACTTTATTATAATCCTGTATACACTTTAACAAGTTAGGTAAAGAAATTTGTGGTTGCGTCAATGTTAGAAGTATGTCGTCCGCAAAGAGGTTTAGGGTATATTCCCTGTCGCCTACTTGTACTCCATTAATGGATGGGTGTGCCCTTATGACCGCCGCCAAGGGTTCCAACGCCATCACATACAACAGTGGCGAGAGGGGGCACCCCTGCCGTGTCCCATTAGTTATCCTGATTTTGTCAGATACAAACCCCGAGTTTAGGACTTGGGCCACTGGTGCTGAATATAAGGCCCTGACCGCCGAGATGAAGCCCCCCGGGAGCCCGAACCTTCTCAGGGTCGCCTCCAGGAACCCCCATCCCAACCGGTCAAAGGCCTTCTCCGCATCCAAGGACAGCAATACTCCCCCCCCGGATCTCGACGCTCTAAGGCTGTACATGAGGCTAAGGACTTTCCTTGTGTTGTCTGCTCCCTGTCGGCCTCTCACAAACCCCACCTGGTCGTCATGTATAATATGGGGGAGCATGGGTCCCAGTCTCAGTGCAAATAGTTTAGCTAGGAGTTTGACGTCCGTATTGAGGAGCGAAATTGGTCTGAAGTTCTGTGGGCATGTCGGTTGTTTACCTGGTTTGGGGAGAGTGATAATATGGGCAACCTGCATCTCTCCAGGTAGTGTCCCCGTGCGTACCGCTTCATTGAACACTGCCGCTAAATGTGGCGCTAGAACCTCCCCAAATTTGTGATAGTAGGAATTCGCGAAGCCGTCTGGGCCTGGGGCTTTAGCTTTCGGTAGGGTTTTAATTGTGTCTCTGACCTCCTCTGCGGTGATTGGTCTCGCCAATGCTTCTTGTTGTTCAACCGTCAGGGTGGGGAGCTCTACACTATCTAAATAGTCAGCAATCTCTGTATCCAGTGGCTTGTGTGTTGTCGGATCGTGTTTGAGATTATAGAGGCCTGAGTAGTATTGTGCAAACTCATTGCTAATGTCTATGGGGGTTATAGCCTTCCCTCCTGCACTGGTGCTTAAGTACGCTATTTTTTGTGCCTGTTGTTGTTTTTTTAACCTCTACGCCAGTAGTTTCCCTGCTCTATTCCCCTGAGAGTATTGTGTTGCCTTCATTCTTTTCAAATTATATCCCACTTTGTCAAGCGCATTTTGGCGCAGGTCGTGTCGTATTTGGGAAATTTGATTTTTCCTCTGTGTTGTCGGGTTAATCTGGTTTTGGGCCGTCAGGGAGTATAGCTCTTTTTGCCACCCTAGCACTTTAGCATGTGTTTTGCGTTTTATATGTGATGCTTGTTTTATGAGTATTCCCCTTGCTACCGCTTTATGAGCTTGCCATATTGTGTGATGTGACAGCGAGGGGCTTGCATTTTCCCTAAAATAGGTTTTAAGAGAGTCGTTCAATGAGGTTGAGAAGGTGGTATCGGTGAGGAGGGTCTCGTTTAGGCGCCAGGGGCTTTTATGCTTAAAATCGTATTTGTCTTTCAGAGTTAATTCCACGGGGGCATGGTCTGACCAGACTATTTGTCCCACCTTGCTGTCTATTATCTGCTCCAAGTCCGCCCCCCCCACCAGAAACCCATCTATTCTGGAGTAAGTATTGTGGACTGACGAATGATAGGTGTATTCTCTGTCTTCTGCGTGTGTTACTCGCCATGCATCGTAATAGTGGTGCAGGGTCAGTAATTTCATCAGGTCTGCACATTGTCTTTTTAGTGGCCTATATCTAGGGCTATGCTGGGAGAGTGTAGTGTCGAGAGTTGGGTTCAGAACGTGGTTTAGGTCCCCACAGATAATCGTCATTCCTTGCTGTACATTCGATACCCTGCCTATTATTTTATGGAGAAAGTTCCTCTGATTGGTGTTGGGGGCGTAAATATTGGCTATCGTGTATAAAACATGGTTTATGCGGCCTACTATAATGGCATATCTGCCTTCTTTGTCTATGTCTTCCAAAATCAGATCAAAGGCTACTTTTCTGCTTATGTAGGTGGATACCCCTCTAGATTTGGTAGCCGCCGTGGAATGGAACTGGTGTGGATATAAGGAGGTCAGAGGGCGTGGGTGCGTCGTTCCCCTAAAGTGCGTCTCTTGCAAACACACTATGTCTGCGTCCTGTGTCCTGATGTCCCTCTCCAGGAGATGCCTTTGCACTGGGAGGTTGAGTCCCCTCACGTTATGACTATACAACTTTAGGGTGTCATATAAGGGAAGTGTCTGTATATTGCAAGTGGAAGTAGTTCTAAACGAGGGCTCTGCCTTCCCCAGCCATGTCGAGCCAGGCAGATCCCCTCCTGCATTCTCCTTTGGGCACCTGTCTTGCAGCCCATTCCGGAGTCCAGCTCCAGGTTTGGGAGTGCAGCATATCTGTTATCATAAAGGACAATTAAAATGGTTGGGCCACCCACTAGGCCCGGGCGGGGGTTGGTGAGGGATAGGTAAGGTGACATAACAGTGAAAAAACAAATGACATAACAATTAACAACACAACTTTGCCATACAATTACAAGTGAGAACAATATTGCCAAATTATTGGCTAGGTTCCCATAGGGGGAACCTTGGGGGTCGGAGCTAAAAGCTTCGATCCTGGTTGATGGTGCTACCGCGAGGCTGGCCCTCGCTGACTCAATGACATTTTTTTAGACCCTATACATACTTGTCTATTCAATACATTTATCCGCTAGCTAACTAGTCTCCGTAACATGGGGAATGTCTCGTGGGGCCATGTGGGCGGTGTGCCTGGGGGTTGACCTACCCCGCTCCGGGTAGAGTTGGCACTTTCTACTGCTATTGGGGTCGATTGACGTTGGACGACATCGTGCCCCCACCCGGGTGGTATCTGGGCCTTTGTGAATGATTCCCCTCTCCCGCCTCCCTCACCCCCATGTTACCAAATTTGCATGTCACTCGGTTTGCTAGGCTAATCCAAAGCCTCTATTAAGGTAGTTAACACTAAACACAATCAATACTCATAAACTATGTACAAAGCGGTGTCATCTGATACTTGCGGACACGGGAAAGTTCTTGGCATTGTGGTGGTATTTATTTCCTCGCTTTCTTCCATGTTGAAGGCAAGCGGTTGTCCTGAGTCTGTTTTGCTTGAGAGGCAGGCAGGTCAATACCCCAGTCTTTTAGTAGTTGTAGGCCGTTTTCCGGGCTTATGATAGCTGTGAGAGTCCCGTTGCGGTGAACTAGCAGCTTGGTCGGGTATCCCCACCTGTATGCGATGTTATTCGATCTGAGAGCTTCCGTGATCTTGCTGAAGGATTTTCTCGCCTTGAGTGTCATGGCGGAGATGTCTGCGAAAATCTTGATTTTCTGATATTCTATAGGCAAGTCCGTGCGTGTGCGGCTGGCTTTGAGGACCGCTTCCTTGGCGTGAAAATAATGCATTTTGAGCACTACATCCCTTGGGATGTCTGCAGGCAAGTATTGTGGTTTTGCGACTCTGTGTATACGGTCCAGCAGCAGGACGTCTTGCGGGATGTCCGGTACTAAGAGGCGGAACAGCCCAGTTGCAAAGGCCTGTAGATCTTGCGGGCCTACTTGTTCCGGTATATTCCTCAGCCTCAAATTGCTTCTTCTTGCGCGATCTTCCATATCGGCAAGTTTCGCCTCGTATTGGTTTAGTCGGTCCCATGCTTCCTCCATTCTGTCAGTTAGGCGGTTATGTGCCTCAGTTTGTGCTTCCACGATGTTTTCCAGTTCCGAGGTACGGGACCCCAGTTTTTGGATGTCTGTGCGGATGTCTGTGAATGATCTCTGCAGTGTACCTTGCAGCTTAGCCTCCATGTTGTCGAACATAGCCTGCAGGCTTTCTGCTGTCAGCACGAGGCCTGCAGTCTCCGCATGTATTCCGTGCTCGTTGTCCGACTCAGCGCCATCTTGCGAGTCTTCCGGTATCAGGGCCCCTTTTGGTTGCCCCTGTTTGTTGCCGAAAAAGTTCAGTTTGTCCTGCTTGTCTGATCCCCTTTTGCTTCTGTGATGAGACATGGTATAAGATTTCCCCGATTTTGTAATTTTCCGTCGATTTGGGTCTTTCTAAGGTATATGAGGGCCTAAATAGCCGCGGAGCTAACAAACCATGCGACTGCTCGCGTTCAGGTCCAGGCCACGCCCCATTTCAGGATCTTATTAATGAGGTTCTTAGGGAGTTTCAAGATGACTGTGTGATTGTATACCTTGATGATATACTTATACATTCCAGGGATATTGAAACTCACCACGGACAAGTCAGAAGGGTTTTACACAAACTTCTTCAGCATGGCTTATACTGCAAACTAGAGAAATGCAGCTTTGACCAATCCCAAACTACCTTTCTTGGTTATGTGATTTCTGGGGAGGGGTTTGAAATGGATCCGGAGAAGCTCCAATCCATATTAGATTGGCCTTTACCTAAGGGTCTCAAGGCTATCCAGAGATTTATTGGTTTCTCCAATTACTACAGACGTTTCATTAAGGGATACTCCTCTATCATTGCTCCCATCACCAATATGACCAAACAAGGGGCTGATACTAAGAATTGGTCTACTGAAGCACTTCTGGCTTTTAGGACACTCAAGGAGCTGTTTGCTTCCGCACCAATTTTAGTTCACCCTGATACTACTCTACCTTTCCTACTCGAAGTTGACGCTTCTGAGACAGGTATAGGTGCTGTTCTGTCCCAAAGGTTGGGTGTAGATAAACCATTACATCCTTGTGGATACTTTTCCAAAAAATTGTCAGGTACTGAAAGCAGATATGACATTGGTGACAGGGAACTACTAGCGGTTATAATGGCCTTGAAGGAGTGGAGACATTTATTGGAGGGTACTTTGCATCCTGTTACTATTTTGACAGATCATAAAAACTTATCCTATATTGGAGAGGCTAAACGACTATCATCTAGACAGGCTCGTTGGTCCATATTTCTCACTCACTTCAACTACGTACTCACATATAGGCCAGGTTCTAAGAATTCTAAAGCCGATGCCTTATCTCGCCAATATGAACCTGCTGCCGTATCTGAGCCGGTTTTGTCCTCTATAGTACCCAAGTGTAACATTATCGCTAACACTACTCTCAAAGTCCATTCTCCGCTACTTGATCAGATAAGGAGCTTGCAGCATCTGGCACCCAGACTGACTCCGGCTTCCAGACATTTCGTTCCTCCTGAACTCCAATTGGAGCTCTTACAGTGTCTTCACGAGAGTAAGGTGGCTGGTCATCCGGGTGTTCGCAAGACGTATTCTTTGATCTCCAAGGATTTTTGGAAGCCTTCGTTACGGAAGGATATTAAGGATTTTATCGGAGTTTGTGAGGTCTGTACTAAAACTAAACTACCGCATTCGCTTCCTTGTGGCCTTCTACAACCTCTGGAAATTCCTGACAAACCTTGGTCCTGTGTGGCAATGGACTTTATTGTGGATTTGCCTGTTTCTAAAAGGCACACTGTTATCCTCACCGTAGTCGATAGGTTTACCAAGATGGCACATTTCGTACCTTTGCCTAAACTCCCGACTTCTCCTGAATTGGCGGAGATCTTTGCTAAAGAGATTTTTCACTTGCATGGGATTCCTTCGGAGATCACTTCTGATAGAGGCTCCCAATTTGTTTCACGTTTTTGGAGATCGTTCTGTTCTCAATTAGGCATCAAATTGAATTTTTCGTCCGCCTATCATCCTCAGTCTAACGGAGCTGCCGAACGAACCAACCAGAAGATTGAGCAATACTTACGTTGCTTTGTTTCCGAACACCAGGACGATTGGGTTGGTTTGATTCCTTGGGCGGAGTTTGCGCACAACAATCTCGTTTGTGACTCTACGCATTCAAGCCCCTTCTTCATGAACTATGGCTTTCATCCATCTATTCTTCCCTCGGTTTCTCCTTCCCAAGGAGTGCCGTCGGTTGATGTCCATGTGGCCAATTTGAGGAAGTTGTGGGATCAGACTCGACAGATTCTTCTACACAATTCTATGCTGGTTAAGAAACATGCTGACAAACGTAGAAGGGCGGTTCCGAATTTTGTTCCAGGTGATAGAGTTTGGTTGAGTACTAGGAATATTCGCCTTAAAGTTCCTTCCATGAAATTCGCTCCTCGCTATATTGGTCCCTACAGGATCTTGACTCGAATTAACCCAGTGGCGTATCGTCTGGCTCTCCCAGCTACTTTACGCATCCCGAACTCCTTTCACGTGTCATTGCTGAAACCTCTAATCTGTAACAGATTCTCCTCCGCAATCGCCCCTCCGCGCCCTGTTCAGGTGGAGGGTCAGGAGGAGTATGAGGTTAACTCCATTATTGATTCTCGTGTCTCCCGGGGGAGAGTACAATATTTGGTTGACTGGAAGGGTTATGGTCCTGAGGAGAGGAGTTGGGTACCACAAGAGGATGTTCATGCTCCTCGCCTTCGCAGGGCATTTCACTCCCGCTTCCCATCTCGCCCCGGCTCCTTCCGCCCGGTGGGCGTATCTGAGAGGGGGGGTACTGTCAGGGTACCTGAAGCCTCTACCTCTGAGAGAGGTAGAGACTTAGAAGTTTATCCGTCCGGACGGCATGTCTCCTCGGCCCCTCGCGGTTCACTCGGTCTTGCTAACGCCGGCCGCGAGGGAGTCACTTCCTTTTATAGCAGGAGGACCGGAGGTCGACGTCATGACGCCAACCCGGAACGTCCTGTCACTCAAATCTCGGGAGACGAATCAGGACTCGCCGGAGGCGTGTCTTCTCTCCCTAGCCAGGATACTTAACAGTGGCTCTCTCATTTACTCATTGCCCTGTCGTGGTTCTAGTCCGCCTAGTCACACAGTGCTTTGTTATTCTCTTGCCTTTTGGTTCTGATCCGGCTTTGGTATTTACTCTCCTGTCTTTCTGTTATCCTTGACCCGGCTTGTCTCTCGCTTACCTGTCTTCTCGTTCCCTCGACCTCGGCTTGTCTCTGACCATTCTATCGTAGTTATACGTTAAGTCCGGCCATTCTAAGGACCGGTATACGTATCTGCTACTCTTTGTACTCTGCGTGTTGGATCCCTGACCCGATCCTGACAAGAGGTAACCAATATTGTATCTATTCTGGAGTAAGATCTATGTACTTGTGAGAAGAACGTGTATCCTTTTACGCTTGGGTGGTGTACTCTCCATACATCATATAAATTATGTTCTGATACCAGCTTTGCGAGTGTTGTGCATTGCCGTGCTAAGGATTTAGCCCTATCAGAGCCTGGAGTCAGTGTTGTATTTGCAAGCGGATGCATGACATGGTTAATGTCTCCGCAGAGTATCATGGATGATTTCTGTGTGGTCGGGATTTTATTAAGGACTTTCAACATGAAGTTCCTTTGATTAGTGTTCGGTCCATATAACCCCACTAACGTGTATCTAGTCATGTTGATAATACAATTAATTATGAGGTAACCGCCCTGTGGGTGTTTTTTTTATTTGTAATAATTCGAATGTAAGAGATTTATGAAAGAGAAAGGACACTCCCCTTGACTTGGATGAGTGTGTCGCATGGTACTGTATGGGGTAGTCTCTGCTTACGAATTCTGATATTCTGTTATTGTTAGAGGGTGGGCCCTATATAGATGTAGGAGAAGTAATAGGAACAGATAAGGGGATAACCCTAAGTTAGTAAATGCAAGAAAACAAGAGAAAAGTTCTGTCCCTGTTTAAAGTAAAAGAAAATCGATAAAATCCTTTATTGAATAAATCTACGAACACACACTTATAGTAACAAGGTCATTAGTCACCACTGCCGCAGTAATGGATAACTGAGGCAGAAGAGATGACTCAAACTTAAAATACTAAGTGAGGAGTATGTACAAACGGGGAGTGAGGGAACAAAAAAATAATAATAATAATAAATTGTATCGTGCATACTGTACAGCTACCATTTTGGGGACATATCTACTTCACCTCTCATGGTGATTTGTGCCCCCGTTTTTTGTCCACTTATTTAATTTTTTTGTTCCCTCACTCCCCGTTTGTACATACTCCTCACTTAGTATTTTAAGTTTGAGTCATCTATTCTGCCTCAGTTATCCATTACTGCTGCAGTGGTGACTAATGACCTTGTTACTATAAGTGTGTGTTCGTAGAATTATTCAATAAAGGATTTTATTGATTTTCTTTTACATTAAACAGGGACAGAACTTTTCTCTTGTTTTCTGATATTCTGTTATGCTTAAAATGAGTCTCCTGCAAGCACATTATGTCAATATGACCTCTCTTCAATGGCTCTAAGAGGGTCTTTCTTTTATGTGGGGTGTTCAGCCCCCTTACATTGTGTGTTTGTATTTTCAGACTAAGTCTTGGATTTTTGTAAGTTATTATGACATTCTAGGTCTGACCTTTGATGTGTACTTGGTGGCATCAAGCTTTTCAAGACTAAGTTGGTTTCAGTGTGGGGTATTGCTGTGAATAGAAGTGGTCTAATAGGTGGAGTGATACTGCCATCGGGAGATTGGAGGGTGGATAGAAGAAACGGGTAACAGGGAGGGGTAAAACTTGGATCTATACAGCGTCCCCCTCTTGGGGTCATGGCGCCCGATGGTGGAGCCATGGGGGGTGGATAGAAGAATATCCGTGCGGGTGGCTAACGGCCTTAATGTCTCAGTATTATGGTATAGGACCTGTGGTCAACGTGTTTTCGGTAGGAGAAGACCTTTGCATGCTCAAGTGTGGACATTGCGAAACAACCTTAACATCTAGTACATTATATACATATTGGATCATACCTGCCTGACTTCTGGCATTCTAACATCGGATGGAAAACAGCATTTCAGTTGCCATATATAACATAAACATTGCAACAAATACATGAAATAGCCCCACTCGATTCGTGTGATAGCAAGTCTATAGTATTTCTTCTCATTCTGTAGGTATATAAGCTATGAGTACATATATGAACCAAGGAAATGTTTCAAATTGTGTTTTTTTTTTTTTTTTAAACAAAACTTATGGTATTGTGTGTATGTAATCTGTAATCTTTACACAGAGATAGGCTAAGCCATGCCAATTTCACTGGTGGCAGCTGGTTATCCATATCCTCATGCAACATTACTATTGGCCTCCAGAACCACACAAGACTACCCACACGCATTCCCAATGGCACTTTAAAAGGGGAGAGCTGCCTATCTGCTTAAACCTGTTTATCCCGTTCACTCTCAGGGTACTGATCAGATCTCAATCTTGTCATACCAATGTCTGGGCTACATACTGTGTGAATTAGAGAGTAGCAGCCCCTGAGTATGCCCCAAACAGATTTGGTATGTCGCTGGAGAAGGATATGTGAGAGTGTTGTGCGTGTAGTTTGATGTTAAGAGTGCTATAACATAGTATGGTAAGTGTGGCAGAAATGTATATGCGGTACCTGGACCTTCACATATCTAGCGGGTTAGGGCACTTTGTTTCTCCGTAGTCCCCCCGGTCCTGAAAGCCGAGCGGTGGTGGGTGATCCTTCTCCTTTTCGTGGGGTCTTATTATAGTTGGTAGGTGGACGATAATCAGAAAGTCAGTATGATATGTTCGAGGCATTCCGTATGCCTATGTGGAGGTTTGTTTCAGGCATGCTGGAGTATTACTGGTCCTTCCTAGCGTCGTGCAGGAGCTTTGCTCCATTCCACTTGTAGGTGACGGGAGGGCGATGCTTTTTCCTTAGTGTCTGTGGGGTGTTCCAGGATACCCCACATTTGTAGCTTGCGTGTGCTTTCTTCTGGGGAGGAAATAACATGCAATGTTCCTTCACGTGACATTAGCATTTAAGTAGGGAATCCCCACCTGAATCTTATCCCGTTTGCTCTCAGCCTATCTGCAATGTGCGACAGTTCCTTTCTTTTCCGTAGCGTAGTAGCGGAGAGCTCAGCGAATAGTTTCACTGTGGGATAATCTTGATGCGGTGTCGATCTATTTCTGCTTGCTCGTAGTACTAATTCTTTTACATGAAAATAATGGACTCTTGTGAGTACGTCCCACGGAGTCGTGTCCGGGAGGTGTCGCGATTGCGGTATCCTGTGCACCCGGTCCAGAATCAACATGTCTCCAGGTATATCTGGTGCGTATGCCCTTTGTAGGCCTCTAACATATGGTTGTAGCTCTTCCGGTGGGACCGACTTCCGGTATCCCTCTCAACCGTAAGTTATTTCTTCTCGACCTATCTGTCAGGGTACCTGTGGTCTCTACCTCCGAAAGAGGTAGAGACTTAGCTGTTCCTCCATCCAGACGGTCTTATGGCTCCCTTCCCCGCGGTCTATCCGGTCATGCTAGGCCGGCCGCGAGGGAGTGACTGCCTTTTACAGCATCTAGGCAGGAAGTAGTCATCAGGACACTCCCCCGGAACGACATGTCAGTCAATTGCTGCAGGACCAATCAAGACACCTCGGAGGCGTGGTTACTGCTCTGAACAGGGTATTTAACAGAGCTTCTTTCATTAGCTCATTGCCCTGTCGTGGTTCTAGCTTGTTCTAGTCACTCAGTGCTTGTGTATTCTATTTTCCCTTTTGGTTTTGACCCGGCTTGTTTACCTTACTCTGCTTATCTCTGTTACCCTTGATTCGGCTTGTCTCTCGCTTACCTGTCTTCTGTTACCCTCGACCTCGGCTTGTCTTTGACCATTCTATACTGTACTACTTACGTTAGTCCGGCCATTCTAAGGTCCGGTATACGTATCTGGCTACTGTTTGTACTCTGCGTGTTGGATCCCTGTCCCGATCCTGACATTACGACAGGGCCAATGGATCCTGCAAGTACAAACAGTAAGCTGGCTGCTCCTGATCCTAGGTTTGAAGCCATGGATCACAGAATGGATCAGATGGCGCTTGCGCTACAGGCTCTATTAGCTTGTGCCAATAACCCACCAGAGGAGATACATAATACCCCTGTTTCTCCTGTCGGTTCAGGTCTAGAGGTAGCCACAGTGGGTGCTTCTTCTCACATTACCCCCCCAGTACGCTATGGTGGGGCTCCTGAGAAGTGTCGTGGTTTTTTAAACCAAATTAGTATCCACTTTGAATTGCAACCTCGCTCTTATCCTACAGATAGGGCAAAAGTAGGATTTATTATCACCCTACTCATTGAGAAAGCTCTGAGATGGGCCAACCCACTATGGGAGAACGATAACCCATTAGTTTATAACTATAACGCATTTGTAGCTGCTTTTAGAAGAACATTTGACCCTCTAGAGTTCAGGTCTCTGGCGGCAGAAATCAAGTGGAATGAGCAGGCGTATATGGATGTATTTTTGAATGGCCTATCTGATGCAATCCTTGATGAGGTTGCTACCAGAGAACTCTCTGAGAATTTAGAGGATTTAATTTCGTTCATCTCTCGTATAGATGAACGTCTAAGAGAGAGACAGAACACTCGAGAGAGGAACCAGAAACCTTCTTTTAGGTTAGCTCCCGCTTTTCCAAGTCCTGACTCCACGATATCTTTGCTTACTGAACCTATGCAGATAGGGTATACCCGCCTCTCTGAGGAGGAAAGACAGCACAGGAGAAGAGAGGGTTTGTGTATGTATTGTGGGGCCAAGGGTCATTTACTCTCGAACTGTTCTAACCGCCCGGGAAACGCTCGCACCTAAGTCTCTCTAGAGGACAGGCCTTGGGTGTTTCTATTTTGTCCTCTACTCCTAATTATAAAGATCACAGGCTTCTGCTACCAGTTTCCTTAACTTGGGGGAAGGAAGTAGTAAGGGCTATGGCTTTGATAGATTCCGGTGCTGCTGAGAATTTTATCGACCAAGCCTTTGCTAGTAAGAACAATTTCCCATCCCAGCTAACGGAGACACCTTTGGCCGTTGAGGCCATAGATGGTAGACCACTACTAGACCCTGTTATCTTTCGTGAGACCATACCCATTGATTTAAATGTTGGTATCCTACACGTGGAGAATTTATCTCTTATGCTCATTTCGTCTCCTTCCGTTCCCATAGTTCTGGGGTACCCATGGTTGAAAAAACATAACCCTATTATCGATTGGGAGTTAGGAGAGATACTCTCATGGGGCCAGGGCTGCCAGGATCGGTGTTTGTGCAAGGTTTCTCCCTTAGCTAATATTAACATACCGGAGAATCCTACTCAGTCCACAGAAAGACAAATACCAGACCTTTACCTAGACTTAAGGGCTGTGTTTGACAAGAAGAATGCCGATTCTTTGCCTCCACACAGGTCATTTGACTGTAAGATTAAGCTTCTACCCGGCACTATGCCTCCGAGGGGCCATGTATATCCTTTGTCTGTTCAGTAAAACTTGGTTCTAGAGGAGTATATTCGGGAGAATTTAGAAAAGGGATTCATCAGGAGGTCTTCTTCTCCGGCCAGGGCTGGGTTCTTTTTCATTAAGAAGAAGGATGGCACGCTGAGACCATGTATCGATTACCGAGGCTTGAATAAAATAACTGTCAGAAATGCCTATCCTATCCCACTGATTACCGAGTTATTTGATCGTCTTAAGGGCTCCAAAATCTTCACCAAGTTAGATCTCAGAGGGGCTTACAATTTGGTGAGAATCCAGCAAGGTCACGAGTGGATGACGGCATTCAATACCCGGTATGGCCATTACGAATACACTGTTATGCCATTTGGACTATGCAATGCGCCTGCAGTATTTCAAGATTTGATTAATGAGGTACTTAGGGAGTTTCAGCATGATTGTGTTATTGTTTACCTGGACGACATACTAATACACTCTAAGGAGATTGAGACTCACCATAGACAGGTCAGAAAGGTATTACACAAGCTGCTGCAACATGGTCTATATTGCAAATTGGAGAAGTGCAGTTTTGATCAGTCTCAGGTAGACTTTCTTGGATACGTGATTTCTGGGGAAGGTTTTAAAATGGATCCTGTAAAACTCCAATCTATTTTAGACTGGCCCTTGCCCAAAGGACTCAAAGCTATCCAAAGGTTTATTGGTTTTTCCAACTACTATAGGCGCTTCATTAAAGGATACTCCTCTATCATTGCGCCTATTACCAATATGACCAAACAAGGGGCTGATACTAAATTCTGGTCTAAGGAAGCTCTTGGTGCTTTCAAGACTCTCAAGGAACTTTTTGCCTCGGCTCCCATTCTAGTCCATCCTGATACGACTCTGCCTTTCTTGCTTGAGGTCGATGCCTCTGAGACAGCAGTTGGGGCTGTTCTGTCTCAAAGGTTAGGGGTGGATAAACCGTTACACCCTTGTGGTTTCTTCTCTAAGAAATTTTCTGGGCCTGAGAGCAGATATGACATCGGGGAAAGGGAACTGTTAGCAGTCATTAAAGCCTTAAAGGAGTGGAGACATTTGTTGGAGGGGACCCTACACCCTATTACGATTTTGACGGACCACAAAAACTTGTCCTATATTGGGGAGGCTAAGCGCTTATCCTCTAGACAAGCTCGTTGGTCCTTATTCCTGACTCACTTCAATTATGTACTGACTTACAGACCTGGTTCTAAAAACTCTAAAGCCGATGCATTATCTCGCCAATATGAACCTTCTACTGTACCTGAACCAGTTCTTTCTTCTATAGTTCCGAAATGCAATATCATTGCTAATACGAATCTCAGGATTCATTCTCCATTACTGGCCGAGATCATTAAGTTGCAGCATCTAGCACCTAAACAGACTCCTGCGGGTCGTCATTTCGTTCCTCCTGCTCTTCAACTGGAACTTTTACAGTGTTTACATAATAGCAAGATGGCGGGACATCCTGGTATTCGCAAAACTTACGCGTTGATCTCTAAGGACTTCTGGTGGCCTGCTTTACGGAGGGATATTGAGGAGTTCATCGCTGCATGTGAAGTTTGTACTAAAACCAAACAACCCCATACGCTTCCATGTGGATTCCTGCACCCCTTGGAGGTTCCAGAAAAACCATGGTCCTGTTTGGCCATGGACTTTATTGTCGATCTACCTATCTCTAAAAGACAGACTGTTATCCTCACCGTGGTTGACAGGTTTACTAAGATGGCACACTTCATTCCCTTGCCTAAACTCCCGTCTTCTCCCGAATTGGCAGAGATATTCGCTAAGGAGATTTTTCGCCTACATGGGATACCCTCTCAAATTGTATCGGACAGAGGCTCCCAATTTGTTTCCCGCTTTTGGAGGTCCTTCTGCTCTCAACTTGGTATTAAATTAAACTTTTCTTCTGCCTATCATCCTCAGTCTAACGGAGCTGCTGAACGTACCAACCAGAAAATTGAACAATATTTACGATGCTTTGTTTCTGAACACCAGGATGATTGGGTCGGTTTGATTCCTTGGGCGGAGTTTGCACACAACAATCTCGTTTGCGATTCTACTCATTCAAGCCCCTTCTTCATGAATTATGGTTTTCATCCGTCTATTCTTCCTTCGGATTCTCCTTCCCAGGGGGTGCCGTCGGTTGATGTTCATGTTGCCAATTTGAGGAAGTTGTGGGATCAAACTCGACAAATCCTTGTGCACAACTCTATGTTGGTTAAGAAACACGCTGATAAACGTAGAAGGGCGGCTCCGGTCTTTGTTCCAGGTGATAGGGTATGGCTGAGCACGAGGAACATCCGTTTAAAAGTGCCATCCATGAAGTTCGCTCCTCGTTATATTGGACCCTACAGGGTGCTGACCCGTATCAATCCAGTTGCGTATCGTTTAGCTCTTCCTAATACCTTACGCATCCCGAACTCGTTTCACGTTTCATTGCTGAAACCACTCATATGTAACAGATTTTCCTCCACAATAGCCCCTCCTCGCTCCGTTCAGGTGGAGGGTCAGGAGGAGTATGAGGTTAACTCTATTATTGATTCTCGAATCTCCCGGGGGAGAGTACAATATCTGGTTGATTGGAAGGGATATGGTCCTGAGGAGAGGAGTTGGGTACCTCAGGAGGATGTTCATGCTCCCCGTCTCCGCAGGGCGTATCACTCTCGCTTCCCATCTCGTCCCGGTTCATTCCGCCCGGTGGGCGTATCTGAGAGGGGGGGTACTGTCAGGGTACCTGTGGTCTCTACCTCCGAAAGAGGTAGAGACTTAGCTGTTCCTCCATCCAGACGGTCTGATGGCTCCCTTCCCCGCGGTCTATCCGGTCATGCTAGGCCGGCCGCGAGGGAGTGACTGCCTTTTACAGCATCTAGGCAGGAAGTAGTCATCAGGACACTCCCCCGGAACGACCTGTCAGTCAATTGCTGCAGGACCAATCAAGACGCCTCGGAGGCGTGGTTACTGCTCTGAACAGGGTATTTAACAGAGCTTCTTTCATTAGCTCATTGCCCTGTCGTGGTTCTAGCTTGTTCTAGTCACTCAGTGCTTGTGTATTCTATTTTCCCTTTTGGTTTTGACCCGGCTTGTTTACCTTACTCTGCTTATCTCTGTTACCCTTGATTCGGCTTGTCTCTCGCTTACCTGTCTTCTGTTACCCTCGACCTCGGCTTGTCTTTGACCATTCTATACTGTACTACTTACGTTAGTCCGGCCATTCTAAGGTCCGGTATACGTATCTGGCTACTGGTTGTACTCTGCGTGTTGGATCCCTGTCCCGATCCTGACACTATCCTCAAGATCTGCCAGCTTAGTTTCCGTTATATTTAGTTTGTGCTCAAGTTGTTCCACATGAGCAGCTAGGTCATTATGGGCAGAAGCAAAGTCGTCCATCTTAGTCTCCACATGGGATGTTCTGGTGCTGATTTCATGGACGTCTTTCCTCAGGGCCTCCATGGTGTGTTGCCAGGACATAATAAGTGTCTGAGAGAGGTGGTCCAGAGCCGTCTGTAGGTGGCTTTTGGTGAGTCTATTGTCCGTTATGGGATGATCAACGTCTTGTACCTGATCTGGGTGCTCAGGGCTGGTTTCGCCATCTTGTGTAGGCCACTGGGTTTCTTGCCGCTGGGTTTCATTTGCGGTTTATTGCCGAAGAAATGTAGTTTCTCTGCTTTGGCAGATCCTTTCTTCGGTTTGTGTTGTGCCATCTTCTTTTTTTGGGTGATTTGCAGGTCCTAATAGTGCAGATTGTTACGGATTGCAGGCCTTGGTAGCCAGAGCTCAAGGTTATGCGACTATTAAGCTCGGCGGTTAGCCACGCCCCCACATGATTTTTAAATCAAAAACATCAGATCCAATCAGTTGTTTACTCTTAATTATTTTGCCATGACTTTTCTATTTAATGCTTATGTGCATGTATTTTTAATGCAAAGAATGTAAATGTTCAACTGCACATGCCAAGTTTTTTTTTGTTTATTTGTTAGTTACTACATCTAAATTTGTTTTCATTTCATTTTGTAAATAATTAACCTAAATAATAACATTTAAAATATTAAACAACGTTCAAGTGTCAATGTTAGGTAGACATTAAACATTCTTTAAATATTTTAAATAGTTATGTATATAGTTATAGTAATGCAGTTTGTGTAATAAAGGAAAAGCAAAGGGCCAGACTTGTAATTTCTAATATTCCTAAAACACCTACAAAAGAATGGAGACATACTGTCAAACATTCTCTAGAATACGATGAAAGAAATAAAAAAAACAAAAACAACAGCAATGGTGCAAAATACAATAATAACATCATTGTCTTGTTACTGGTAGACGGCTACTTTTGGAATTTAAAAACAAAGGACTAACAACATTTAGAATTTTGCAGTAGTAAGCAGTAACAATAAAAGTAAAAATAAATACAAACAAAGCTATTCACTAAAGTTGAGGATTCAAATTAGATTTAAAGTGAATTTAAAATTTTAGGTCAAAATAGTTAACGTAAAAATAAAGCAGAAGTGCTCTCTGCATGCCCGTAGTGTAACTTTCTCTGGGCAGCACAGCTCAAGCACATCATTAGGTGAGCTTAGGCTCTGCTGCCCAGGGAAAGTTACCAGTTGTCCTGGGATATGGGACACCAGGAAATAAAGCCGGATGGTTTCGATAGGACTGTCCCGAGAAAAGTGGGACTGTTGGGATGCATGTCACTGTTCACTGCCCTCAGTGATGGTATTTAGCATACCACAGGCAGAAATCCAAGCCACATGGAACTTTATAACCCTAATCAAACTCCCCAACCACACACTGTGAATTTCTGGTGGGGATTTGTAACAATTCTATTGGTTCCCATGGTTACTTAGCAACAATATGCCACACCACGAAAGCTTACTGAAGCATACAGGAGTTATAGAAAGTGTTTTGCTTGTTAAATCCATAGAAATGTTTAAAAAATGTCAAGATTTGTTTGGGAATAAGGAAATTGTTGGACTCAGCAGAAGTCTGAAATAATTATGAAAATTTCTCCCACGTAATTAGCCTACTCAGTGTATTCATTTGAAAAAATGCTCTACTAGCAAATTATTAGTTCTCTTTATTATTTATTCATATACACATACACGCATGCATGTGTGTGCATAAGTGTGTGCATGTTTATAAATTATATACATTCATCAATTTAATATTCACAACAGCAGAACAAGATAACTTTAGTTCACTAGATCGTTTGTCAAGCCAAAGAGTCCATAGCTTAACAAACATTACAAAATGATAGCAAAATGCAAAAATTCCAAATATATTTCTTTAACGCTAAATATTTTGTTCATTGGTGTCGTATACATGTTAAATATTTGCAAAGAGATGACTGTCTTTTAAAAGACAATACTGAAAAAGATTTAATACAGCATAGGGAAATGCAAGGTTAAAAAACAAAGAAACATATTTTAGATATGGAAAGTATACATTCTCAGAAACATAGTTTTCAGCAATCCTTTAAAAATTACTTCCGTTGGCAGGTGACTTTATCATTCCCTATTGTTTTGTTTTCAGTATGACTTCGCTATGATCTATATTTGCCCTTTGATCAGCAAGGTTATACAGACACTCAAACCCACTGAACTGCAAACTCTTATGTGCTAAAGCTAAAAGTAAATTCAGGAAAAAGGAAAGGAAAACATTCTCATTTGGTTTTGGTAATAAGTTGTTATAATCGCTCGGTGAGTGATGTAAACCAGAAAATACTGTGTGCATACAAATGAACATTGAATAGTCATGTTTAGAAACTATTTATAAACGGGCACTTTCTTGTCTTTACCAAACAGAGACTTTTGCAAATTGCTACTTCAATGCTCCCCGCTGTTCTTTTTTGTCACATACAGTAGATATAGTTGCATGCCACAATTGCTTCCTTGTGTATATTGCCTTGAGTTCATGCAAATCTGTGTGAATGGCACAAAAAATTCACACATACCAGAGCGTGTGTTATAGTGTATCGTGGCGGTAGCAAAAGAAAACCATAAATTCTAAATGTACTGGTCTGTTGGAACCCAATACAGAGGATACCAAACTCTGGACACATTTCCAGCCTTGTCAGTTATTAAATATTGCAAGATGTTGCTGTTAATAAGAAACATATAGAACAATGACTACGCAGAGAATAATGACTAACTCTCAGTAGTGGCAGCTGGTAACTCCCTGACGCTATTTGTGAATTTTGGTAAAAATTTTGCAGTTGGTAAACTGCCGTTACCCGCTAACAGTAGTGACAAGAGTAAAAAGTAGCAACAAGATTAATACAAGCCCTAATTCCTCTAATGTAGTAAGTGACAAGAGAAAAGACTGATTTACCAGATAAGATAAGATAATTTGTGGGGGGCGGGGCCGGGCGGCCATGCTAGCAGGCTGCAAGTCACTATGGCTCCTGGGGAATCTAGCTAATATGGGGCGTATGCCCACTTACCTCAGCCTGAACTACCCTGGAAACTCGTGGCACAAGATCCTGGAATGTCCCGGTGCAGCTAGAACACCTGATATTGGGTGGATCTGGGTCCCGGTGAGATGCTCTGGGGCTTGGGGACTGAGGCCTACCCGGCGAGGGGAGTGGAGCAGACGGCCGCTGCCTCGCTTTCCATCCCGGCTAAAATGAATCACAACGCAGCTGGGGCCCTCCCGGACCTGTTCACCCCCCCCTTTGGACCGGTGGGGGTTATCCCGGTCCCCACCAGGCAGGCAAACTCCTTTAAAGCGCACCTGGGTCTCTCGGCGCCGACCGCCAACGGTTAATAAAGCCTACAACTCTACTGCCTATTCGCACTGTAAACTCAGCACAAGTCCCAAGCGAGAAGCCTTACCTCGGCCTCCTATCACCGAGACCGTAGACCATCGCAGGGGGAAGGCCCGGAAAAGATATACCCGTGTAACAGCTCATGACTGCCCTAATTCCACACGACGGAAGACATGAAAGGCACTCACCGCAGACAGCCTCACCAAGAGACACTCTGGCGGCATGCACCGCCACAAGGACATAAACGTTGGTAACGGTACAGCCCAACCGGCTTTACATAGCGGTCTTTCCCACCCTGATTATCGCAGATGAAGACCCAATATACCGCGATCTGCTTGGTGGCATTTCATTTAATTTCATCTCCTGTTACTTAATCTTCTTCAAAGCCACTTACCGGCTTTAGGAATAATACAAATATAATTCCTGTGCCTTTATGTCATATCCACATTAGGTAAATTGCCCCCCAAAAAATATGACTTGTATTTGAAAATACTTATTTTATAAAACTGCTTAGAATTTTAAAGGTTTTAGTACACTTCGTTACATTTTCATGATTATTAATAACTAATCAATATCTTATTTATTAACCTATTGACTGCTGAAGATTTGTGAATTTCAACAAACGTCTGATCAGATTACCGGGAGCAGAGTAGAACTGCTAACTTTGACAGAACATCTCAAACAAGCAGTAAAGATGTATGATTTTAATTAATTGTATTTTACTCCTTTACATGTCAAATCCATTCAAGATTATATATTTCTTTAGGATTTGGCTGCTATGCATCTATTCATACACACCTCATATTACTTGTTACTGAATGGTATCATTTATATACTAAATGTCAACAAATCAAATTATTTTGACGGGTACATTAAGTAGCATGTAATGGAACATCTTAATAAAGAAATATATATCATTTAGAATATCACAAAAAAAACAAAAACAAGCATTTTTGTCATTAGTTTACTGCATTACTGCACCACCGTTGGCAAAGATGTGTGTAGTTAATCAATTAATATATCTCTAACTTTAATTTTTTATGTGCATTTACATTCAGTTGGTTGTGTTTTTGGTACAGTTATTTTATGCTATATGAAGTCAGTCATGAAAAGCGGTTTATATAATATTAAGTATAATTTATTTTGTTTTAAAGGGACACTATAGACTCATAGACCACTGCATCTCATTAAAGTGGTCTGGGTGCAGTGTCCTTGTCCCTCATTAGTCCTGAAAACCAAAATATTGCAGTTTTAGAGAAACTGCAATGTTTACAATGCAGGACTAAGACAGCGTCTAGTGGCTGTCTATCAAACTGCCACTAGAGGTGCTTTACCGGACTCCAAGTCAACCTAAATGACGACATCCAGCGTCAGTGAAATTCCCATAGGAAAGTATTGAGGTAATGAGGAAATGGGTGAGTAAATAAAGTTTTTTTAGTTTTTTTTTAAAATAATTTATGGGATGGGGCACAATAGGGTACTATAGTGTCTAGAATACAGATTTGTATTTCAAACACTATGGAATCGCTGTAACATTTAATGGTATTTTGAAGCACAATCTATGTTATACTTTATGAAAAGTTTTGAAATATTAAATTTATCATCTACCCCAGCTATTTTACAGCTGTTTACCCTCCTCAGCTGTATTACAGCTGTTTACCCCCTCAGCTGTATTACAGCTGTTTACCTGTGAGTCTTCCAATGCTATTGTTTCTTCAACCAGTTACAATTTTATTGACAATCCTTCTTAAACTCGCTGGCCCTTGTGCACTCTGGACCTCCTTCTCTGTCTATGCTGATATTCTGTTTTTCAGCTATTTAAATCATACATCTGTATTTTTTACAACATAGAATAGCTTTGTAATCAGTAATTGAGCTCTGCTTATTTTAACAATCAAAGTCTCACTGGGGTTGGCGCAGAGGTGTTATATTTTAGAATTGGACAGTTTGGTTATCTATGTAAACTTTATGATCAGTTAATCATAACAAAATCCTCCAAAATTAACCCCACACACATTTATGGCATGACCCTTGACATGGACTTGACTTTGGATCTACATCTATTCTTCCCTCTGACTTAAAATTTAGTCTTACATTTCTTTCTCAACAAACATGTT
Organism: Pelobates fuscus; assembly: GCF_036172605.1. Lineage (NCBI taxonomy): Eukaryota > Metazoa > Chordata > Amphibia > Anura > Pelobatidae > Pelobates > Pelobates fuscus. The sequence goes on along the minus strand of NC_086320.1, from coordinate 70,716,455 downwards.
ATTCACTGTAAGTCCATTTATCATTCCACTATCTCTTCCATAGTATCCTTCATTTTGATTTCCCTCCAATTCCTCTCTATCTCATTAAAAGCTGCTTTAACATCTTTCAACGCTGCCCTTTATTTCCTCCTTTTTTAATTCCCTCAATGGACTATTCATCCCACGTCTAAACTAGTTCAACATTTAGTCTATGTGCGTCAGCTCTTTCTGACTTGATAGTATTTGTATGGCCGAATTCTCTCCACCCACCCCAGATAACTTATTTTATGTAATTACACGTTCTCCCATCTGGCATGCTATAGTAATGTCCTGGCACCCATACAAATGAAGTAGTCAAACCATTCGAGAACAGTTTGAGTATAGTTTAACTTAACTGGGGCCCCCGAGGTACTGTATGCCACTCCTCTAGAGCCAGAAACCTTTCTAAAGAGCCCTTCTTAGCAACACTGAGCTTAGCCCATGTCGTGTGAAGCCATCTCATTGACTGAGATGGTCAGCTGAATTATCTCAGCCAGAGAGAACCTACCTGCATTGGGCTTAGCTCAATGTAGGAGCTTCTGACAGGAGAGAAAGGTTCATTATGGGGACCCTTGCATTAATATGCAAAATTGGTTTAATGTTATGCACTGCTGGTTATATTTACCAAATGGGCTCAATAATATGATGGATTAATATATATATAATATGTGCGGAAATCCTTACAAAATCTTAAATTCAGCATTGTATAAATAAATAACATGTATATCATTTTATTACTCACAGGAAAATAAAAATATTAGTTTACTTGTTGGTGGTTTTGTTTCCTACCATTAATATGAAGGTTGACGTTCCAATTAGTTGTCGGATAAGTGAAGTTACTTTACACCATTCTCTATATCTTATATCTCAGTCATAAATGTGTTGTGATTTTGCTGAGACTGCGATACTAGTCAAGAAACAGTCCTAATACTTCAAATAGAAGAAGCCACGACTCTAGTTTTGACAGAATAGAATACGAATATATGCTATACACCGTTGTACTGGGAGAAATATCACAACAAAGCAATTAAGTGAGGGAAGCTGTTGACTGATTTTGTCAACCTAGGAATACATTCTCAGGCTTACAAATTATAATGCAGATATAAAAAATAAACTTTAGTTCAACTGAAGTAGAAAGAATAATGAGGTCTTAATGTTTTATTCACTACTAAACTTACTGTTCGAGGTAGAATGTTGGATGATAGCATTGATGTAGACAGAGAAATAGTGCACTGCAATTATCCATGCATCTTTCTGTCTGTCTAATTATCTGTTTGTCTAATACTCCTTGTGTTAGCTCTCAGAGAGACTTCAACTTCCAGACCAGAGCCAGTGCCATATTACAGAGGCCAAAACTGAACAGTCCATGGTTTCTGATCACTGATCCATTTGGATCACATTTACAGCCCAGGCATTGGTTTAAAAAATGCTCAAAAGCAGTACAAAATCATATGAGTTAGCCCGGGGCTCTGAAACTTATTTAGCAAGCTGACTGCACTCACCTGAACATACATACATGATGAGGGGGCTGCTGGGGCCAATTAATAAAATGTTCAAGTTCCAGGGCACTCACTCACTAAAACACAACTTCAAAACTCACAACATGTAGTAGATGTTTTTGTTTTTTGTTTTTTAAAAAACACCTGACTTAGACAAGAATAATGGGGATCAATTTTGGCATGTCCTATTCTAGCAACCTAATGCCCACTTACTTGGGAATCCATATTACTTGGGCTCTTTGTAGTGCATTGTTAAATAGGACCCTAGAATAAGGCACCTGTGACATGGAGGGGTGCATAGCCACAGGAGTTGGCTTGGACTCCCAACTATATTTATATATGAAACCAAGAGGGCTGCACTCATCTGAACATGCATACATAAGATATATATATATATATATATATATATATATATATATATATATATATATATATATATATATATATTAAATTGACATAGATGTCATTTTTAAAGAAAGTAAAGATTTACAATGATGCAAAACAGAAGCAGACACTTTTAACCCCTTAAGGAAACATGATGGTAAATTTCCACCATGCCGGCCTTTTACTTCCGAAACTGTGTTATTATGGGGTTAAAAGAGAAAGCTGTATGAATCCAATGAATAGTACATACAGGCACTTACCTGGTGGGGCAAATAAAAATGGATTGCTGGTCATCTGATAATCTTGTGATACCAAAATACCTGTGTCCACTGTTGAAATATATTACTAGATATTATCTGGTGCTGTATGTTTTGACTGACATGCCATTAGGCAATAGGGAAAACAGAGTGCAGTATGCAATAGATCATACAGTAGGGTTAAATAACCGATGGCAGAATGCAATGAGTCCAAATGTTGACAAATGTTTCTGTAGATTTGAGACATTGAATACTGAGAAAAGAGTTCCATGAAATTTCTTCTTTCACTCAAAAAATAGTGACCTCTAGGTAGTGTTCATTAGACACTTGTTAATAACGTCAAATATGCAAAACCCTGTAGGTTTTCCTTCTGTTTGTCTGTTCTTGGAACTCATGCATGATTTAATATCAGACTGATCCCAACCACAAAGTCAGTCTAGAACAGAAACCATGCAGGTCCCCTCTGTATAAGACATACAGTACATCCACACAATTACTTTGCAGGTTCCTATCACACGTACTCATGAAATATATCCTTTCAGCATGTTGAATGCCTTGCCATTAAGGATTTTTTTTACCATTCGACAGCCATTGGCAGCGGTTTTCTTTTCTGAGCTAGTCTTCTGACGTGACTAATGATCTGACATCATGGATGGCATCTTTACAGCGCAAAGAGGCTCGTTGACAAAGTATGACTAAGATTGTTATTTGTGCCAGTCACAGTCAGTATTTTGAAAGCGAGTTATTCAACTGTGTATCAGTAATTCACTCGGAAGACACAGCAGACATTTGCTCGGAGGTCTTATATATAAATTTAGTAACTAAACTTTGTTCACTTCTTACCCACCAGGACTCTAATGCCTATCATCATTTATCCTTCAATCCGTGTTCAGCCAAGCCAGCAAAAAGCTCAGCAGTTTACTGCCTGACTGGTGAAAGGAAGACAGGAACAAGCCCTTACATTCTCCTCCCTAATATTAAATACCTTTATTTGTGATTTCTATTTCAAAGAAAAAAATACTGGGGGGGTTCAAATTGTGGAACACAAATGCTAAGGGTGGCCATGCTGAGTTTAATTTATTCTGCACATGTATAGTCAACTGTGACAGTTTGTCCTAAATAGTTAATTGCACTGTCCACTTAATGTTTGGTGAATAATCCCTTGAGTAATCATCTAATCATCTCACCTAAAAAGACTTAATTGGCTATGATAGTTTTAGCTGTTAAAGAATTTGTTTCACACCTTCAAGCCTTTAATTATTTCTAAATTTTTTGAAATAATTAAATAATATTTCCATGATTAAGCAGCTTATTGCTATCACAACCACTTCATAACATTCCATTCATTGCAGCAGTTACATGAAAGAGTAACCTAGACAAGAAAAATGCAATAATCCACTCACTTGCATTCGTTATAGTTTCTGTTGAAGGGATACAATTACAGACTAGAAATTCCTACTAACTAAATAATTATTCTATGCAGTTTTGTAACTAGAATATGTACTATTGTTTTTCGAAATTAGGCATGCTATCGTAGTTGGATTGTAAGTAGGGCTAACATTTATTTATTTTATTTATTAAGACAAAACAATTTATTCTGGTGCTAAATACTAAATGAGGAAAGACATTCTACTGGTTCCCATAGTGATTGGATCTTTATAGAAGCGTGGTCCAGAATGGTACCCGTTTTCTTCCATGATAAATATTGTCCATAGTATATAAAGAACACTTTATAGTCATCTACCAAACTTAATGAAAGTGAGATATTGACTGCAAAGAAGAAATAGTATTTTTTCATTGAGAGAATTTGATGTTTTACCTTGGGATATTGCAATGGCAAACACATTTTATATGGATAGATTGCATATCTTTTTGAAAGGAAATATTTATGAGGATGTCCTAGGTTTGTTAGAAGATAGGCAGACAATTTACTCAATAATACAGTTCAGGTTATTGAAGTCATGAAGAATATATTTTTAAAGGTACAGTATAGCAGAAATCTGTCACTGGATTCCTTGCTCATTCTTATCTTTTTGGAAAAAAATATATTACCCAACCAACTTTTAAACAAAGAAAACAACAAGAGGTCCTCTTCTTCTTTTTTTTTTTTTTTTGTATTGTTACCATGACCTGGTATAACTTTTATATTTACATCTGCAAAAAGGATTCATGTATATTAAAATGCAACTGTATTTTGACTTTGTAAAATGAAACAAACATTACAAATAACTGATTTTTAGCTATAGATGTCTTTGCTGCCAAGGAAGGACACAAGGACTTTAGTGTTTGATTACGTGCCTGTATCAAAAGGAAGGAATTAAATACACCACTATAGTTAAAGTGCAGTGAAATTACGTTTCTGCAAATTTAGTAGCTGCATTGTGCAGCTATATGTATGCTAATGTTTTTATTCATTAAGCAGCATGTTCTGGTGACTTGAGATTGGAGTTGTACAATGTCTTCTAACAAAGCAAAGTTGGGTCTTCTCTCCAATTTTTTTCCACCTTTGATAATTTTCCTTAATTTTTTGAGTTAGTGTTGAAGTCATTACGGCTTGCTGTTCTGACTATACAGGGCATTTTGACTATACTGAAAATTTCATGGAATTTACCATAATTGCCAAACCATCTGGGCTGGAAGTGTAGCTTTAAAGGGACACTACACTACAGCTTAAGCCCTTAAGGACGGATGCAGTGGTCCAAATTCTGAACCAAAACAAAACCTAGAATTTTAGCTATATGTCTGTTCAACCATAATTTACCTCTTACATATTAAGTGCACCCACACTTATTATATATTATTTTGTCAAGGAGAAATAGTGCTTTTATTTCACATCCCAAATATATATATATGAAATACTATATAATATGAATAAAATCTAAAACAAAATAGTAAGAATATTATGAAATAGTAAGACATTAAGTTCTGCATGGCATTGTAACAGTAAATGTCATAATACTGTTAGCTTTTATTGCAATAAAACACACATTTTTGTATGCTGCAATGTCCCATGAGTACCACAATGCCCACCTTGTACAGGTTTCATGGTATTTTGGAAAGTTACAGGGCCAAATATAGACCTTGCCCATTTCAGTTATACATTGAAACATTGGTTTGTGGAGCCCATGTTGCCGATGGAAGCCCAGGAATCAAAATGACCTTTGGCATACCATTTGCAAAAATTAACAACCCAGGCTATTCAAAATGGTGTGTGTCCAGTCTTTTTTAGTAGCCACTTAATCACAAACCCTGGCCAATATTAGTGTTCATATTTGTTTTTTCACACAAAATCTGCACTTTCACTAATTATATTATTGTCATTGTACATTTTACTGCTCTAAAACACTCATATTGGTGTTCAGTAATGTCTTACAAGTACAACAGTACCTAACATTGGAAAGGTTTTTGGAAAGTTACAGGGTGACATTTAGGGCATGCAAATTAAATTCTCTGGAATGTCTGCTGGGTTATCAGGCAGGTCCCCCTATATATAATTAATAAAATAATATGATTATATATGTTTTATAAATACACTTAGAATTACATTTTTTATATATATAATTTTATATATCATTTCTTTCCAAGTGTATTTTGATGGGGTAGTCCCCCTTGCACCTTGTCAGACTTTCTACACTAGAAATTTGTCTTGCTTTCATACAACGCAGTGCTCACCCTTGCAAAACAGTCCTACTTGTCCTCTCTCATTAGGTCATGCTCCCGCAATCCTAGTCATCTCTTTAATACTTTTAACTCTCTTCTTCAGCCTGCTGTGGCCGTCCCACAAATTAATCTTTCAGCTGACAGCTTTGCATGTTACTTTACTGACAAGATTAAACACTTAAGGAATGCATTCTCCCACCTCTCTATCTCTACCTCACCAGGACCATATTAACCCTACCATGCCAGACTTCTCTCCAGCTACTGAACAGGAGGTGGCTGCGCTTCTCCTTTCCTCTTGTCCCACCATGTGTCCGCTTGATCCCATCCGTCCCACCTCATCAGATCTCTCGCCCCTTGTCTGGTGCAGTCGCTAATGCACATCTTCAACTGCTCTCTTTCTTCTGGTTCCAGCTCCCCTTAAACATGCTACTGTCCTCAAAAAGCTAACACTTGACCTTACCTCCCCTTCCAACTATCATCCCATATCCCTGCTCCCTTTCTCCTCAAAGCTTTTGGAAAGACTTGTCTTTACCCATCTGACTTGCTTCCTCAATTCCAACTCTCTACTTGACCCTCTTCAGTCTGGTTTGGGCCCACTCCACTCCACAATAAAATGCTCTGTGGAGCTAAATCCAAAGGCCACTACATACTAATTCTGCTTGACCTCTCTGCTGCCTTTGACACTGTTGATCATGGCCTCCTTCTCCTAACTCTTCAATCTATTGGTCTCTGTGACACACCCCTCTCATGGTTCTTCTCCTATCTCTCCCAACGCTCCTTCAGTGTCTCTTTCTCCAATGATACCTCCTCTCCTCGTCCTGTCTCAGTAAGAGTTCCTCAAGGTTCAGTTCTTGGTCCCCTTTTTTTCTCTCTCTATACTGCCTCTCTTGGCAAACTCATTAATTCATTTGGATTTCACCACCACCTGTACGCTGACGACACCCAGAGATCTTCTCCTCTGCCAACCTTTCCCCTACTGTCCTCCAACGTGTCACCAATTGCCTTATTCCAACCTCTGATTGAATGTCCTCCCGCTTTCTGAAACTCAATTTCTCTAAAACTGAGTTTCTTTTTTTTCCTTCTCAAACACTGATCCTCCTCCTTCACTCAGGTTGACTGTACCTGCCTCACCCCATCCTTTCAAGCTTGCTGTCTTTGTGCCAGATTGATCCACCTTTGCACCTCATGTCCAGTCTGTTGCTAAAACCTGTTGATTCCAGCTTAAAAACATTGCCTGCATATGCCCCTTTTTTACGCTACCAAGGAGCTTGTTCAGGCTCTAGTAATCTCTTGCATGGATTACTGTAATTCTCTTCTAATTGGTCACCCCAGAAGCCATACTGCTCCTCTACAATCTGTGATAAATGCTGCTGCTCCTATCGCTCCTTTCACACCTCACCCCTCTGTCGATCATAACTCTGGCTTCCTGTACCCAACAGGTGTCAATTTAAAATACCTATAAAGCTCTAACCAACTCTAGCCCCTCTTACATTTCTTCACTGATTCATAGGTATGCCTCCTCTTGGTCTTTCCACTCCACTGGTGACCTTCTCCTGCCTGCTGCTCGCACCCTTACTGCAAGTTCACACCTGCAAGACTTCTCACAGGTGGCTCCTTTCCTTTAGAACAGCCTGCCTACCCCTGTCAGACTCTCCTCTACTCTTCAATCATTTAAGAAGTCCCTCAAAACCCATCTTTTCAGGATTGCTTATGGCCTTCAAGTGTAACTTCTATCTCTCAATCTTTCCTCTTGCTCTTTCCTAAAGGGCCACTCTCCACTCTCACCTCCAGTTCTGCTACTTTCCCACCATGCATATTTGCTGTCTCCCTCAGTACCCTTCCTATTGTGTTTGTATACCCTACCTCCTCTAGATTGTAAGCTTGTTTGAGCATGGTCCTCAACTACCTATTTTTCCTGTTACATTTTGTTATTGTCTCATTTGGTAAATTATCTTTTTATTGTAAAGTGCCGCGGAATTAGCTGGTGCTATATAAATACAAATAAGAATAAGAATAAATAAAAATTGCAAACATTCATCCTGGTTGGTTGAGACCCCAGGATGATGATGGGTACTTGGCATGATCCTTGCATGCTGGAAGAGTTGCAGCTATGTAGCCCACCCAAGACTGTGGTACTTATCATTATTGAGGCCTTTCAGTCTCTGTATGTGGTTCCAGATCCACCACAGGGAAAGTGGTTACAACCCTTTTCCCTGTATAAACCCTCTTACGAAATGATTAACGGTCATTAATGTTGGCTCTTTCCCTAAATCAATACAGCATGTACCCACTTGGCACTTATGGCACCAAGACGCTAAATTAATTTAAATTATATATTTTGTCTGTTCCAGGACAAGAAGGCATGAAATGTAAATTTTAAACTAAAATCCATTTGCTATTTTAAAGAAAATATTTGCCTAACCACTGCCAACATGTGTTTGACTATGTGTGTTAAATCCTCACATGGGACAGTGTCCCAATGGATTTGAAGACAGAAAATGGGATTTATTCACAAATGGGAGAAATAATAATAATGCTATCTATGCATATAAAATGAGGAAACAAAGTCAAGTTGTCGAGAGTTATAGCTGGAATCATAACTCATTCACTACTGAGTTATTTAAAAAAATAGCTTAACATTAATTTTACATTAATTTACCTAAATAAAATAAAATTATATAAATGCTAATTTTACATTCTCTTTACTCAATGAAGAGAAATTAATTTCTCTGTTAAGTGAAGACTATATTTGGCGTTGAGGATAAGGTTAAGTAGTACTTAAGGGGCTACATTTTGTCATATATTACCTTGCAGTGCTCAACGAAAAGTAGTTTGTGATTATGCAGGGTTGTGAAGGATGGGATTAATCTAGAGACAAAATTTTATCTCTTCAGTACATTTGCAAGCAAGTTGGCTTGCACAATATGTAGCTAAAATGTATTACCTACAAAAATCCATAATGCCATATTTTGTTGGCAGATGCACTGTAAATATTTGATGCGATATTTTCCAAAATTAGCTAAATAATGTTGAAGTTCCAGCAATCTACAAGGCATCATTAAAGTAACAGGAAAGAAAATTCAAAACTGCATAACAATTATTATTCATGAATTCATTTGCAGGTAGATATGGATCGGTTTCAATACATTTTCATGCTCTACTACCTGAAATTGTTATTTTTGTTTTGTTTGTTGAATGTATTTAAAATTGAAAAGACAAACAGTATACAAAATACTTTGTTACTTCATCTAGAATTTACAATCTGTGAAATAACAGAAAACATAACGCAAAAATGCTGTTGCAGGGCATCATATATGATATCCAAAATGCGTAAATACTAAAAATCCCTGAACTATAATAACATTTTGTATTCTTTTAATTTTGCGTTCTTTCTGCTTTGTGTACACATAGATTGCTCATAAAATCAGGTGATGCAGCCAAAGAATAGCTGTTATGCAGCTGTTAAGATATGTAATGGCTTTCAATACATTAGTGGTAGAAGACTCAACTTTAAGATCATGGCTCATTTGTGTGTTCCCAAATTCCTTTTACAATTTTTACAATTTTAAAGCAATTTCCATCTTTATATCAGCTCAGATCAAGCACGGCGGAGGTAAACTCATTGATTGATTGATTTAATTTGAATATTAAATAAATAAAATGCTTTTTTGTTTTTTCGTTTTTTTCTTAAACAAGCTGTTTCAGTGCTGGGTTGATTAGCAAAACGTTAAAGGGCTTAATATAGCATCCTTTTCATGCTTAACCAAAACAAGTTATTCAGAACAAGTTTGATGGATGAATATTTAAACAAATAATATACAAGAATTATAACAGAAATAGTTAAGAAGTGGACTAAATTAAAAGGACCGAAGAAGCTATAAACTGAGAAGAAGGATTATTTTCCATTTCACTTATTAGACTTCTCAAAGTTGCCTTAAATATTGGAGTGGTTGCCATTTGTTATTTATTATTTTAATTATTATTATTAATAATCAGTTTGTAAACTGTCTAAAAATGCACTTTTTACTAGTGGGATATTACCCAGATGCAACATGTATCCTATTAAAACCTCTTTAAATTAAATTATTAACATAAATTAATGATTACCATCAATTATCTTTGAAAACAAGCATATAGGGTTATTAAACTTTAGATTTTTATTCAAATAATTAGGATGATTGAATTCCAATTAAATAGTTGTTTTTCTAAAGAAAGAATTAAGTCTTTAAAGTGTTTTACCCGGAGGAATACAATAAGATGTTTCTTATATCAAGTAAGTTCTGAGGTGGGTGGTAAATATAAAGTCAAACTATAAAAATGAGATTAATGAGAACCAAAGCTAATCCCATGGAATAAATGTCTCTAGTAGTTAAATTAAAAGCCTTGCCTCAGGAAATTCTGAATCGGCTGTCTACCTTAAATTAAGTTAACGATATAACTATCTTCGTTCAACACTGATTGGTTTTGAACTTTTCCTGGAATTGGATGTGTTGACTGGATAGTAATTATCCTGATATGGCAGGATAATTGTCTTGAGTGAATTTCCCAAAATAATTAATAGTTAAGTTTTGGTTTTATCTGGTTAGCCCTGTCACAGTGATTATCAGGCCTTGAATATATCTTACAGTTCAAAGTATCTCTAATAGACATGTGCTCAGCAAACTATTAGCCATGGATTGTTGCCTTGTTATAAATTAAATTGTATGCTAGATTTGTAATACACATCTATTAAACTGCTACTTATAATCAATATTTAGGGTAGACTTGTGTGAACATTGTGGCCCTTGATCTCAATGGTGCCTTATCCATAGAGCAGTTTGCCTGCTCTATATTTGTGAGTATTCAATACAATTATTATTTTAGCATTTTTTTAAATTACAACAGAGAGCACTATTATCTTCCTTTTTATATTCTTGTTATTTTGGGTTCAACAAAACTATCTCTCCTTAGGACACTTATCCACATATCCCATAAATGGGGGTTATACCAGTGTACGCTACTATAACTGGAGCTGGTCATAGCTCAATTAAATGTGAGTAAGATACCACTGTTTTATAATATACACCACAATTATATTGATTTATTGCACTGTTGGATTTCCTGTCCTTTACTTATCTATACATACTTTACCAAGGAATCTACTTTCTAGTAGAAGAATCTGCCATCTACCTAAGAACTTATATTGCATTTAAAGGAGTTTTCCTTTTTATTCTGGACTATTTCATTTGATTACTGACAACAGTATTTTATTGTGACGCAACCATTTTGTTCTTGTTTATTTCTCTTGATTCTGAAAGGGGTTGGCGGAATGCCTTTTTTAGGTTTGCTGCTCTTCCTTATTTGGTTGATAAGCACTAAACCTGCTGTATCTTTTGTACCTTGATCTCATGTCTATTTTTGGATATTCTGTGGATATATATATATATATATATATATATATATATTTTTTTATATATATTTTATATATATATATATATGTGTGTGTGTATATATATATATATATATATATATATATGTAGATATGGTATGTATATATATGGTCAATGTGTTGCATTGTGAAGTATGGACTGGAACAAAAGTTTATTTTAAAGTGCCATATTTTTATGTTTTATTTTGGAACTGTCAAACTCACCAACTGAATACCAAATATATTCCTTTAAGCAGGTTAATTGTTTAAAAGACACATGAATAAATGTGAAGGTATACAAATGACTTTAACTAGGGTATCTTAATATAACATCAACAGGTTTTCACCATTTCAATTCTGTTAACAAGTAACAATTATTTCACTTCTGCAAACATACATTTTCGAGATCATTCCAATCATTCTTGGAACACAGGCAAGTTCTTGTAGATCTTTTGTAAAATTATTTTAGAAAAAAGACTTTTCAAGTTACTATGTTTCAAAATGTAACCATAGTACACCAATTATTTTCTCAAACCTAAGTCAAATGCCATACATGAAATCTTATCTTTCCAGTACTTATTTGAGGCTTGTGAAATACTTTAGCTAACTACTCTTCCAAAAAATTCTGGATCTTGGAGGCAAAGGATACATAGCAATATGCTCTTAGCACAATCATCGAAAATATCAAGCAGAATAATCCTGTTAGAAAAAGTTCGGACAAAGCATGATTGGATTAGAAAAATTCAGCAAAATCAAAGGTCCAGGATTTCATCAACATGTGACATAAGACCTTTGAATTAATTTAGATACAAAGTACAAGTGGTTCTGGTGGTAAGGCATGACTTTCAAACTTTTTGTTTCAGAAAAACTAAACAAAATTATGACAACACCACAACGTTAGTTATTAGTAGTTCTGGGTAAAAAAGAAAGCATAAAAAAGTAAATGGAAGAAATTCTACTGTGTGCCTTTAATGACAAATAAATTTGTCATTCAGTTGCAGGAGCTGATCAGAGCTAAGCCGTGTGAACATGGATCTATGCTTTTTCCCCCATCAAATTCTTCTGTATTAATTTAAACCTTTAATTTTCTATACAAGCAAGAATATAGACAAAACTTTACCACAAATATTTACTCTTTAAACCTAAGCATAGCTCCATTCACGTGCCATCATGTTTTAGCTACTGAGTTTATTGAGCTAAGAAAAAATAAGCTATACAATGATTTAAACAAGATGATAAGATAACTAATGAACAATCACAACATTTGTAGGTAAAGTGATAATATACATATAACATGAATATATAATTATGTATTACATTATTTTTCTAAATATAATTTCAATTTAAAATTAATTATAATGTAAGCTAAATATAATACATTTTTTAATATAATTTTCTAAATTTCTAAAAACAATATACCTGACACCTGTTAAAAATGATACAATTCTATTCATTTTTACCTAATAATGTAATAAGTTATTCATTCATTCCAGAATAAATGCAAAATGTTATCATAGGTTCCTTCTTTGACTGTTTATGTGTGTGGGCATTGATGCCAACATACAGCTTTATTGTAAGAAGTTGATGGACTATTCCATTCTGGTGGGATCTTTAAAATATACAATCTCCAAAATAATACTGTAAAGACGGAAGAAATAAATAACAAATTAGAATGGTGTACATTTACATCATTGTATTTTTTGTTGAAGCAGTCATAAGCTAAAATCTGAACATATAGTTAGTTACCTTACTACCCGAGTTTTTGTTTTAGCTATATATTTATAGCTTTCGATTAATTAAAAAAAAAAATTACAAAAAATTGTAATGGATGGGTTAATCAAAAGAAGTATTATAGTTTTCTATATTTATATTTGTTTGGCATTAACACAGCCTTTTTGATGGATTTTTTTTAATATGAAATCCATGCCATGCCTATATCTAATCATAACCACTTTTGCATATTGCTATTGTGCTCATAGTAGAGTAGATGTCGAGTTATAATCTGTTAAATAATCAATAAGCTCTGAGTATTTTTTTTTCATTCGCTGTGGGTCTTAGGTTGTATAACTAAACCTGAAATTTGAGTTCTAGAAATAAAATGTATTTATTAGAATAAGAACACATATTCTTATTTTGCATTGATAAGCAATCTGGTGCTGTTATACTATGTTTCATTATCTTGAAAAGTGTTACCTGTTTGTTGGAAAAAGAACATGTCATCCCTTGTGAAAAACACATTTCAGTCTGAGCAGCTAACCACAGAATTAGATCAGAACACGATGTTATTACAGAGTCTAATTGTATTCACTACACAGCAAGTTTCAGAAAGTTCCACCTTTTCTTAATGCTACAACGGATAAGCATCCTGAGAATAAATCAAGGCAATGGAATATATTATTTACTGTATGTCTTGCTGTTATTTGAATGATCACACAAAATGGATTGGTCTCATTTCCACTTTGGCTTTGATACATACTCATCATTTTTCATTTCCAATCATACCCAGGGCCGGCGCGTCCATAAGGCGGCACAGGCGGCCGCCTTAGGGCGCACCGGCTCTGGGGGCGCAAAATTCCAGTGACCGGCAGGAGGGAAGTGCTCCCTCCTGCCTGGTCACCTCCTGGATCCCCGGAGCTGCTGCGCGGCGTGCGGCTGAAGTTGATTAGGAGGCGGCGAGGGAGCTCTCTGATCTCTCTGACCGGCTCCTTCGCGCGCCTTTTGCTGATGCCGCGGGAGCCGGAATATGACATCATATTCCGGCTCCCGCGGCATCAGAAAACAGCCTGCGAGGGAGCCGGTCAGAGAGATCAGAGAGCTCCCTCGCCGCCTCCTAATCAACTTCAGCCGCACGCCGCGCAGCAGCCTCACTGGACCACCAATGAGAGACCCACGCCAGCACTCCAGGTAGGGAGGCTGGGTGGGACATTTAAATGTAATTTATTAGTAATTACTTTAATAATTACTGTGTGTGTGCATGTGAGTGTGAGTGTCTGTCAGTGTGTGTGTAATTGTGTCTATGAGTTTGTGTGTGAGTGTGTATGTCAGTGTGTATGTGTGTGAGTGAGTGTGTGTGTGTCTGTCAGTGTGTGTGTGTATGTCAGTGTGTGTGTGTCTGTCAGTGTGTGTGTAAGTGTGTCTATGAGTTTGTGTGTGAGTGAGTGTGTCTGTCGGTGTGTGTGAGTGTGTATGTCAGTGTGTATGTGTGTCTGTCAGTGTGTGTGTGTCTGTCAGTGTGTGTGTGTGAGTGAGTGTGTGTGTGTCTGTCAGTATGTGTGTCTGTCAGTGTGTCTATGAGTTTGTGTGTGAGTGAGTGTGTCTGTCGGTGTGTGTGAGTGTGTATGTCAGTGTGTATGTGTGTCTGTCAGTGTGTGTGTGTGAGTGAGTGTGTGTGTGTCTGTCAGTATGTGTGTCTGTCAGTGTGTGTGTAAGTGTGTCTATGAGTTTGTGTGTGAGTGAGTGTGTCTGTCGGTGTGTGTGAGTGTGTATGTCAGTGTGTATGTGTGTCTGTCAGTGTGTGTGTGTCTGTCAGTGTGTGTGTGTGAGTGAGTGTGTGTGTGTCTGTCAGTATGTGTGTCTGTCAGTGTGTCTATGAGTTTGTGTGTGAGTGAGTGTGTCTGTCGGTGTGTGTGAGTATGTCAGTGTGTGTGTGTGCATGTGAGTATGTGTGTGTGTGTGTGTGTGTTCGAGTATGTGTCTGTGAGTTTGTGTGCGTGTGTGTGTGTGTGAGTATGTATTTTTCTGTATGCCTGTCTGTATGTATGTATGTATCTGTATGATGGTATGCCTCTGTATGTATGTATGTGTCTGTATGCCTGTATGTCTTGTACGTATGTTTCTGTATGTCTCTGTATGCATGTATGTAACTGGATGTATGTTTGTCTCTGAATGTCTGTATATATGTCTCTGTATGCATGTATGTAACTGTATGCCTTTATGTCTCTGTATGTACGTATGTGTGTGTCTGTGTGTCTCTGTATGCCTGTATGTCTTTGTATGCATGTTTCTGTATGTATGTATGTGTCTGTATGACGGTATGCCTCTGTATGTATGTATGTGTCTGTATGACGGTATGCCTCTGTATGTATGTATGTGTCTGTATGCCTGTCTATATGAATGTGTCTGTATGACGTTATGTCTCTGTATGCATGCATGTATCTGTATGTGTGTATGTCTTTGTATGCCTGTATGCATGCATGTATGTCTCTGTATGTATGTTTCTTTATGCCTGTATGTCTGTGCCTGAATGTCTTTGTATGTATGTGTCTGTATGCCTGTCTGTATGTATGTGTCTGTATGACGGTATGCATGTATGCATGTATGTCTTTGCTTGTATGTCTCTGACTGTATGTGTCTGTATGTCTCTGTATGATTATTGCTGTCTTTGTATGACAGTGTACCTGTATGACTTTGACTGTGTGACTAAAAAATGATGCCTGTGTGCCTGTGGCTTGGGAGGAAAGACACACAGGTGAAGATGCATTTTTTTTTTTTTTTATGAGGGTTGGGTGCGCCAAAATGCATCTTCGCCTGTGTAACTAAAAATCCTAGCACCGGCCCTGATCATACCTACCATAAAAATTATAGTGTAATGGTTTACATAAAAACAATCTCAGATGTAAAATCATTAATAATTAGTTAAATTTAGCTGTCATCGGGGAGAGAAATGACACAGGAGGGTATTAATCCTGCTTCCTATTGCTTCCTCCTATGACCACAATGAGCAGTGAAGTCATATTTTCAAATTGATTGATATAAATATATTTTCAAAACAGGATGTTAAGGTTATCAGAAAAATAGTACATGCCAAAGTAACAACCGCATGTATGCTATGACCCAAGGTTATGTTTCCCAGCATAACATTGCCCAGAGCATAACACTGTCTTTAACCAATAGTGCACCCTGCTGCCATCTCTTCACCAGGTAAATAATGCACATGCACCCGGCTATCAGCCTGGTCTAAAAAACAATGGAATTCATTAGATTATTCCATTGCTCATAGTCCAGTTCTGACACGCAGATCCCCCCTGAAGGCCCTTTTAGCAGTGGACAAGGGTGATCAACAGTCTGCGACTACACAGGCCCACATGCAGCAAACTGCAATGCGCTGTGTGTTCTGACACCTTTATAACATGGCAAGCATTATTTTGAGCTACTGTGTGATCGGACCAGACAGGCTAGCCTGTGCTCCTTACGTGAATCAATGAGCCTTGGGTACCCATGACCCTGATGCCAGTTCACAGGTTGTTCTTCCTTGCACCACTTTTAGTAAATACGAACCACTGCATACAGGGAACACCCCACAAGACTTATCGCTTGGAGATGCTCAGTCCTGCTTAGCTATCATTATTTGGCCATTGTCAAAGTTACTCAGATCTTTTCGCTTGCCCATTTTTACTGCTTCCAACACATGAAATTAAAGAACTGATTTTTCACTTGCTGCCTATGCCTATGCTACCCCTTGACATGTTTTATTGGAACATTATAATTACTGTTATTCACCGTTTAGTATAAATAACTCCAATGAATACATACATGCATTTTTGCATGCATGTATTTATTGGGGGTACATCTTTAAAGAGCTTGCAAAGGGGGAGCTAGTTAAAAGAGGATGCACACCTCACTGGCTGCTTGTTTGACAGCCAGGGGATGATAAGCAAGCTGACGTGCTTATGGTGTGTAAAGTGGACCTTTAATGCAGTTGTAACTCAAGCCATACTTTGTACCTTCATAATATAATGTGTTGGTTGGTTATATATGAGTATTGCTCAAAATTACTATAGATACTTAGATGTTTGTACAAAAAAAATGCATGTTGTAGAAATCCATTATTGTAAGTGTGGTTATAAAATATTAAAGAGAACCAGAGATCTGAAGCTTTAAATATTTCCTGTCATCATCACTGGGTCTGGAGCTCTTTGGTCCTCACTTTGCCTTGCTGACTTGCAAATCTCTTCAACTGGCTTCACCAGCTTTAATCAAATTTAGCTGCATGTGGTAAACTTGTTCCTTAGCAAGACTGTGTCTGTACTATAACCAATGTTCTGGCTATTTTTCTTTGAAATTCTTGTTCTTGTATCTAAATTACTGAAGTATACAACTGAGAGGACATTTTTAGTTCTATTTACTGTGTGTCTATTTATTTGTGTCTCTTGCAAAAATTCCAGTGATATTTTTATTATAAAAATCTAAATGGTTTGAATTCTGGTTCTATATTAGCAGCATACCTATTTATTTTTATTTTTCTATATGATTTACATTTTCTAGATTAATTTACATTATTTATTTTCCTTCTAGATTAAAATTTTCTGGAACAGAACATTCCATAATGTACACATACATATTATGTATACCGTTTTCGTCCGTGTATAAGACGTTAACATATATAAGATGACCCCTATTTTTTGAGCCCAAAATTAAGAAATCAATATTTTAAACATCACATAGAACAACTTTGATATTTTAGAGGTGATGTCTGAGGAGAACAACACACTTCTGATTATCATGCCTCCCCTGTGCTACGGTACTCTGCGAAGTAAATGGCTCCATAGTGCATGCTGGCAGACTACAGCTCCTACAATACAGCAGGTGGTGTGAGGGCATGTCAGGACATCACAGTAGTATTCCTTCTGCTCCCTGAATCCCCATTTCCTCCCTCATAAATATAACTCAGAAAGAAAGACCTACCTGAGGTGGAGCAAACCTTAATATGGCTGCTCCTTTTATGTTGTGGAGTTCCGTTGGTGGTAAGTGCTGATGTCTGCCTCAGCTCCCACGCATATAGGGACCTTTTCCTCCTTGCCACAGAATTCAGAAGTGGATCTACAGGAGGGAGGCCAGGTATGTGTGTGGGCTGTGGCACACTGAAATGCGGCAGGCGCCATCTTAACTTAGGCCTGGCGCAGAAGTATAAGACGACCCCCAATTTTAGACTTTTTTTTATACCTGGGAAAATATGGCAGCATTTACTCATGGATTAGCTCCTCAACTCACAGCAGAAAGGACAGGAAATAGAATTCCTGTTCTAAATTGGTATAAATAGACCCCCCCCCCCCCACCCCTCCTTCCCATCAGGCAGTTTTTGTAACTAGCTTTACAACTCTCATAGTAGATGGGTGTGAATGTAATGCTGCCATGATTAATGATCAGGGGAAAACAATTACGGTAAGTATGATACAATTTTCCGTATTCCTGATCAAACATGGCAGCCTTTACTCATGGGGAATACCCAACCTTTATACATAGTGGGAGGAACAGATTTCAAATACAGTTAATAGCTATAAAAAAACATTATTGAGCTGCATAAACCTATTAAGTCTTAAAGAAAGCCAAACAAGAAATCAATAGGATATTTTCATAAAATCTGCTCAGACAAGTCATTCTATCCCAGGGGCTGTTGGTCAGCAACCCCCTGATATACAAACAAAAGGAATATACAAATCTTGACTAATAGAAGACAAACTCCTGTAAGAAAAAGGACATCAGCCTTGCCATAAAGAATAACATAGATTAGAGGAGCGCATCCTTAAAACATAAAAATAAAGATGTGGTCTAAAAATTATAAACATATTTGGCAAAAACAGCAGCTAATGTTCTTCTCAAATATAGATGTAATACCCAATGGATGGCACTTGCAAATCAAAACCATATCAAAGGCAAACCTTGCCTACACCAGGCTGGACCAAGCAGTGAAATCTCAGACATTGCTGAATGAAAACAGCCATACCCTGCTATCAAACAGAGAGAAGAAATTTAATTTAAAATTCCACCATTCTCTGGATGTGTGTATTTATTAATGAAAATACACAATGCTTCATCTTGCCTTGCAAGCTACGTACCTGTAGATACAGGAAAATCAAAACTATACCTCTCTGTAAGAAAGACAGAGCCTAGTATAGAAATAGAGTTTGTTGTTAAACACTGCATATGCATGTGTGTGTATGTGTGTGTGTGTATATGTATGTGTATGTAGATGTAAAAAATTATTAACATTTGTATCTTGCAATACCTTTTTTATCGGACTAACAGAATTTTTCAATGACAAGCATTCGGGAGAACCTCCATTTCTCAAGTATAAAGCATTTAGAAATGCAAAATTATAATTGTGATCCTGAGGAAAGTCTCAAAATGGGACTGAAACGTTGATCTTTCTTTTAATAATTAATAAAGTTAACATTTTCTCAAGACCGTGAGTGCAATGATTTCCATACTCACATTTATATATATATATATATATATATATATATATATATATAAAAAATATATATATATATATATACGCACACGCACACACACACACACATATATTTACATATATATATAAACACACACACACACATATATATGCATATATATATATATATATATCATTTTATTTTATTATTATTATCCACAATCCTGCACTCGCATTTGTGAAGTTTATGCCACGGTGCTCCTTCAGTCAAGTTATATATACATCCTGCAAAGTTGGCAAAATCAGTCCTTTTGCATTATATTTTTTTCCTTCCAATAATGCCAGAACAGTCTGCTATGGAAGAGTTTATTAGAAAAAAAAATCTAGTTGTCTAAAAGGTACTGTCTATCTACTTTATTGCAATTTGATTGAGATCTTTAATCTATCAGCAAAGACAAAAATGACAATCAGAATTAGCTTTTACTTTCAGCAATTATCTTACTTATTTTAACTTAGCCTAAAAGCAAAAACAACATTTTATCATGTACTTTTTGTTGCAATGATAGATGAATAAAATGCTCCAATACCTTGTTTCACTTGCTTTAAATATGCAGTTCCCCTTTAACATAATGGAGACCATCTAATTTACATTCCTGTGTGATTGAATGTTGATAGACAATTCTAAATGATTTATGCCATGATGTATACAGACAAAAGATTCAGGCATTCACAAACTGTAGCAAAGTGGTAATCACAAGTAATGTTCTGTGAATTTGCAATGGGAAGTTAAAAAGCTACTTTTCGTTTTGTTCAATTTTATCATTTTTGAGTTTCTCTATAAAAGATAAAATATCAGGAATCTTCCATCCCTGATAAGCATTAGTAAGTTTTTATTCTGTTTATAAGATACCATTCACACAATTTGTCTTTCATGCTTCCTTTTTTAATATGATGTAACTAATCAGCTAAATTTCTGTTATTCTGTTACACACTGGTATGCCCAGAAAGCAGTTTATGAGTTTTGCTAATTAGTTTTACATTTAATTCACACATTAAGTACTATTCCTTTAAGGCGCATATGTTCCACCTTAGACTATTTGAAAACTAGGGATGTGCATGGGCAAAAAATTTTGTTCGGTTTGGCACTTCCGAAATTTGGGACTTCAACAAATTCGGGACTTCGGCACTTTGGTTTGGCACTTCCAAAATTCAGCACTTTGGCAATTTGTCACTTCGGCACTTAGTTCGGTTCAGTACTTCCAAAATTCGGGACTTCGGCAATTTGGGACTTCATCAATTCCCTAAGCATAACCCCTAACCCTAGTCCTACCTCTACCCCTAAACCTACCCTTACTTCTAACCCTAGTTCTAACCCTACCCCTAATTCCTAACCCTAACCCCCACAATCCCTTACACATCTAGGGTTAGGGGTAAGGTTAGAAGTAGGATTGGGGGTAGAGTTATGGGTAGGGTTCGGGTTAGGGGTAGGGTTAGGGGTATGGTTTTGGGTTAGGGGTAGGGCAGGGCCGGACTGGAAACTAAAAGCAGCCCTGGAAAAAAATTCTATACCAGCCCAATAATGCGTCGCGCCAGCATAGTGTGCTGATATAGAGGGTGAAAAAATAACTTGAAATTGAAAACTCTTACTCCAACGAAAGAACGCATATAGGACTTCAAAATAAACAAAAGAGTGCCTTTATTTTAAGTAGATGTACATTTGCATGTAATCAATGTTTCAGTACAACTACTTTGGCCTATTAAGGACATTTTAGTAATGATACTGAAATGCTGAATGTCTGCAATTGCACAACTAAACAAAAATTAAGTTAGCTTGTTTATTTTGAAGTTCTATGGGTGCGCTCTAAACTTTAAATATGTTATGGTGCATGAGTATGCAACTAGCAACAAGACTGGGCCAATACGTGTTCAATATATATATATATATATATATATATATATATGTATATATATATATGTATATATATATATATATATATATATATATATATATATATTAATGACATTTATGTGTGTATTATGCATATATAAATGTATATTACTATATGTGTAAATATTATAGGCATAATTATATGTTACTAATACACACATCAATATCAATATATATATATATATATATATATATATATATATATATATATATGTGTGTGTGTATTTCTATCAGGATCACATCAATTTACGTCTATTACTTTTACCTCGTTTAGTGTATCTTGTCTCCAATTGTCTCCTTTTTTTCACTTACAGGGACCCTTGTGCATCTTTTACTTCATCCCAGTCCCTGTGTGTTTCTTTTTACCCTTCTCCAGCCTCTGTATTTCTCTTTCCCTAGCCCCTTTTGCGTTGTTCTTAGCCCCAGCCAACAAACCTTCTGTGTCTCTTTCTCCCCTCTCCTCCCTGTCTCTCTTCCCCCTCTCCTCCCTGAGTCTCTCTTCCCCATCTCCTCCCTGTGTCTCTCTCTTACCCCTCTCTCTTTGTACCCCCATCCCCTGTGTCTCTCTATTACCCCTGTCTCTTTGTCCCCCTTCCCTGGTGTCTCTCTATTACCCCACCTGTCTCTATGTCCCCCATTCTCCTTTGTCTCTCTATTACCCATCTCTTTGTCCCCCCAACCCCTATGTCTCTCTATTACCCCTCTGTCTCTTTGTCCCCCCCCTTCCATGGTGTCTCTCTATTACCCCTCTCTTTTTCCCCCCATCCCGTGTCTCTCTATTAGCCCTCTGTCTCTTTGTCCCCCCCTTCCCTGGTGTCTCTCTATTACCCCTCTCTTTGTCCACCCCATTACCTGTCTCTCTATTACCCCTCTGTCTCTTTGCCCCCCTCCTTCCCTGGTGTCTCTTTATTACCCCATCTCTTTGCCCCCCATCCCCTGTCTCTCAATTACCCCTCTGTCTCTTTGCCCCCCCCTTCCCTGGTGTCTCTTTATTACCCCTCTCTTTATCCCCCCCATCCCGTGTCTCTCTATTAGCCCTCTGTCTCTTTGTCCCCCCCTTCCCTGGTGTCTCTCTATTACCCCTCTCTTTGTCCACCCCATTACCTGCCTCTCTATTACCCCTCTGTCTCTTTGCCCCCCCCCCTTCCCTGGTGTCTCTTTATTACCCCATCTCTTTGCCCCCCATCCCCTGTCTCTCAATTACCCCTCTGTCTCTTTGCCCCCCCCCTTCCCTGGTGTCTCTCTATTACCCCTCTCTTTATCCCCCCAACCCCTGTCTCTCTATTACCCATCTGTCTCTTTGTCCCCCCTTCCGTGGTGTCTCTTTATTACCCCCATCTCTTTGCCCCCCATCCCCTGTCTCTCTATTACCCCTCTGTCTCTTTGTCCCCCCCTTCCCTGGTGTCTCTCTATTACCCCTCTCTTTGCCCCCCCATTCCCTGTCTCTCTATTACCCCTCAGTCTCTGTGTCCCCCCTTCCCCTGTGTTTCTATTACCTCTCTATTTATCCCCCCTTACCCTCTATTTGTCCCACCTTCCCCTCTTTTGTCCCACCTTCCCCTCTTTTGTCCCACCTTCCCCTCTTTTGTCCCCCTTCCCCTCTTTTTGTCCCCCCTTCCCCTCTATTTGTCCCCCCCTTCCCTTCTTTTTGTCCCCTTCCCCTTCCCCTATTCTTCTCTGTACCTGCTGCAACAGGAGGACTGAGGGAGGGGGCGGAGCTAACTACCATGCTCCCTCCCGGTTCCCATAATTCCCAGCATCTACACATCATAGAGTAATCCCTACTCTATGATGTGTAGATGCTAGGAATCATGGGAACCGCGAGGGAGCTTTGGTAGTTAGCTCCGCCCCCTCCCTCAGTCCTCCTGTGCTGACAGCTATGCTGCTGTCAGTATCAGTGAGTGTGCTGCTGCATCGCTTAGGCGGCCGCCCGGCACACTCACTGATACTGACAGCAGCATAGCTGTCAGCACAGGAGATGGGGCCGCCAGCCGCAAGGTGAGTAATCACCTCATAGTGTGCCGCCGGACCGGCCACCCGGCGGCACCGACATGCGGCCGCGATATTATTAAAATACAGGGAGCAGGGCTCCCTCTCCATCTCCAGCCCCCCAGGTGCCGCGGCCCACCGGGAAATTTCCCGGTATCCCGGTGGGCCAGTCCGGCCCTGGGGTAGGGTTAGGGTTAGAGTTAGATTCTTGTCATCATTCACATAATTTCCCCTCCTTCTCTTGTTTTGCCCCTTTTCAGAAATCTGAAGCACTTCCGAAATTCGACACTTTGGCAATTCGGTTCGGCACTTCCAAAATTCAACACTTCGGCAATTCAGCAATTCGACGCTTCGGCAATTTAGTTCGGCACTTTGGAAATTGGGCACTTTGGAAATTGGGTACTTTGGTACTTTGGATATTCAGAAGCAGCCGAATGTCCGAATTGCCGAAATTCATCCACATTTACATTCGGAACGAAACAAATTGCACATGTCTATTGTATACCCTCAAAAAAAATGAATAAACTGATCCCTTACAGTCTTAAACTGCTAATAATATTAACAAGCATGTTTACATCAACTTTTTGAGGGAATCTCATTTATTGAGGGTATATTTCCCCAACTGTTTGTTAAGCTGGGGGGGTTGTATTTGGGCAGTGGAGTGTCCTATTAAGTGACAAATTCATTATATAGATCAGGGTTCTCTAAATGCTGGCCCTCCAGATATTTCTAAATATCAACTCCCATGATTCTTTTAATGAAATAGATAGCCAGAGAATCATTGGAGTTCAGCAACATCTGGAAGACCACTGCTTGGAGAACCCTAATATAGACTGACAGACTTTCCTAGATATGGTTTTTTTAGCACTTTAATTGTTTCTTTATTGCATTTTTAATCATAACAATACAATTATGCACAACAGGACAAAACAAATCTCCTATAAACATTACTTAGCGTAATACAAAAATGTATGGACATACATATAAACAATAAGAGTGTCAGAGGGAAAGACCAGAAGAGGCATTTACAGTATTATACTTTCAGTTGGTCAATATCTATCAATCACGTGCTAGGGACACTCAAGTGAGACACCTTAATAATCCAGTTTTCCCATAAAGTGCTATTCTCTTCAGATATAACAGGGGAATTGCTAATAGCTTGTTCCATACAACATTGGAACAGCAACTGATTCATTATAGAGTTCCAAGATGGTATTATTTTTGGTTTCCAGTATCTTGAAATCAGTAATTTATAAGCAACTAAACAGTGAATGACAAGAAAATTCTTTGCTTTTTTTTTTTTTTTTTTTTTTAAAGGAGACTGATCTAAACGTAATAAGGCTTCCACTGGTAAACCTTTTAATCTTATATTTGCTGTTTGGTGTATAAATCTAATTTTTTTTCATATAAGTTGAATCTAAGCACAACTCCATGACATAGGTATGATCCATGTTTCTCCATACATCTCCAACACATCTCAGATGTCATAGGAAACATTTTTATAATTTTTGACTAAAAAACATTTGTTTATCAATTTAAAATGGCTTTCTTGTAGATTCAAAGTATCACCTTTCTCATGTTATTTAACGAATTATGCCAGGCTGTTCTAAGTATTTTTATATTTATAAATTAGATATATTTTCTTTTCCAGTTGGTTAATGCAAGTTATTTTTTTCGTCTATATTGTGAGATTTTACATGGGCTATGACTTTATCAAATATTCTGTAGACTTTATACTATTTTAAAATGCTGCGTAAAAAGTTGTAGAATTAAGTTTTTCCTAACTCCAAATGATGTACTTATGTATACTTAACCCTTAAATATTAAACAGTTCTGAGGAAGGTACATTTAATTCAGCAATAGAATTAGGAATTGGTTGACTAATTGAACCATTCCATATTTGATCTATATAAACAATACTGAAACTTCTTCATTTAGATAAGTTTAAAGGGACACTCCAGGCACCCAGACCACTTCGGCTCATTGGAGTGGTCTGGGTGCCAACTCCCACTACCCTTAACCCTGCAAGTGTAATTATTGCAGTTTTTTTTAAACTGCAATAATTACCTTGCAGGGTTAAGTCCTCCCCTAGTGGCTGTCTAATAGACAGCCACTAGAGGTTACTTCCTGCTTCATAGCACAGGTTTTCTGTGCTAGAGCGTCGCTGGACGTCCTCACGCTGTGTGAGGACCTCCAGCGTCGCTCTATTCCCCATAGGGAAGCATTGAAATTCATTTTCAATGCTTTCCTATGGGGTGCGCTAATGCGCATGCGCGGCATTGCCGCGCATGCGCATTAGGTCTCCTCGGCCGGCGGGCGAGATCAGTCTCGCCCACCGGCCGACGTATGCAGAAGGAGGAGCGGCGGGGGAGGAGGAAGCAGCGACGTGGGACCTGTCACTGCCCCTGGTAAGTCACTGAAGGGGTTTTCACCCCTTCAGCAACTGGGGATTGGGGGGTGGGAGGGAGAGGGACCCTCCAGTGCCAGGAAAACGGATCGTTTTCCTGGCACTGGAGTTTCCCTTTAAGTAATCCAAGTTAGATTCCAAAACAGCTATCTTTAAATATCCAAATAATTTGGAGTTTATACTTAGATTTTCTTTTAATAATTACCCATGTATCTGATAGATGTTTTAAAACATAACTTTCTATTCTAAGTAAATGTTTATGATAACAATTCCACATAATTTGATAAATGGTTTTATCTCCTATGTCTAGTGTCTCAATTTCATACCAGCCTTTACTATGCTTTTTGGCCAGTTGAAGTTTTTATATATATATATATATATATATATACATACACGTCCCAGGTCCCAGCACTCAATGCTCCCAGTCTTTTAATGCTCCGGTGCGGTCTCCAACCAAATTGTATACGATACCAGTAGAGCGCACTCAGGAGTCTTTCAAGGTAAATTTCATCTGTTGCTTTATTGAGCAATTACAAATTCACACAATGTTCCAGTCGACGTTTTAGTCTGTAAAATACTTTTTTCAAGACCCAAGGCCAAGGTCAAGGTCTTGAAAAAAGTATTTTACAGACTAAAACTTCGACTGGAACGTTGTGTGAATTTGTAATTGCTCAATAAAGCAACAGATGAAATTTACCTTGAAAGACTCCTGAGTGCTCTCTACTGGTATCGTATATATATATATATATATATATATATATATATATATATATATATATATTTATATATTTGTATATGTGTGTCATCATGTTGGCATAATAACGATAACTGCCTAGGTATATAGATTTACCTGTTGCTAATCCAACTAAGGGGGACCTGGCACAGGTCCTCCATGGTGGGGCAACTAAAGAACTAATTATCTGGATGGGACTAATTAAAACTATTAAACAATTTAACTAAACAGAGGACCTAGTGTCAGCCTCCTGCTCCCGCCCACCTAGCCCTATTCAAGGCTGGTCGCTTCCTGCTTGAAGTTAACTAAATGAACGAATAACAAATAGCATAGATGAAATTTTGTCCAACAAGCATTTTGGTCCTTATTTCTTTTATTGTAATTTCTACTAGTTAGTTCGTCTTTCGGACAAATTGAATAGCCAAAATTTGGATGAAAACATGAATGCCCAAGTCTAATTTTTAATGACTTGAGAAATAGATGTTCAGTTAACATATATAGCTTTCGACAAAGCATTTGTCATTATTTTAAAACAGGAAATCAGATATTAGAAAGTCTCTAAAACCGTCACTGTTGGTAACAGTAAATCTTTGAAATGATCTATTAGTGAAAAGGAGAACTAAAGCATATGGTCCTGTTTCCACTTATCTACCACAATTTATAGAACAGTTTACATACATTTTTACATTTGGTAAATTAAATGTGTAATTAGTTATTGGACTTTGAAATCTCTATTGATATCATTTCTACTGCCGTCTCAAAAAAGTTTTGATTACGTAATCAACTTTTTAAAAAGTTTAATATTTCAGAGCTGCATTGGTTAAAACACAGCTCGGTGTATTCTTGGGATTTTTTTTATTTAAATCGAATTAGATATACTACTCAAAAGGTTTACAAAGAATAGACTCAGCTAATCAAGATAGAAATTTGGGGAATGTCTAGAAATAAAGAGAAACAAATCATGGGGCTGGATTTTGTTAGACTATTAAGGATTTACCCTATTTACTGATTAGCACTTTCTCCATTCAAGTCTATGGAAAAATTGTTATTCAATAAGCAGAGTAAACTCTTACTTAGCTAAGAGAATACAGTAAAATATTGTTTTCTGGAAGTGGCACTCAAAGGGATACCATAGTGCTAGGAATACAAATCTGTATTCAACAGAAAAAAACTGTAAATATGTATTTTCTTATTGAATATTTGCGTTTTTGTCAATTTCAGCTAACTTTTTTAACACGCCATTGTAAGTTAACACATCTCTCCTAGACTGGTATAACTGTACTCATCTTTTCATCTATACCTCTGGAATAGCTATGGCTCTCATGATTTCTTAGGAGATATATTTTTATTATAATAGATGGTCACTGTTTGCTCAGAGTTTGGAGACTTTAAGTCCTTATTACCTCTAGTAAAAGGCAATAAAGCTCTACTATGTTTCAGAGGTTGCAACATCTTTATCAAATCAATTATCTTGAGACATCAACATTGCATGGCAAATTCATAATAGTGCATTAGCTCAAGGACAAAAAAAGTGACTGAACCATTGACTTCCTGAAAGGTTCAACCATAGGCAAAGTTATCGGATTTTACAATTCATCAACAGGATTTCACGTTTTCTTAGCGGGTGGATTATTTCTCATTCCTTGAAAACAGTACACTTTTTAGTGTTTCCAGTGTACTTAATCTACAAAGACTACTTTGATTATTTTGGTTAATGCCACCTAGAACATAAAAATTACAAATAAAAATAAATTAAAAATAACAAAAATCGTATTACAAAACTTTTATTACAAAATAAAGAACAGTGTAATCAACTGCTCTTTTTGTGTCTTGTTAACAATGGCAATGATGTTTTTTATTAATTAAAAGGTGAATATTTGTAAGTTAACAGAGTTTGCTTGAGAATAGACCAGGTGGCATTTTTTCTAAGTCAGCTCATCTGTGTGTATGCACTAACAAACTCTGTATAAAAGTGCCAAAATGTATTGTTTTTTTTGTTTTTTTTTACTTTCTGGAGAGAAGCCAAATCTTTCTTTTACTTAAGAATTGCCCATAAATGCATAGTTCTATTTTTGGAGCTTGAACACAACGTATACAACACAATTCTTAAGCAATAATTACATAAACACATAAAATGTGTACATTTATAGAAACGAATTACTTTTGCTGATGACTATATAACATAGAACTAATAGAGGAATGGGTCGACAAGTCTGTTGATGTAGGTTGGGGCAAAAGGTGAAGTCAGACTAGCTACCATTTCATTTATTTATTTATTAGAGAATTCACAGAAAAGTTGGCACACCGTCAAATACAATTTAAATCACTGTATTGTGAACATATGGTAACCCAATTTCTACCACATGACAGTATTATTCTTATGTTCTTTAAAAATAATTCTTAAAGAAGGTATGCCTCTCTCTTACTGACGTGCTCCAGTGTTGGTAATTTAACTATATAAACTAGATGTTAATTTTGAAACTTCATAGTTGAAATTACTTACATATGTAATGTCTCCTAAAATATTAGTACAAAGAATGATAACTATTTTAACATCTTATTATAAAACTTTTGTTTTATGGATTTTATTATTTTCTGTTTATATCATCACCACATCACAAGATAAAAAGCTGTACAACATCCATTGTAAATGCTTTCTATTGTAACCCTATGAGTGTCAAATTTTCATTTTATTTATTTTAATTAGTATTTGTTAATTAGGGTTGTTAAAGGGGTACTGTTAATCCTTTTTAATGTATACCATTTAATAATATATTGAAGATTGAATGTAATTGGTATTAAACTTCATTTTTTTTTATATTAAAGATTTAGCAAAATTACATTGTAATCCAATTCACACAATTCAAAGCCAGGGCAAACATGACAAATTAATAAGAAAAACAGAAAGTGTCTTATGTCTTCTCATCCTTGTATGCTTTCTTTATGCTGATTGCCTAGTAGTCCAAAGGACAGAACTTATAACAGTGATTGGCAGAGGCCTTAATAGTGATGTCCAGTTGCAGGGTAAAGAGGTGTGGATTGGATTTCTACATCCAATTTTATTTTTCACACTTGATAAATACAGATTTGTTAGAATATGGCTAAATAAACAATTAAATGAAGCCTAAAAATCTTTGTAATTGACACCTCCCTATTTCCCTGACTATCAGGAGTATACATTATTGCCATAATTTTTTCGAGCTATGAATCCGAAGTGGAGAGGGAAAGACTACGGACAGAGCCGTGCTCCATGTCACTGATAGTGTACTTATCCACAAAATGTTTGTATAATTGTCATGATCTTGTGCAGGTCAGATAGGAGACTTATGCCAGGGTTGTTATTTGAGACTTTATTTGTGCTTTTAGACATATTATGCAAATTTAGGAAAAACAGGCTTTAGGAAATATGCCACAAAACAGGATGCTTGCAAATAAGGAAAGTCTCTGATCTCCAGGTAGGTTTGAAACAAAGGCAGGTTGGTATCAACAGCAGACTGGTTACAGAGGCATGCTGGTAACAGTAGAAGGCTGATAACGGAGGCAGGTTTGTAACACAGGAAGGCTGTTAATAGAGGCAGGGTTGTAACACAGGAAGGCTGGTAATAGAGGCAGGTATGTAACACAGGAAGGCTAGTAATAGAGGCAGAGGTCAAAATAATACGTGAGAGTGGAGCAAGTTTGAAGGCAAGTCTGGCGCAGATTGGTATGGAGCAGGGTAGAGGGTAAGTCTGGAGCAGGTTCACAGGAGCCAGGAACTGAAGTCTTTCAGGTAGATCACCAACTTCAATGTAAAGACCCTGTTGTGAGCAGGGTGTAGCCTTATGAAGCCTCTTCATAAGTCCAGGCAGGTGATGATGATAAGGTGACTAGTGGCTAGGAAGGCCACTAGTGGTTGAGAGTTGAAACCTCTTTTAAAGGAACAGAAACAAAAGGAAGATAAAACATAGCTGTCAGGATACGATCCTGACAATAATTGTCACATTCATGCACAAGATGATGACTGGCATCCTTGCAAATCTGCTGACAAGAGTTCCCCATGGCTGAAACACTCTTGAACGGACAGAAAATAGCAGGGATAAACCTTTAACAGCCACAAGATGCATATTTGCTCTATATTTTACAGTAACCATATGGGATAAGAATCTCCCAATTTGAGCTTTCTGGGTCCTGCTAGATTAGGGATAGTGGGCAGGGGCAGCTCAGCTAACCATGTGGCATATACACATACATCTAAACACTCATATAGGACCATGACAAATGTCACATATTTCAGCTAAAGTCAAGAAGACCATGTTGACTCGGTTATAGTAGCAATAGCAAGTTGGGTTGGCCAGCCTATTTAGATTTTGAAAAATGTGACAATCTGTGCTAATTTGTCCTACAAGAACTGACAGCGACATATTATAGCAAGTTAAATTTAATAGAGTTGCCAGTTGTGGGCCATTGTGACACAGTTTAAGTTAAATGATAAAATTGTGTGTGTTTTGGGATAACTGTGGTGTGACACTCTCTAGTTTTTTATAAACAAAAAAAAAATCAATCAACAAAAACCTCTGGCAGGTATTTCTTTATTATATTTTGTACATATATTATGTTATATTTTTATCTCTGTAACCAATCTGTTGTTTCATATTTAAAAAATCTTGGTGACAGGTTAATTTACTTCTCAGAGTGCTTTGATTGCACCTTTTCCGATTGAAAGGGTTAAAATCAGCAATTATAACTAGATCTTTTAGTTAAACAGTAGACTCCATTTATTTATTAGTAACACTGACTCATAATTGATCTATCTGCAGAAGGACTCTCTTGGGACACCCCAGCAATCAATACCTTTGTTGTTAGTGCAAGCAAAGGAATCTGGATTACTGCATGATGAATATAATTTTGGTTCTAACCTCCAATTTTTCATTTTCACAAATACACTTTTTTTTTTTTTTTTACTAATAACTCTACATAGACATTGGGAATTGTAGATGTTTATTAAAGAGCATGTATTTAAATCAAAATTGCTGTGCAGTGTGTATTGCTTGTGTGCAATAAGGCCTAGTTTGTTGGTGGCGTGGTGTGTTTTGTTTATGCAGTGGTCTACTGTGTCCCTAGAACAAGTCCAGATATGAATTAAATCAGGTTGCATGAAAAAAGAAAATTGGATTTTGGAATATAAACATCTAAACTCATATTGCCTGTTAATTACACAACTACTCTAATCTATATTTCTATTCAAACACACATTGTACAATTTTAGCAATCGTAGTAGATTTCTCCTGGAATTACACACTGTGATATGCCCGCCGTGCTTCATATGATAACAATTAGGAGCTGAATTATTTAGATTAAGACACAATTCATGGAAAGAAAGCATAACTGTATCTCTTTACAAATCCTTGGCCTTCTTTCACCTTGAATACAAAAGACGTAGCAGAGTGGAAATTGTTCTAAGATTGGAAACAAAAGCTGCAGTAATTAGCAAAGGAATAAAAAGACATGCTTATTTAAAATTACATTTTTTTTTCTTAAAAATTGCTCCAGATTCAGTTTCAGAATTTGGTTACTTAAAATTCCTCAATTATAAATACAAAAATAAAAACAGCTGTGAATCAAATTACTTCAAAGTCATGTTTAATACATAAAGCTCATCTTATTTAGAGGATGCTATTCAAAAAACTGCCTATTACTATATACTAAATTACTTTCATAAATAATCAAACAGTATAATTAATTGGTAACACTTGAACGTAGGAGTGCTCTGAAAGTAAATCTTGAGATTTACCTGTCAGTCTCATATTTACCTGTTAGAGCACTCTGATTGGTTGGCTTAAGCAAACCAATCAGAGCGTTCCGAGTCAAATTGCATGGCGTTTCATAACTTTATAAGGTCCCCCACAAGCTCAGTCTGCACAGAGCCCTCATAGGGTGAAGATGGATTATTTTTTCATTGGGATTTCATTTTTGGCATGTTTTCTTTGCGGTCGGCTCCTTTTTTTATTGAAATAATTTGACGCAGCCTTATGGATTATTATTTCGGAGGGCTGAAAAAAGAAGATGGAAGAAAAAGAAGACATCTAATGGTAAGTATTATTTTTATATTTTGCAGATATTTAGTTTACTGCCTCCCCTCAATATTTTAAGGGTGAAGGGGGTGGGTATGGTTTTTATTTTATAGGGGGGTGAATAGTGGCTATCACTGGAGGGGGGAGTAGAGGCTTCAGGATCCCTAGTCATGTGGTTTGGGTAATTATTTTCATTAGCCCCCACTTGCAGCCAATGGGTGGAGGCTGGGGGACAATAGGCCCACCCCATTATTTAGAGCTTCCACCCCCTGCCATTTTTGGGAGCTCGGAGGGGACAATAGGTTCACCAACTAATGACAGATAATATTACACTATATGTGTATTCTCTTTTATTGCATATACTGTCACTAATATACAAGGAAGAGGATCACAAAGGAGTGGAAGGATTCCCTCTATAAAAGACTCCAAAGCTAAACAACTTAACTATATCCTTTGCTCCTTCTTTTGTGAGTTAACACTTTATCAGTTCAATAGATTCACCTATATAAAATTGTCTGCACTACTTTTTTATACCTTTTGTCTTTGAGGTTTTATCAACACCAAAAAGTGTGTTGAACAATATTTGTATGTATAAATGTATGTAACACAATTTTAAAATCAATTAAACACTTTATATGTGAATTTGCACAAATCTGCATGTTGAAGCACTTTTTGGGTAAATAGACTACTTTATAAAACAAACTTTATAAAAAATAAAAAAATAAACACATTTTCTGTTTTTAGTTACTAAAAGAATAACTATTGTCTGTTTGAGCTGCTAACTTTGCTAACTGCAGACTCTGACAACCAGTGCTGCCAGCAGTGGCGACCAGTGATGTTTTAAGGTGGTGAGGTGACACCTTCCACACATATAATTTGACTCCACCTACTCTCTGGAAGCCCTACCTCCTGATACATTGAACTATTGACGCTGTAAAAATTAAAAAAGGGAAAAAAACAACAACTTTATTTCATTGGCTTGACCCTTTGACTATGTATTTCTTAGTATATAGGAATTTCTCAGGTTTATTACCTAGCATACAGGAAATTGCTTATGTTAATGGTTTGCACTATTCCAGCTCTGGCACAAAAATATGCTGAAATATGACATTATTAAAATTCTCAGTGAAGAAAAATCCAATTTAAATCCCCCCCCACCCCCCAGATTATTGCTTGTGGCCCTGTTTACCCTACCTGCCTACAGCGCTAATGCTCAGTGGGCTGTTCTTACTTGGTAGAGTACTCACCAGCCTAAGCTGCCCAAATATCAATGTATGGGCGCAGAGAGAGCTGAAAACATACTATACTCTTCCTACACACTTCCCTCATGC
The DNA here is from genome assembly GCF_036172605.1 of Pelobates fuscus. NCBI lineage: Eukaryota > Metazoa > Chordata > Amphibia > Anura > Pelobatidae > Pelobates > Pelobates fuscus. The sequence continues at coordinate 70,682,602 of NC_086320.1, read as the reverse complement.
ACCCTGCTGTGTGCCAAGAAACTGGGATATGATGTCATCCTAGCAGGGGCATACTGAGCATGTCTAAGGTGCACCCTGATTGGACAGATTTAAAAAAAAAAAAAAAAAAAATTACCTAAATTCTACACATGCCCAGTTGCCATTACCAGGTTATCCAAACAGATATCATTGATTATCTGTGAGTCAGTCAGTTTGTGCTGCAAAGGTACAAGGGATGGGAAAATTAGAGCACTACAATACTGCATAGTTTATGTTTACCATGTTTAAAATTGGAAATGTGCTAGTTAAATCTTTTATCAAAAAGAAACATTGTTACTAATCCACTATTTCACCATTGGCAATAGATTATTTTTTTTTAATTATGACAACAATTGTCTGGTGGGGTGCTGACCTAAGTCCCCTATGAATGAGTCACCATTGATTGATTGTGAGTAAAACCTGAACCACTCCCAAGTCCCCCAACTATACCAAAAATGTTGAGACTATAAAAATGTTGTGCCCTTGTACCACCATCCCTGGTTGGTTCCCATGTTTCCCACATCTGATTACATCCAGCACATCATAAGTGAATAATTAGAGGTGCCCGTCCTGTGCTGTGGGCACTACGACCATGCAGAGAGAGCTTCAACAGTGCAATTTGCATGGCCTGCCCTAAATGGGGCCAGTCAGCTATGCCAGGCAGATAACCCACTTCTCTCTATGGAACACCCCTATGAATCCATAGTCCAGTCATTCTGCCATGCTTTTTCCATCACAGCGGGAGTCGCTGGTAGCTCACCATTCACAAATCAGCTTGAGAAACATATGTATTTTTTAGAAATGGTTTTAGGATGGGAGGTGCTGATAGACACTAGAAGCATCAGCTCACCCGTTGAGTCTATCAGCAGCTCAGAGTTCAAGGGTTTCACAGGTAAATGGACAGAACATTCACACGCCAGATTCAGGGCTTTGTGGTTAAACTGGGACCTCCTCACATCATAAAAACGTCATTCCGATTAAGTTGTTATGGGTCCATAGTGTTTTTATAACACAGTTTTTTGGCTGCAGTAACACTTTAACAAGTTGAAAAAAATATTAAAGTTGAGCAAATGGTATGTTTTGCTAATAGTAAAGCTATGTCAGTCCCAAGTGGTCTAACTCAGGTCTTCTTAAACTAGTCTTTATTTGCATATGGTCCAGAATACAAAGATTGCCTAGACTGTTAGTGGTTATTGAGGACTAATGCTAACCCAACATATATCATGTAGTCATTGAAATAGCATAAAAGGCAATGTAAAAAAAAAAATGCATTATAGCAGTCATTATGTGACGTTTTGAGATAGCAATCACCTTCTCCTTACAATCTCATGAAATGGATGTCACTGTGCTGGAATTACATATAATTTAACTACTCATTTAGTGTTGCATATCACATTATGAAATCTCTTTCTAAAACCTGAGTGAAGGAGATAAAGAAATCTGATATCACCCTGCAGCATGTTGCAGTGAGTTCACTTTAGGCTAGCTTATCATCCTATATCAATTTGTCAAACCTTCCATGATCATTTAAAGTCAGCAACTAATTTACATCCAGTATAATGTGAATAGGTTTATACATTGCTTCTAATGGGATTATTCTTTCAGAATTCTAGGAATTCCATCCAGGTGCTTTATACATTCTGTAACATAATGCCAATAAATCTAAATATTTGTATTTTTTATTCAAAATTAAAATAGATAACCTACAGTTAAAGGAATATTTAAATCAGAGGCTTTTCTTATAAATAGGTTTCTGAAAACAATTTTGTTTGAGGTCAGTTCAAGCTGGTTCTTCATGTTTGCCAATTTCTGTTCAATTCATGAATAGCCAACTATGTGAATAATTGACTGACTCAAGCCAGCTTAAAAATTAGCCAGTATATTTTATGAGGCATGTTTATGGTGCAGTGGACAAATTAATTAACTAATAGATATGTGCATTTTGTTTTCAAACTAATTGTGATTCATTTGAATTCTGATTTGTCTCAAATTCCCAAATCCGAAATGCTAGAAGTATGAACCACGAAAAAAAAAAACCCAAAAAACTTGACAATAGACAAACCATTTCATTTGTTTCATAATTTGGAGCTCCATCCGTGGCATAAAAAAAAGAGGTTGATGGTTAGGGGACAGCCACTAATTGTTGGTTTTAGTCACATCATACGAGAAGTGACAAATACAGGGAAAAAAGAGGAGCAGTAAAATGTTCTTTATTTATTTATACACCTACCCAGAATCCATTGCAGTAGTAAGAGCACTGTTAAAGTGCGATTTCTGTGGGAAAAGCAAGTTTTATGGCTTAATTAGTGTGTGTATTTGTGTTTAGCAATGTATTAACTATATATATATATATATATATATATATATATATATATATATGTAAACACTTTTTTTTTCTGCTCATTCTTTTTTCCCCTCTATTGGTTACTTTTTCTTTTTTGATCTGTGACCCAAATACTTAAAAAATGTACCTATCAGTGCACATTGATTGGCAATTTTCATGCCATTTTGTTTTTTCCAAATAGTTTTTCCAAAACGAATGCATGGTCGAAATTAATCTGAACCAAAATGCCACATAGATAAAACCTGAATTGCGTGAAACATTTTTTTAAATTTATTTTTTGCTATGCACAAGTCTATTAACTCATTTGGAAGCGAATGCATATTAACTTTTAAAATCTCTATGTCTAATTTGTGGTCCAAAGATTGTTAACAGTAACAGTGGCATTTAAAAAACAAACCAAAAAAAACAATTTCAAATGAAGCCAGTGACAGGTAAAACGTCATATTGAATTTAGATTTGTAAACATCTACAGAATCACGGATAACCATCACTTTTGAAAACAGTATATTAATAATTCAAGGTCCCTCTCTCACAGTGATATTATCATAACTTTATACGATGCAGGCTTTAGTTAAGTCATGTTTGTTTTTTTAAAACCTTTGTGTCCTATATTTGAATATTATAGTATTTGTATATTAAAATGTCACAGCTTTGTTCCATTGTATAGAAGGGAACAACTAGACACCACTTTTTGGAACCAGGTGGAAGGTAAATAGACAGGTATCAATTATTAACCTTGTGATTCACAGATTCTCAGATTGCAGTCTATATGTACCATTGGTTTATATTTATAAGGAAGCATGTTACTTGTAATAAGAAGTTCAGATAGGAAAATATAAAGCACCGAATATATCCTGTGTTAAAACAAGCATTGATTCTGTGATTTTGGACTCTTTCAATATAAGATGGGTAAGAAACTATTTTCCTTTGCATTTCACTTCCATTCCAATAATATATATTAGGCTTTTTGTGCTTGTTACCATGTATTTTAAACTACATCATAAGACAGGGCACCAAAAAGAAGAGTGTGTCAATACTGTTGCAGGTGCTCTTCTGACACAGATCGTGAGAAAAAAATCAACAGTTTATTCATAGCTGGCTAGGGTCTCATCACCACAGACTCATGTCTGCAAAATGGGCTGAGAGCCCCCCTCTCGGTTTAACAGTGCTTATATATGACAGATGATGCCGCTTATACGCAAAAGAGATATGCAAGGGTTACTCCCATGCTGCGGCAATTAATAATCAATTAGCAAGCGTTTAATTATTACTTTATTCATTTCCTACTTTAATGTGTAATAACATTCTTAGCATTTCTGTACATGGGTCCTGGCCCTGATCATGTATAGCTCTTGTCCCATATATGGCCATATGGCTCTGAGGCCTTTCATGAGATCGTCTACCACATTACCACCTATAGTGGCAGAATTTCATGATTTGTTGGCTTAGGTATGTAAGTAAGTTTCGAGAGCTTTAAGGTAGTATTCCACCCGGAGAAACCATGGAGGAGATGAATCAAAGTGTTTCGAAAAGTGTCAATGTAATGCCGTCATAATTCCGTTCAGTCGACACACAACCACCGCATCCATTGCATTATGCATTAAACTAGGAAATATAGAAACATGGTTATGTTTATCAAAGATATGTATCAAAGTCTTCTAAAAAATGAAAGTTAAATCTATCATTCTTTTGATCATATTTATTAAAGTAAATACAAATACAAAAAGAGAAGTCTTGCGCTTAAGCAGCAAGGACTACAACACACATCAGCCCCAATATATAGTAAAAACCAAAGAAAAGAAAATGTTACTTGCGCTTTCTCCTTAATCCCTATGTATATTTAGACAAATGGAGGTCATTTAGTTGCTCCAATGGCCATTGGAGGGATGCCCGCCTGCCAACGTCAAGGCAGACCCCCCTAAGCGGGTCCTAACACTGACCCTTCAGCCTGCTTCCTTGAGCTTCTGGCAAAGATATCTCTAATGAGACAGAAAGGGGTATTTTTTATATACACCCCTTTACTTATTAACCCTTAATAGGGAACACATGGGATGGGTAGCAGCATTGTAACCAGGCTGTGTGATACAAAGTAAATACAAATACAAAAAGAGAAGTCCTGCGCTTAAGCAGCAAGGACTACAACACACATCAGCCCCAATATATAGTAAAAACCAAAGAAAAGAAAATGTTACTTGCGCTTTCTCCTTAATCCCTATGTATATTTAGACAAATGGAGGTCATTTAGTTGCTCCAATGGCCATTGGAGGGATGCCCGCCTGCCAACGTCAAGGCAGACCCCCCTAAGCGGGTCCTAACACTGACCCTTCAGCCTGCTTCCTTGAGCTTCTGGCAAAGATATCTCTAATGAGACAGAAAGGGGTATTTTTTATATACACCCCTTTACTTATTAACCCTTAATAGGGAACACATGGGATGGGTAGCAGCATTGTAACCAGGCTGTGTGATACAAAGTAAATACAAATACAAAAAGAGAAGTCCTGCGCTTAAGCAGCAAGGACTACAACACACATCAGCCCCAATATATAGTAAAAACCAAAGAAAAGAAAATGTTACTTGCGCTTTCTCCTTAATCCCTATGTATATTTAGACAAATGGAGGTCATTTAGTTGCTCCAATGGCCATTGGAGGGATGCCCGCCTGCCAACGTCAAGGCAGACCCCCCTAAGCGGGTCCTAACACTGACCCTTCAGCCTGCTTCCTTGAGCTTCTGGCAAAGATATCTCTAATGAGACAGAAAGGGGTATTTTTTTATATACACCCCTTTACTTATTAACCCTTAATAGGGAACACATGGGATGGGTAGCAGCATTGTAACCAGGCTGTGTGATACAAAGTAAATACAAATACAAAAAGAGAAGTCCTGCGCTTAAGCAGCAAGGACTACAACACACATCAGCCCCAATATATAGTAAAAACCAAAGAAAAGAAAATGTTACTTGCGCTTTCTCCTTAATCCCTATGTATATTTAGACAAATGGAGGTCATTTAGTTGCTCCAATGGCCATTGGAGGGATGCCCGCCTGCCAACGTCAAGGCAGACCCCCCTAAGCGGGTCCTAACACTGACCCTTCAGCCTGCTTCCTTGAGCTTCTGGCAAAGATATCTCTAATGAGACAGAAAGGGGTATTTTTTATATACACCCCTTTACTTATTAACCCTTAATAGGGAACACATGGGATGGGTAGCAGCATTGTAACCAGGCTGTGTGATACAAAGTAAATACAAATACAAAAAGAGAAGTCCTGCGCTTAAGCAGCAAGGACTACAACACACATCAGCCCCAATATATAGTAAAAACCAAAGAAAAGAAAATGTTACTTGCGCTTTCTCCTTAATCCCTATGTATATTTAGACAAATGGAGGTCATTTAGTTGCTCCAATGGCCATTGGAGGGATGCCCGCCTGCCAACGTCAAGGCAGACCCCCCTAAGCGGGTCCTAACACTGACCCTTCAGCCTGCTTCCTTGAGCTTCTGGCAAAGATATCTCTAATGAGACAGAAAGGGGTATTTTTTATATACACCCCTTTACTTATTAACCCTTAATAGGGAACACATGGGATGGGTAGCAGCATTGTAACCAGGCTGTGTGATACAAAGTAAATACAAATACAAAAAGAGAAGTCCTGCGCTTAAGCAGCAAGGACTACAACACACATCAGCCCCAATATATAGTAAAAACCAAAGAAAAGAAAATGTTACTTGCGCTTTCTCCTTAATCCCTATGTATATTTAGACAAATGGAGGTTATTTAGTTGCTCCATATTTATTAAAGTGTTCTTAAAGTAATCTCAAAGTCTACTAAATTCCACCAGTTGTCACAGAAATGTATTTTTCAGAAGACTGACACATCTAAAACAAAGGGAAAAAAAGAAGTGAAAGATAATATTTTACAGTTGTGAAAAGCATAAAAAGATTAATAAATCGATTGCGTCGCCCCAAAAAATTGCATGTATTCAAAATAAGGGTTATGGAGCAAAAGAAGCAACATATTTAAAGTCAACAAGTTGTAAAAATTGCACTGAAAAGTCATGAAAATTAGACATAAACATATTGGCAGAACCCAACAAATACCCACAGGTAAAAATCAAAGTATATAACCAGCAATATACATTTAACTTTTCTCTAGTTTTGAAGTATAACAGTGGTTAGTGATCATTCTCAAGAGGATGGAAGGTTGAGTTGATATGTATTGTTCCATTATTAATTTTGTTGTGAATTTGTTTTCGTTAGCATCACACATACATTTTCATTTGCATCTCCCTTGAGTGTTTTCTTCCACTTGTCTGCCCAGCCCAGTAATTTGCTCTCCTGTAGCTAGATAGGAATTAAATTAAGATCACACTATATTTCCTTAACAAATATGTAAACTGCAAATGTTGAGATATGCCTTATAAAACTAACTACAAAATCTTTAAAATAACAAATTATAAAGTGGGATAACAAGAAGATAAACAAAGAGTATTCCAATTGCCAGTTTGGTCAAAGTTGTTTCCTGGCACTAAAGCTCTCTGTGGGAACCTCCACCCTTGCTGACCCCCTCCCCCCCACACATAATGCAGATGGAGTTAAAATACCCTTCAGTCGTCACTTACCTGATTTCAGCGCCAATGTCCCTTGGGGGGACTTATTGCACATTGCGGGGCTTGCCACACCTGCATTAGGACTTCCCCCATAGAAAAGCATGGTATAATGCTTTCCTATGCGGTTTTGGGTGATACTGAATGTCCTCAGACATAGCATAGTCCAGAATCAGCCAGCAGTCCAAAAGTCGCCTAATGACCCAGAAGTCCCTCTAGTGGCTGTCTGGTAAACAGCCACTAGAGGTGGAGTTAACCCTTGCAGGTTTATTAAAAGCTGCAATAATTACAACTGCAGGGTTAAGGAACCTCAGGGTTAAACATAATGGCCACACCGACAGAAAAATATTATACTTACCTTGGTTGTGGTTCCTTTTATTCTGGTCCCCAGCGAGTACGGCGTTCCTAAAGACGCCGGCCGCTGCGGTTCCGGTTTTAATAGGAAACTTGCCTCCGCCCACATCAAATATGGAGCCAATGTGCGTGCGACGTCACGTAATAGACGCACACGCACATTTTGGGGTCAGAGGTCAGAGACAGCCAATTACAGCCTAAAGAGGATTATTTAAACCCAAATTACCTTTCTGTCAGTGCCCTGTCGTGGTTTCCACTAGCTGGTTATCCGAGAGTGTGTTCCTGATTGCGTTTTTCTGGTATTTGACATTGGCTTCGTTTTGACTTTACTAATTTCTGGTTTCCTTGACTTCTGGCTTTCCTCATCGTTGTGTCCCTTTCTGTGTCCCTTTCTGTCTGTTTCCTACCCTATTCTCAGGTGCATTAAGTCCGGCCATTCTAAGGTCTGGTTAGACGTTATCCTTAGTCCTAGGTGTGATACTATTCTGCGTGCTGGTTCAGCTATAATTCTGATATTACGACATGGCCATAGATCCTGCAGATTTGTGTCAGCACATAGTAGCTTGCGAGAGAAAGCTAGAGGAAAATTATCACCGTATTCAATTTGCCCAGACTTTCAATATGCTCCTATTACGTACGGCTCATTTGCAGCCTGAAGTCCCTGACAAGTACACCTCCGTCTACCTTACCTACACCTATAGTGTATAAGGCACCTACTATCTCCCTATCTCAACCCCTGCATTTTAAAGGTACTCAAAAATGTCGGGGTTCCTTAATCAGATTGAGTACCATTTTGAAGCATCAACTGGGTCCTTCCCCACGGATAGAGCTAAAATTGGGTACTTGAATCAACTGAAAGGTAAAGCCTTTGCTTGTGGCAATCTGTAATGGGAGAATAATAGGACTATTGCCTATAATTACCAGGAATTCCTTGCCACTGCCCTTATGCACATCAAACAAGTGAACTATTCTGTCTCAGATTATGCCATAGAATTCCGCACTCTGGCTTCTGGGGTAGACTGGACTAATAACGGATTAATCACTGCATTTGCAGATGGATTATCCGAAGATAATTGCAGTCAAAGAACTACCAGTGAGGTTAAATGAGTACATCACTTATGTGATGCATATGGATAACCGACTTAGGAACAGAGAGATAAATAGAAACAGAACCAGATGTACGAATATGTCACTGGCACCTCGCTTTTCCAATCCTGTTGTCCCTGGCCCTTCTGTGCAGTCCAAACCTGAACCTATGCAGTTAGGGATTAAGAGACTGTTAGAGGCAGGGAAACAGTTCAGGAGAAAAGAAGGCATTTAACACAAGAGATGGTCACTATAAGTATCTTGTCATGCCATTCGGCTTATGTAATGCTCCAGACATATTTCATGATCTCATTAATGATGTTCTCAGAGACTACATTTATACTTTCGTATTGGTATATCTGCATGATATACTAATTTATTCCCCCAATCTCCAGACTAATCATGGGCATGTTAAACAAGTTTTACAAACTTTGCTCAAAAACGGGCTATATTGTAAACTTGACAAATGCCTATTTGACCAGACGGAAGTACAGTTCTTGGCCTATAATATATCGGCCTCTGGTTTTCCGATGGACCCTCGTAATCTAGAAGCTGTTCTACACTGGCCATTACCCAATGGGTTGAAAGCCATTCAAAGGTTTATTGGGTTTACTAATTGTTATAGGAGATTCATCAAAGGTTTCTCTACTGTAATAGCACCCATCACCAATATGACGCGAAAAGGGGTTGACTGTAATAAATGGTCTAAAGAAGCTAAAGAAGCTGTTGAGCTACTTAAGAAATTATTCGCTTCTACTGACATATTAGTACACCCTGACACTCGCAAACCCTTCATACTAGAAGTTGATGCCTCTGAAACAGGGGTCAGGGCTGTCCTTTCTCAGAGAGAGAGTAAGGATACCCCTTTGCATCCTTGTGGGTTCTTTTCTAGAAAGTTGGTGCCAGGAGAACGCAACTATAATATTGGTAACAGGGATTTTTTAGCCATTATCCTAGCTCTGAAAGAATGGCAATATCTTTTAGAAGGTTCCAAGGACTCTCCCCTGATCATAACTGATCACAAAAACTTGGCATACATTGGAGATGCTAAAAGGCTGTCTACTAGACAAGCTAGATGGTCATTGTTCTTGCCACGCTTTAACTTTATCATCATGTACCGGCCTGGTCCTAAGAAAGTTAAGGCGGACGCCCTAACTAGGCAATTTGACCTAGAGGCGGAACAAGAACATGAAATCTCTCCCATCATACCACCTGAATGTCTCATTGCATCTACGCTTCTTTCCTTGTCTTCTCCTCTTCTTTGTGATATAATGGCAGCTCAGACTTACACACCTAGTGATAAACCTCAAGATAGATTGTTTATTCCATTACTGGAAAGAGAGGGTTTCCTGAAAATCTGACAGCTGGTCATCTAGGTATTAGTAAAACTGTGTCTGCTGTCATTTTGGTGGCCATCTCTTAGAAAGGACATCAGGGAGTATGTGGAGGCATGTACTATTTGTGCGGTTTCAAAGGTTCCCCATAAACTACCTTGGGGGCTATTACAACTGCTTCCTATACCCAGTATTCCATGGTCTCATTTGTCTATGGACTTTAATGTGGAACCACCTATTTCTAATGGCTACAACACCATCCTAATGGTTGTTGACCACTTTCTAAAATGGCACACTTTGTTCCGCTCAAAAAGATACCTTCTTCCCAAGAGCTGGCTCATATATTTATACGCGAAATAGTCAGATTGCATGGTATTCCGCTTAATATTGTGTCAGATAGGGGTTCACAATTTGTGTCATGATTTTGGAGAGCATTTAACAAACAGTTGGGTATAGAATTATAATTTTCATCTTCATACCATCCTCAAACCAATGGTGCAGCTAAGAGAGCCAACCAATCATTGGAACAATATTTAAGATGTTTTATTAATGGCACTCAGGAAAACTGGTCTGAATTGCTACCATGGGCTGAATTCACCAGAAATAATGCTACCCATTACTCATCTGGACATAGTCCATTTTTTGTTAACAACGGATGTTAACAACTGCTATTCCCGCTCTGGATTACCATCTCACATGTATACGTGAGACTTGGACTAAGGTCCACATGCCTTTGGAAACAACTGCTGCTCATTTCAAAATGCATGCTGATAAGAGGCATGGTGTCAAGGTGGGTGACAGGGTATGGCTCTCCACACGCAATATTAAACTCAAGGTTCCTAGCATGAAGTTTGCACCTAGGTTTATTGCCCCCTTTGAATAATTTGCAGCGCTAATCCTGTGTGTTATTCTCTGGCTCTCCCCATCTCTCTGCGTATACGTAATGTGTTTCATGTATCCCTACTGAAGCCCCTTATCTGCAACAGGTATAACACCCCTTCTGACCCTCACCTTCCTTTGGTTGTTTCTGGACAGGAGGAGTACGAAGTCTCCTCTATAATCGTCTCCAGTTTTTCTCGACGGTCTCTGTAGTATTTGGTAATTGGAAGGGTTATGGGCCTGCCGATTGTTCTTGGGTTTCTGCTTCGGACTTACATGCGAGCCGCAAAATCTGTTTCTACCATGCCAAATTTCCCCGCAAGCCTGGTCCTCCTTACCCGGTGGGTGGTCTTCAAGTGTCACGGCTCCTCACAATTCTGCCAGCATGGCTGCACTGAAACATAGCGACCACACCGACAGAAAAATATTATACTTACCTTGGTTGTGGTTCCTTCTATTCTGGTCCCCAGCGAGTACGGCGTTCCTAGAGACGCCGGCCGCTGCGGTTCCGGTTTTAATAGGAAACTTGCCTCCGCCCACATCAAATATGAGGCCAATGTGCGTGCGACATCACGTAATAGACTCACACGCACATTTTGGGGTCAGAGGTCAGAGACAGACAATTACAGCCTAAGGAGGATTATTTAAACCCAAATTACCTTTCTGTCAGTGCCCTGTCGTGGTATCCACTAGCTGGTTATCCGAGAGTGTTTTACTGATTGAGTTTTCCTGGTATTTGACATTGGCTTCGTTTTGACTTTCCTAATTTCTGGTTTCCTTGACTTCTGGCTTTCCTCATCATTGTGTTCCTTTCTGTGTCCCTGACCTCGGCAAGTATTTTGACTATTCTCAGGTACGTTAAGTCCGGCCAATCTAAGGTCCGGTTAGACGTTATCCTTAGTCCTAGGTGTGATACTATTCTGCATGCTGAATCAACTATAATTCTGACACTGGGTGCCTATAGTGTCCCTTTAAGAATGATCTTACTAAGAGGAAATGTTACTTCTCAAGATTTTTTATATATGTTCCCATATTCACTATGTCTAATAGAAATGTGTTTGAGGTAATTTTGTGTCTAATTGTTCGAGAATTGTCAGAGCAATTTTTTAAAGCTGTTGAATCTTTTAAACTGTTGTTTCTTAGCCATTATTGATTCCTAGCCTTTGTTATTTAATATATGCCAGTTTCCTAGCGATATAACTGATTTATGAATCTTTGCTCCACTTTTTCAGACAGAAACGCATTCCTATAGGAATAGAAACAACAAAACATGGGAAATGGCTGTATAATCTAAAAGAGAACACAAAAACAAAACATAGTGTATTACTGTTATCAATTATATATGTGCGCTGGTAAATTTTTGCACTCACAAGATTGAAGATATAAACGCATTCCAAGGGTGCCTCCCCCGATGGTGTTGGGGGTCTGTAAACCCACGCCTTGGTCCATGTGTGTTCCTTTAAGAACCAAAAATCAGAGGATTGTGGTAAAAGTATATACGGCTTCATTTGTAAAAGGTGAAAATACACCAATTAAAAAAAAACAGAACTGTTTCATCCAAGTACAATTGGACTTCCTCAGCAACCAAAAAACAATATGTGTAACAGCAGCATGCAGCAGTGACATACATCAATAAAACAGCCTAACCCTCCCACCTTCAAGGGTGGGATTCCTGTCTTCTCTTTCTGCCACTCTAAATTTGGTAGTTTTCTGAAAAGAAAATTTCGGCAAAAGCAGGAGAATTTTATTATGAAGAAAATTATTATTTTTAGATCACTTTTAGAACACGTTAATAAATACAATCAAAATAATAATGCCATTTAGCTGTCACTTTTCAGAGTACTTTGATAAATAACCCTCTAGTACCATGTATGCGGTTGGTGGACTGACCTGGAGTGTGGTGTCAGTTGTGGAATGCTTCATAAACATTTAAAATAAAATGGATGATAAGGTTAAAAAAGGATAACACAAATTATAGGGGATTTTAAATATTTTATGCAATTCCCTAAAAAGTGACAGTGCCTCTCTAAAAACAAGACTCTTGTGGTCCAGATAACTTTTTCTCAATAAAGTGGCTTGGTAAGTGTCCCTGCTATTTTACCCTGAGATGGAAAACATTGTATTTTTTTGTTTTGAGAAATTGCAATGTTTACATTTCAGGGTTAGATCTGCCTCTAGTGGCTGTCAGTATTTTTTTTTCTTTCTTTTGGATCAACAGTAAATGGATGCGAGGAAGGCTGAACTTGATGGACACATGTCTCTTTTCAGCCTATGTACCTATGTAACTATGCGCTTCTACTGCATTGACCTAGTAAAACTTGGTCATGTGACGTGGAAGCCCCATAGGAAAGCATTGATTCAGTGATTTTCTTTGTAGGGTTTGAATGTGCATGCAGTGCTCACCACGCATGTGCATTAGGTCTTAAATACTCTTCTGTGAAGAGGATTGGACATCAGTGTAGGAGATCATGCGTCTTCCATGACACCGCAGGAGGCAGAGATGTAAGCAGCACAGGCCCCATAAAAATATAGGTAAAACTTTATTTGTTTAACATTTTATTGCACCTGGTGGGGGGAGGGTGCTGTCTACAAATAGGAACATAGGCACTATAGTGTTAGGAATACAGAATTATTTTCTTAATGCTATAGTGTTCCTTTAAAATGTAAGTTTAAATATGTAGAAACATTTTATGTGAAGCTGCAGCAAGTGGATTATTAAATCGAAATAGATATTAGATACTGCAGCACGTTGATCTATTATTTTGTTTACTCACCTCTACAATGCAAGTAACAGTGTAACACGGTATGTCCTTCATAAAACCTCTACATGTCCTTCCTCAAATGGCTAATATCAATCTAATCTGATTGTACCTGATTCTAATGTCTAATGTGTTCTTTGATGATTGTATAATTAATGTGCTCATTTATGCCTTTACTATTATTAATCTCTACAAAACACAGTGGTAAGGGAGCTATTTAAGAAATGGCAGAGAAATGTTGACTACCACTGAAAACAATGTTGTAAAATAAATCACTGAACACTATCACAAATAATAGCATTGCAAATAATTCCCATAATTTATTTACCACGTATGTCAAACTCTAGTCCATTATTTCAGTTGCAGATTTTGATCTATTCTGCCAGATTTCCAGTCAATGTGTTAGCAGACTGAGTCACTTTTATTTTTTGCACTCTGATATACGTATCTAGTTACCAACCCAAGAGGATTCAACTTCCTGCTGCTGAGGAAGTCAGACGTTAGCTACAACTAAGCCTTAGCCAACTTTAACTTCAGTCTCTGATACTAAGCCTTGCAACCTTGTTAGTTGATCCAAAGACCTGTTAAGTCTTAACTTCTCTTTTATATTGTACCTAATCCAGCCAAGTTATAATTCATTCCCATATTCTGTGGGATCTTAAAACCATCAAATATTAACCCAATTTGACTGTTAGAGTAAATTAGTGACCAGAATCAAAATATCCACATTGTGTTAAAAAAATAATCCTGTTGTGTTCAAGTATATTACTATCACAACTCCAATCGTTGACAGACCATATTATCCTTCAAGTTTCTGCCTTGTTTTAGGTACGTATCTAAGTATTTGCCCCAACACTTTTCCTGTCATGTCTGTCAGGTTATAATTAATCCATGTGCCTTGCAATATCTTAAATTTGTAGTCTCCTGAGCATAATTTGTGTTCTGAACTATTTTAATAGGTAAATTACTTTTAAGTATGCACCTAAATTAATTTACCTTGTTACAATTTCAGATTAAGATTGGATTCCCGTGCTAACAGGTGCATTCATTTCTCTTTATGCTTGGTTAATGGGACCATGCCAGACTACCCAAAATCTTAATAGTAAAAATTATGTTAGAATAAAATTATTGGTATTACTAGACTAAGCTCCCTAGAAAGAACCTGCAATTGGCAACCCCCTTTTCATTTATCCACAAAGTCCTTGACAATTCTCTACAACTTTTAGATCGGACAATCTCGAGAATTTGAAATATTGTTCTAATTGGAGAAAATCTAAAATATTTTTAGTCAACCTTTCAACCAACACATTTTTTTGTGGACTGTAATTAATAAACTGCAGGTTCAGAAGTTTATTCCATCATTTATGGAAATCTGAACTATTTTGTGTGGGGTTCTAGATAGGAAAGTCTGCTCTAAAATAAATCACTGTGCACACATGGATTATCAAAAGATTGCAACTACTATTTTCCAATTAATTATTCAGTAAAGTGTGAATTGTTAGGGATTCAAATTGCATTCAAATTGACTTTCAAATTCTAGGTTGAAATCACTAAATTCAAAATACAGGTGACTTGGGGATTTTTCCTGTTCTTCTTTTGAAGCCTAACATTTTTTATTCTCTAGGAATTTGACAATTTACACTTCGGTGAATAGGCTTATGCATCAAATATTAGCCTAAATTTAAATGTTATCATATTCCAATTTACTTAAACTTAAGTTAGTAAAACTTTTCAAATAACATACTTTATTATTAATAGTTTTTTTTAATACTATAATTTTTGTTTCGTAGTGTCATAATAAACGCCATGTAAAATCTTGTGTTTTAAAGTTTTGTTTTTTTTCTTCAGCAATGCTTGTAGCATCCTGACTATTAGAACAAGTTGTGATCTTACACAAATTTACATAGTTTGAGTGCCATAGTGGCTTGCCAGATTTTAGAGAATATGGCCCTTGCATGGCATTTAATGCCTTGCTGAGATTGATAAATTGTGCTCATAAAATTCCATCACCGGGATAAAGTAGAGTGATAAATGAGAGTTTTTCATTCTGTTGCTTTCCCTACTTCAGTGCAATCTAGGTTGTTAATGTTTGATTCATACAACTGTCAAGCAGAGCAATTTATACAGAGAGAATAGCAACAGAAGGGATGCTGTGTTGGTAGAAAGCTGCAATACATTGATAGCATGAACAAATAGTGATGGTTGCTATTTAGGAACATTTTAAAATGCTCGGTGGGTTAAAAATAAACACAGAAGATGTATCATACTTGTGAATGTATCATAATTAGCTAAAGTGCACACCCAAACACTGTGCTATATCTTATTAAAAGTTTAACTATTAGCAAACAACTGAAAATCTATAAATATTTTGTGTTGACCGTAAATTAAATAGAAAATGTTGTTGTTTTATTAATACATTAAAATTAATAATGAATTATTATTTTATTTTATTATCGTTCATTAGGAAAATTGAGTATTACTTCATTGAAATATTTTCTTATATAACACCTACATTTTTAGATGTTATGATGATACATAGCAGTGTATGGTTGTGAAGAATTTTTATGGTTTCTGCATATCAATAACAAACTATTTTAGCACTTTTGAGATTTATTCATTTGACAGTTGTTTTATGCCTTTTCAATAATAATCCCTATTTATATTACGTATATACTGTATAACTGTGAACAATATTAAAGGTGACACGTATTGTTTACTAATTACAATAACATAAAAAAATTTCAAACATAATGCATGTAAAACACTGTTTAGTTAAAATGATCCCCTAAATGTGCAGTTAAAGTATTTGGATTGTATATAAACTGTCTTTAATAGCAGCATGAGTGCAAATATGTGCAAACATTTATAACTTTAATAATAAGAAGTACTGATATAAACACAGACCATAAAATGGTTATAACAAAAGAAACAACCTGTGCATAGCATCTGATAATAACGTATAAGTAAAGTAAATAAAGTATAAATATATGGAGTAATAACCCCAGAATTGGTCAAATGTTCAGAGGAAAACAAACCATCAGCAGCCTTCATGTACAAAACAACATAAAAGGTCAGAAGTAAATTGCTATAATGATAAAAAAACAAACAACAAAATACTTAACAGAATTAAAACAGAGGAAAGCTAGGCACTATTCTCTGGCTTAAATAGGTTTTATAGTTTTTGAACAGATAAATATGAGTGACTGATGCAAGTGCAATTCCTTAAATGATGTAGTTATTGTATAAAAATGTTAAGGTGTATCTGAATAAAAAAATGGGCAAAAATGTCCAACATTTGGTAGACATGCAAAATGGCCTTTGAAGTTTAAGCATATCCTGGTACAATATTTTATAAATAAATAAATATGGTTGGTGATCCTGATAGATGGTAGGAAATCATCCTACCAGATTCCCATGCAGAGGAATGGTCGGCAAACAATATTGCACTTATACTGTGAATATTGACACTTGGACTAAAATCCGCACATTTGATCTTACTATGCTCTAACATCGCACATATCTGGAAATGACATCAGATACTGTTTTGTTATTATAATCAATAAGCATAACTTTTAACATTTTACTTTGGGAATACCTTACTTATTCACTAATGTATGAGTGTTTGAGTAATCAAATTCTATTCAAAGCGAATTTCTGAATTTTGGCTTGTAGTCAGCTGCAACCTAGAGTACAGTAAAATCTGTCATGTATACATTTACCAATGTTTTTAAAAGTTATACACTTATGCACTATTTAAAAAATCTGATTTATTATTTTGGCAAATGTATTTATTGCATTTCTATCATGTTGGTAGCAGAGTAGAAATCACAACTATAAAGTACCCAGTAATAGCATGTCCAATGAAAAATATATTTTGTACTATATTCCAAGTTATTTTAAATATATTAGTGTATTTTTACATGACTATTTCATGTTCTCCTAATTTCCCCAAATATGGCAACACCCCAAGTATACATTGGGATGATTTGTTATAAGTCAGAAGCTCAAATTTAGGGGTGGAATAACAGATCATAAATTCAAATTACCCCTTTATAATTGAAAAAGAATTCAAACTTTGGGCCCATCCAGAATTGCATTTACATATGAGTTTGGGGTTTTTCCAATAATTTCCAGAAACTACCAGTAAGGTCGATAGGATCATAATAAGCCATATTTTTATGTCATCTATTCCATATAAGTGTAAATGACCCAATATACCATCTGTCAGAGACGTTTTTTATTTAACATTGGAAAACAAAATTTACAAGATGGCTCTAAAACATCATTCTTCATTGTTAGACCATCTTAGACATCATTGGACTGTGTGGGAAAATACTGAGAAATATATTGCCTGTAAATTTGGTTTATTTAACAATACCATATATAATCTGTTGTTACAGCATCTTGTTATAATTGTTATGAACATATCCTAAATTACTATTAATATACAAGCACATTTATAATTTGTGATTATGCAATTTTGGATGTATCCCTGCCCCCCACACCCCTCCCCCTCCCTTTTTTAAATTAGTGACTCAATTTTGTTTCATGGATGAACAGACACTCTTGTTGAAACTGCACTGCCCATCAATAAACTTTAACACAGTGTTAGTGAGATGTTGACCCGTGCGTTGGCAGCAGAAAATCCAAAAGTTGCATAATTTACCCAAAACATAACTTTCTAAAACTATTTCCTGTATAACTTACGATCGCGCTAAATAACTTCCACACTAGATAAACAAATATAATCTTTAAACCTAACCTTACTACTAACCCTAATACTCTTTCAAACCTTACATTATCCTTTACAATAATTCTAGCAGGGTGGTGACTGTGAGAGCCAATCATAGTGGCTGTATTTGTTAACTGGCATTTTCTACTGCACATTTAGATGCATGAGGGAGTTTCAGATTGTATTGTGGACTGCTTCACACATTAGTAATGAGGACATGAAAGCTGTGGCATAGTGCTAGAGCAACAACTGGTGACTATTGTCAGGAAGATTTACTTTTGAGTGTTAGAAAACGTCTTGTAGTAATGACAGCTCAGCACAGCATCTACAACTTAGAAAATAACCTAGTTGATAGGTTGAACCATCAGTCAGTAGTATAAAGTATAAATAATCTGCAAAAAAGGCCAGCTATACTAAAGAGTCCACTATAAGCTGGCTAAATCAGGAATAAATTGTTATATAAATGATAAGACATGATTAGGGGAGAAAGGCAAGATATACCCAAATCAAAGGGCAAGCATCTAAATATAATAATATTGGTAAAAAAAACAACAACCTAGAAATACAAGTATGTTTACTTAGCAGTCTGGAAATAAATAGGGGACTGTATCTCCAGAGGACCTTTTTTCTGCTATGGTAATATGGTATTTACTGGACACACTCAATTGAGCTTCCCCAGTGCACACAAAGACTACTTTGACTTTCCATACCACCCGATGGTTAATATGGTTTTTACTGGACACACTCAATTGAGCTTCCTCAGTGCACACAAAGCCTACTTTGACTTTCCATACCACCCAACAGGTCTAGAAATCTGTTAGAAACCTTTGGCTTTTGACCAATGGTGTTGTGTTTATTTTTTTGGAATTCCAATTCTCGAGTCACCACATAAAGTTACAAAAAACTGCAGGCATGTGCAAGACTTTAGCTTCACAAGAACTCTGTACTTGTATAGTAGGAGAGAATGCTTCAGAACCTATTCACCCTAGACCAACGTTCTCTTTGTCCTTGCCTCACACACATCAAGAGAAAGGCTATTTATAAGTTAAGAAATAACTCTACAAACCACTGCTGTCCTTAGACTATGGGCCTTAGACTTGCCAGTTTCTCAGGTTTATAGCTAACATATTTTAGAGATGCTGCATGACCTTGTGTACTGCAGCCTACATTTTCATATATCAAAAAACAGAAATCACAACATTATCTGAGTTATTATAGATTTCCTACTACAGAATCTATGACTAAGAATGCAAGTTATTGGCAGTTTGAAACAATATGAATGCCTTAGTCAACTTCTCCATTGCACTCATTGACTGCCTATCCGCATTGCATTATACGGTGCATTGCTGGTTGACATACAGTAGATAGGAAGTAAATGTAACTAAATTATAAAAAAAGCTAATGAAATAAGGTGAACTAAAATGTCTCATCTTATATCGCAAGGCACCATATTAAATATATATTGTAAAAATATATACAAAACCAAAAAATAAAAGTGCACTCACTGGACTTTTATTTGCTTGCAGCGCTAGTTCTCCACAGCAGTAATAAATACAGTAATCGACGTTTCAGTCCAAGATTTGATAAAAGTCCAGATGGCGGACTGAAAAGTCTACTACTATGTTTATTACTGCCATGGAAAAATAAGGGCAGCACTGAAAGCAATTGAAAGTAAGTCTAGTGAGCAGACTTTTATTTTTTGGTTTTGTGTATATTACAGAAGTTGCACCATTGACATAAATATACGGAGACGTCAAGTGATTATTATAAATATATATATAAATAGCACTTGAACAAGTGATTTTTCTAAATATATATAAATAGCAATTAAACAGTTAAATTAAAGTCACAGTTTGTGCCAGATGTTTTTTCCCCAAAAATAACAAAGCAATTTTGCATTTTGCAATTTTGCAATTTTGCATTTTGAGTAAAATCTAAAACCAAAAAATAGCGAGCAATTAAAGCATCAATGTGGGTAAATATTATACCTGGATATTCGTTTTGTTATAAACTGCTCTTTGTCTAAATTTGGAAAGAGTGGGTAATCAATCAAATTTCCAAGCTCTATCTAGACATCGATAAGTTTACTGCTCCTCTTCATTTCCCCTCCAACAGTGTACTGTAAAATATATACATACATATATACATTTGTGTTCCTTTTAGTTCATCTGAGCCATTTCTCCATGAATCTTTTTTTTCTTAACGAAATTTAGACAAGTCGAACTGCCATATGGCTGAAATTCGGCCATCACAAAAATGTTTTTATTTTCAGCAGAGGTGATTCAACCGAGACAAATTTCTCTGTTGTGCACAAGTCTAGTAAATATGTGCATCTGGTAATGAATAAATAACATTCATATAAAAAGCCAAACTAACAGTGACGGAAATGACTCACTGGAGCAAAGAAAATAATGTACCAAAAAGAAAGTAGTGAAAAATGATCTCACCTTTTCTAAAACAATGATATGTTTGAAGAGTGTATTGACTATTATGCTCTTTGAGCATTTTATATATATATATATATATATATATATATATATATATATATATATAAAAAATCCAAATAAGATAGCACTCCCAGGACTTGTAGATACAGATAAAACTTAGCTTTTAATTCACTTGAAAAAGGATCGACGTTTCAGTCTGCTAACCACAGACTTTCATCAGGACTAGTGTACAAACCATAAAAAACACATATATATACAAATATACAAATTGGCAATCAACTTACCCACCACCAAGATAATTGCATCTCTCTGTCAGCTCGGTCTGGGTTTCCCGCGGGTTCTGCCGACGTCAGTGCGTGCGTCAAAAAAATGACGTCATAACGTGGCGTCGGCGTCATTACCGCTACACGTGACCACTCGACCCGATGCATCATGGGGAGGCTGTTGCCGTGGTACCAGAATCCATGGCAACAACTAAAAACAATAACACAAAAGGCTGAGGAAGCAGTACAGATCAAATTAAATGTATAACCTTGCATATAGACCCATACTGTAAAGTCTATCCTTGTGAACCAAGGAAATTAGAGATTAGGACTTGGTGATTACGTTATTACCAATATCCGCTCCTCCTAAATATATCGTTAAAGGGCTAGCACACATAAGTGCCAAGATATACGGAAAGCTCACTTTTTACTAAAGAAATGCAAAAAATAAAGTAATACAAAAATTAAATATATCCCAGGCAATAGTGTATATGAAGGAGCAAATATATGAATATATAAGTATACACAAAAAGGGGCAAGAATTACAGTCACCCCTCGCTTGGGCATTTGACTATCCCAAGCAAGCTAAACCCAACAAGTAAAATTGAGACTACTTTTATCGTTATAAATGGGGAGAAATAACCATCTCAGTAGGTAGGCAGAATAAGCCCAAAACACCTTCCATCAAGTCACCAGAGTATATCTAATCAATGGGTCTAAGGTGATAATATACTAGTGGATAAAACAATAACATAGGATAATACATGTGGTAATTCCGCCAAGAAGTGGATACCCATGCCATCACTGTATATGTGTTTCTAAACCAACGAGGCAAAGTGAAGAGAGAATAACCATCCTCAAAACTGAATAACGAGAGAGGAGGCCTAACCCCAAGGGTGAGCCCCCATCTCCCATGTCAGTATTCGGCAGGTTATAATTACTTCAATAATTACAAAAAAACAGATAATGAATATTTTTCGTTTAGTCCATGCGGATGAACTGTTTGTAATGTCCTTATCCAAAATAGTTCTCGTTGAAGGAGCATCTTTTTACGATCCCCACCTCTCCTTGGCATAGGGACGTGGTCAATGGCCATTAATTTCATAGATGGCATAGTATGCCCCAGTTCCAGGAAGTGCTTAGCTACTGGCAACTCCGACTTTTGGTCCCTATATGCTGTCCTAATGCTGGACCTATGGTTTCGGATACGTTCCCTCAGTGGTAAGTCCGTTTTTCCAATGTACGTTAATCCACATGGGCACGTTAACTTGTAAATCACGAAATCACTAGTACACGTTAATCGGTGTTGGATACGATAACTAGTTCCTGTATAAGGATGTGTAAACGTCTTGCCAGGAATCATATGTCCACACGTTACACATCCTAAACAACGATAGCATCCCAAGTTCTGTGGAGTGCTTCCCTTGGTATAGCAGTGTGCTGGATCGGTATTAACTAGCAAGTCTCTCAAATTTTTGTTCCTCTTATAGCAGAACATAGGAGGATTCTGAAAGATTGGAGGTAGTGTCACATCATTCTTCAATACTCTCCAGTTTTCCTCAACAATCTGTCTAAACTTGGGGGATGAAGTAGTGAATGCGGTTGGAAAAATCAATCTATCACTCTGTGTCTTTAGAGCAGGAGTATCAATTGTGGCCAATCCTCGATCAAGTGCTTTCTGTAAGACTTGGCGTGTGTATCCTCGTTGTTGAAATTTCTCCCACATTATATCCAATTGTTCTTGGGCTCTTTGTGGGTCAGAGTTATTCCTCAGGACCCGTAGGAATTGCGAGTAAGGCAATGAGTTTTTTAAAGGACCTGGGTGAAAGCTGTTAGCCTGTAGTATTGTATTACGGTCCGTTGGCTTTGAATACAAAGTATAAGCCAAGTACATCCCCTCACGTAATACTCTGATGTCCAGAAAGTCCACAGATGTTTCATTTATCACCGCCGTCAGTTTAATGTTATCAGTACTTGAATTGATGGATCGGATCATCTCCTCTGCTTGGGATAGAGACCCAGTGACCAACATAAAGATATCGTCGATGTATCTTACATATTTTAAAATGCGGTCTTTATAGGGTTCTAGGATGTATCTGGTTTCAAAACCAAACATATAGCCATTGGCATACATGGGCGCCATGGCTGCCCCCATGGATGTCCCGGCGATCTGTCTGTACCATTCCATCTCAAATCTGAAATAGTTCTGGGAAAGGACTATCTCCAACAGTTCTAATGTGAATTCTATAGGGGGTCCTGTATAATACCTAGATTGTGATAGTATCGCTCTCATTGCGTCTATTCCGTCCTGATGGGGTATTACGGTATACAGGCTTGCCACGTCACACGTCAATAGGACCACTGGTCCCGAGGGTAGTGTTGTCTCAGAAAGCATTTTTACAAAGTTTGGAGTGTCCTTTATGCAAGTAGGAAGGTGTTCAATTGGACTTTTGAATAAAAAATCCAGCCATTTGGCTAACGGTTCCAGGACTCCCCCAATTGCCGAAACAATGGGGCGCCCCGGAGGTTTATCCATGTTCTTATGAACCTTTGGAAGTGAATAAATCACCGGGGTTCTCGGTGTAGAGATTTGAAGATATTGGTACAGTTCCATGGAGATGTAGTTAGAACGTAGCCCTCTTGATAAGCATTCTTCGATCAGATTGATTACTTGATCTGTGGGGTCCTTTGATAGTTTCACGTATGTATTGTGGTCCGACAATTGTGATAGGAGTTCAGAGCGGTAGTCAGAATAATTCTGGATGACAATACCTCCTCCTTTATCGGCTGACCTAATTATGATGTCTTTATCGGTAGCCAAAGATTTAATGATTGCTCGTTCATGCTTCGTACAGTTAGAGTGATAAGAGTGGTGTTGTTTCAAATGGTCAGTAGATTCCTTGTGCACTGAGCGTAGAAAAGATTTGATGGACGTCTGGTTGGGCATGGGGTCGAATGTACTCTTCATTTTAAATTTATTTATGGGATTGGTTGTATCCATGATTTTGGACTTGAAGAAGTCCTTAAGTCTTAATGACCGACCAAATTTATACAATTCCACTTCCCAGTCCAGGGGATTAGCTCCAGAGGTAGGGACAAAAGATAGGCCTTTACTGAGTAACTGGATTTCCTCTTGTGCCAAGGTTCTAGATGACAAATTGAAAATAGGGGCTATCTCTGTTGGCGGGGTGGCTTTCCTCTTGCCCCAGAAGATGCGCCCCTTCTGACCACGTCTAGTGATGAATCTTCGCCTGATGTTCCGTGTCTGCTCTGGTATCGTGTCCGTATGGAAGGTTCCTCTGCTGATGCTCTGTCTAAAAAAGGTTGTGTAGTACTAGGTGTGCCGCCGGTTTTCCGTGTTAGACGTGAGTCGTGTGGTAATTCAGACTCAGAAGTAGATTCCCCTGAAGTTCTATCTATTGTGAACTGTCTGGGTTTACGAATAGGTCTCCGCTTCTTAATAAAATATGGTGTATCAGTCTTGCCGCTGAGCCATCTATAGACTCGATGTTCCTTGTAGTCAGCGGTCACTTTCTCTTGTTTTTCTCTTTTGAATCTTACTAGATCCGTCTTAACACGAAACCCTCGTGGAATTTGTAGCTTACGATGATATTCAGACAAAAAAAGCCCGTGTAGGTCTAGATCAGTCTCCCGTTTTCTCAATCTTAGTAGTTCGAAGTATATATCACGCAGAGACGTAGTATTAGGTAATTCAGATGTAGATGCTGTCCATCGTATCCTGTCTGCATCATCCTCACTATATTGCCATATTTCCGCCTGTTCTGCTAACCCACCAGCCAATGTGAAAAAATCTTCCATAAATGAAATAGGGATAGTAGATTGAATCCAATATATACAGGTATATACAAGTACTCCCCAAGGTACAAACTCAAAGTTCAAAACAGATAAATATAAATCCAGGAGCAAAAACGAAGGCTCCAAATGTTAGGGTGCATAGAAATCTAGCTCTTGCCACTGAGCTATGTATACAAAGAAGAAAAATAATCTTGCACTCCAATCCCAAGATATAAATGCCCGGTGCTTGTCCAGCCAAATACAAAAAATCCAAATAAGATAGCACTCCCAGGACTTGTAGATACAGATAAAACTTAGCTTTTAATTCACTTGAAAAAGGATCGACGTTTCAGTCTGCTAACCACAGACTTTCATCAGGACTAGTGTACAAACCATAAAAAACACATATATATACAAATATACAAATTGGCAATCAACTTACCCACCACCAAGATAATTGCATCTCCCTGTCAGCTCGGTCTGGGTTTCCCGCGGGTTCTGCCGACGTCAGTGCGTGCGTCAAAAAAATGACGTCATAACGTGGCGTCGGCGTCATTACCGCTACACGTGACCACTCGACCCGATGCATCATGGGGAGGCTGTTGCCGTGGTACCAGAATCCATGGCAACAACTAAAAACAATAACACAAAAGGCTGAGGAAGCAGTACAGATCAAATTAAATGTATAACCTTGCATATAGACCCATACTGTAAAGTCTATCCTTGTGAACCAAGGAAATTAGAGATTAGGACTTGGTGATTACGTTATTACCAATATCCGCTCCTCCTAAATATATCGTTAAAGGGCTAGCACACATAAGTGCCAAGATATACGGAAAGCTCACTTTTTACTAAAGAAATGCAAAAAATAAAGTAATACAAAAATTAAATATATCCCAGGCAATAGTGTATATGAAGGAGCAAATATATGAATATATAAGTATACACAAAAAGGGGCAAGAATTACAGTCACCCCTCGCTTGGGCATTTGACTATCCCAAGCAAGCTAAACCCAACAAGTAAAATTGAGACTACTTTTATCGTTATAAATGGGGAGAAATAACCATCTCAGTAGGTAGGCAGAATAAGCCCAAAACACCTTCCATCAAGTCACCAGAGTATATCTAATCAATGGGTCTAAGGTGATAATATACTAGTGGATAAAACAATAACATAGGATAATACATGTGGTAATTCCGCCAAGAAGTGGATACCCATGCCATCACTGTATATGTGTTTCTAAACCAACGAGGCAAAGTGAAGAGAGAATAACCATCCTCAAAACTGAATAACGAGAGAGGAGGCCTAACCCCAAGGGTGAGCCCCCATCTCCCATGTCAGTATTCGGCAGGTTATAATTACTTCAATAATTACAAAAAAACAGATAATGAATATTTTTCGTTTAGTCCATGCGGATGAACTGTTTGTAATGTCCTTATCCAAAATAGTTCTCGTTGAAGGAGCATCTTTTTACGATCCCCACCTCTCCTTGGCATAGGGACGTGGTCAATGGCCATTAATTTCATAGATGGCATAGTATGCCCCAGTTCCAGGAAGTGCTTAGCTACTGGCAACTCCGACTTTTGGTCCCTATATGCTGTCCTAATGCTGGACCTATGGTTTCGGATACGTTCCCTCAGTGGTAAGTCCGTTTTTCCAATGTACGTTAATCCACATGGGCACGTTAACTTGTAAATCACGAAATCACTAGTACACGTTAATCGGTGTTGGATACGATAACTAGTTCCTGTATAAGGATGTGTAAACGTCTTGCCAGGAATCATATGTCCACACGTTACACATCCTAAACAACGATAGCATCCCAAGTTCTGTGGAGTGCTTCCCTTGGTATAGCAGTGTGCTGGATCGGTATTAACTAGCAAGTCTCTCAAATTTTTGTTCCTCTTATAGCAGAACATAGGAGGATTCTGAAAGATTGGAGGTAGTGTCACATCATTCTTCAATACTCTCCAGTTTTCCTCAACAATCTGTCTAAACTTGGGGGATGAAGTAGTGAATGCGGTTGGAAAAATCAATCTATCACTCTGTGTCTTTAGAGCAGGAGTATCAATTGTGGCCAATCCTCGATCAAGTGCTTTCTGTAAGACTTGGCGTGTGTATCCTCGTTGTTGAAATTTCTCCCACATTATATCCAATTGTTCTTGGGCTCTTTGTGGGTCAGAGTTATTCCTCAGGACCCGTAGGAATTGCGAGTAAGGCAATGAGTTTTTTAAAGGACCTGGGTGAAAGCTGTTAGCCTGTAGTATTGTATTACGGTCCGTTGGCTTTGAATACAAAGTATAAGCCAAGTA
The DNA here is from genome assembly GCF_036172605.1 of Pelobates fuscus. Lineage (NCBI taxonomy): Eukaryota > Metazoa > Chordata > Amphibia > Anura > Pelobatidae > Pelobates > Pelobates fuscus. Next base: position 70,655,680 of record NC_086320.1, on the reverse strand, counting down.
CATCCCCTCACGTAATACTCTGATGTCCAGAAAGTCCACAGATGTTTCATTTATCACCGCCGTCAGTTTAATGTTATCAGTACTTGAATTGATGGATCGGATCATCTCCTCTGCTTGGGATAGAGACCCAGTGACCAACATAAAGATATCGTCGATGTATCTTACATATTTTAAAATGCGGTCTTTATAGGGTTCTAGGATGTATCTGGTTTCAAAACCAAACATATAGCCATTGGCATACATGGGCGCCATGGCTGCCCCCATGGATGTCCCGGCGATCTGTCTGTACCATTCCATCTCAAATCTGAAATAGTTCTGGGAAAGGACTATCTCCAACAGTTCTAATGTGAATTCTATAGGGGGTCCTGTATAATACCTAGATTGTGATAGTATCGCTCTCATTGCGTCTATTCCGTCCTGATGGGGTATTACGGTATACAGGCTTGCCACGTCACACGTCAATAGGACCACTGGTCCCGAGGGTAGTGTTGTCTCAGAAAGCATTTTTACAAAGTTTGGAGTGTCCTTTATGCAAGTAGGAAGGTGTTCAATTGGACTTTTGAATAAAAAATCCAGCCATTTGGCTAACGGTTCCAGGACTCCCCCAATTGCCGAAACAATGGGGCGCCCCGGAGGTTTATCCATGTTCTTATGAACCTTTGGAAGTGAATAAATCACCGGGGTTCTCGGTGTAGAGATTTGAAGATATTGGTACAGTTCCATGGAGATGTAGTTAGAACGTAGCCCTCTTGATAAGCATTCTTCGATCAGATTGATTACTTGATCTGTGGGGTCCTTTGATAGTTTCACGTATGTATTGTGGTCCGACAATTGTGATAGGAGTTCAGAGCGGTAGTCAGAATAATTCTGGATGACAATACCTCCTCCTTTATCGGCTGACCTAATTATGATGTCTTTATCGGTAGCCAAAGATTTAATGATTGCTCGTTCATGCTTCGTACAGTTAGAGTGATAAGAGTGGTGTTGTTTCAAATGGTCAGTAGATTCCTTGTGCACTGAGCGTAGAAAAGATTTGATGGACGTCTGGTTGGGCATGGGGTCGAATGTACTCTTCATTTTAAATTTATTTATGGGATTGGTTGTATCCATGATTTTGGACTTGAAGAAGTCCTTAAGTCTTAATGACCGACCAAATTTATACAATTCCACTTCCCAGTCCAGGGGATTAGCTCCAGAGGTAGGGACAAAAGATAGGCCTTTACTGAGTAACTGGATTTCCTCTTGTGCCAAGGTTCTAGATGACAAATTGAAAATAGGGGCTATCTCTGTTGGCGGGGTGGCTTTCCTCTTGCCCCAGAAGATGCGCCCCTTCTGACCACGTCTAGTGATGAATCTTCGCCTGATGTTCCGTGTCTGCTCTGGTATCGTGTCCGTATGGAAGGTTCCTCTGCTGATGCTCTGTCTAAAAAAGGTTGTGTAGTACTAGGTGTGCCGCCGGTTTTCCGTGTTAGACGTGAGTCGTGTGGTAATTCAGACTCAGAAGTAGATTCCCCTGAAGTTCTATCTATTGTGAACTGTCTGGGTTTACGAATAGGTCTCCGCTTCTTAATAAAATATGGTGTATCAGTCTTGCCGCAAAGCCATCTATAGACTCGATGTTCCTTGTAGTCAGCGGTCACTTTCTCTTGTTTTTCTCTTTTGAATCTTACTAGATCCGTCTTAACACGAAACCCTCGTGGAATTTGTAGCTTACGATGATATTCAGACAAAAAAAGCCCGTGTAGGTCTAGATCAGTCTCCCGTTTTCTCAATCTTAGTAGTTCGAAGTATATATCACGCAGAGACGTAGTATTAGGTAATTCAGATGTAGATGCTGTCCATCGTATCCTGTCTGCATCATCCTCACTATATTGCCATATTTCCGCCTGTTCTGCTAACCCACCAGCCAATGTGAAAAAATCTTCCATAAATGAAATAGGGATAGTAGATTGAATCCAATATATACAGGTATATACAAGTACTCCCCAAGGTACAAACTCAAAGTTCAAAACAGATAAATATAAATCCAGGAGCAAAAACGAAGGCTCCAAATGTTAGGGTGCATAGAAATCTAGCTCTTGCCACTGAGCTATGTATACAAAGAAGAAAAATAATCTTGCACTCCAATCCCAAGATATAAATGCCCGGTGCTTGTCCAGCCAAATACAAAAAATCCAAATAAGATAGCACTCCCAGGACTTGTAGATACAGATAAAACTTAGCTTTTAATTCACTTGAAAAAGGATCGACGTTTCAGTCTGCTAACCACAGACTTTCATCAGGACTAGTGTACAAACCATAAAAAACACATATATATACAAATATACAAATTGGCAATCAACTTACCCACCACCAAGATAATTGCATCTCCCTGTCAGCTCGGTCTGGGTTTCCCGCGGGTTCTGCCGACGTCAGTGCGTGCGTCAAAAAAATGACGTCATAACGTGGCGTCGGCGTCATTACCGCTACACGTGACCACTCGACCCGATGCATCATGGGGAGGCTGTTGCCGTGGTACCAGAATCCATGGCAACAACTAAAAACAATAACACAAAAGGCTGAGGAAGCAGTACAGATCAAATTAAATGTATAACCTTGCATATAGACCCATACTGTAAAGTCTATCCTTGTGAACCAAGGAAATTAGAGATTAGGACTTGGTGATTACGTTATTACCAATATCCGCTCCTCCTAAATATATCGTTAAAGGGCTAGCACACATAAGTGCCAAGATATACGGAAAGCTCACTTTTTACTAAAGAAATGCAAAAAATAAAGTAATACAAAAATTAAATATATCCCAGGCAATAGTGTATATGAAGGAGCAAATATATGAATATATAAGTATACACAAAAAGGGGCAAGAATTACAGTCACCCCTCGCTTGGGCATTTGACTATCCCAAGCAAGCTAAACCCAACAAGTAAAATTGAGACTACTTTTATCGTTATAAATGGGGAGAAATAACCATCTCAGCAGGTAGGCAGAATAAGCCCAAAACACCTTCCATCAAGTCACCAGAGTATATCTAATCAATGGGTCTAAGGTGATAATATACTAGTGGATAAAACAATAACATAGGATAATACATGTGGTAATTCCGCCAAGAAGTGGATACCCATGCCATCACTGTATATGTGTTTCTAAACCAACGAGGCAAAGTGAAGAGAGAATAACCATCCTCAAAACTGAATAACGAGAGAGGAGGCCTAACCCCAAGGGTGAGCCCCCATCTCCCATGTCAGTATTCGGCAGGTTATAATTACTTCAATAATTACAAAAAAACAGATAATGAATATTTTTCGTTTAGTCCATGCGGATGAACTGTTTGTAATGTCCTTATCCAAAATAGTTCTCGTTGAAGGAGCATCTTTTTACGATCCCCACCTCTCCTTGGCATAGGGACGTGGTCAATGGCCATTAATTTCATAGATGGCATAGTATGCCCCAGTTCCAGGAAGTGCTTAGCTACTGGCAACTCCGACTTTTGGTCCCTATATGCTGTCCTAATGCTGGACCTATGGTTTCGGATACGTTCCCTCAGTGGTAAGTCCGTTTTTCCAATGTACGTTAATCCACATGGGCACGTTAACTTGTAAATCACGAAATCACTAGTACACGTTAATCAGTGTTGGATACGATAACTAGTTCCTGTATAAGGATGTGTAAACGTCTTGCCAGGAATCATATGTCCACACGTTACACATCTAAACAACGATAGCATCCCAAGTTCTGTGGAGTGCTTCCCTTGGTATAGCAGTGTGCTGGATCGGTATTAACTAGCAAGTCTCTCAAATTTTTGTTCCTCTTATAGCAGAACATAGGAGGATTCTGAAAGATTGGAGGTAGTGTCACATCATTCTTCAATACTCTCCAGTTTTCCTCAACAATCTGTCTAAACTTGGGGGATGAAGTAGTGAATGCGGTTGGAAAAATCAATCTATCACTCTGTGTCTTTAGAGCAGGAGTATCAATTGTGGCCAATCCTCGATCAAGTGCTTTCTGTAAGACTTGGCGTGTGTATCCTCGTTGTTGAAATTTCTCCCACATTATATCCAATTGTTCTTGGGCTCTTTGTGGGTCAGAGTTATTCCTCAGGACCCGTAGGAATTGCGAGTAAGGCAATGAGTTTTTTAAAGGACCTGGGTGAAAGCTGTTAGCCTGTAGTATTGTATTACGGTCCGTTGGCTTTGAATACAAAGTATAAGCCAAGTACATCCCCTCACGTAATACTCTGATGTCCAGAAAGTCCACAGATGTTTCATTTATGATGTGACACTACCTCCAATCTTTCAGAATCCTCCTATGTTCTGCTATAAGAGGAACAAAAATTTGAGAGACTTGCTAGTTAATACCGATCCAGCACACTGCTATACCAAGGGAAGCACTCCACAGAACTTGGGATGCTATCGTTGTTTAGGATGTGTAACGTGTGGACATATGATTCCTGGCAAGACGTTTACACATCCTTATACAGGAACTAGTTATCGTATCCAACACCGATTAACGTGTACTAGTGATTTCGTGATTTACAAGTTAACGTGCCCATGTGGATTAACGTACATTGGAAAAACGGACTTACCACTGAGGGAACGTATCCGAAACCATAGGTCCAGCATTAGGACAGCATATAGGGACCAAAAGTCGGAGTTGCCAGTAGCTAAGCACTTCCTGGAACTGGGGCATACTATGCCATCTATGAAATTAATGGCCATTGACCACGTCCCTATGCCAAGGAGAGGTGGGGATCGTAAAAAGATGCTCCTTCAACGAGAACTATTTTGGATAAGGACATTACAAACAGTTCATCCGCATGGACTAAACGAAAAATATTCATTATCTGTTTTTTTGTAATTATTGAAGTAATTATAACCTGCCGAATACTGACATGGGAGATGGGGGCTCACCCTTGGGGTTAGGCCTCCTCTCTCGTTATTCAGTTTTGAGGATGGTTATTCTCTCTTCACTTTGCCTCGTTGGTTTAGAAACACATATACAGTGATGGCATGGGTATCCACTTCTTGGCGGAATTACCACATGTATTATCCTATGTTATTGTTTTATCCACTAGTATATTATCACCTTAGACCCATTGATTAGATATACTCTGGTGACTTGATGGAAGGTGTTTTGGGCTTATTCTGCCTACCTGCTGAGATGGTTATTTCTCCCCATTTATAACGATAAAAGTAGTCTCAATTTTACTTGTTGGGTTTAGCTTGCTTGGGATAGTCAAATGCCCAAGCGAGGGGTGACTGTAATTCTTGCCCCTTTTTGTGTATACTTATATATTCATATATTTGCTCCTTCATATACACTATTGCCTGGGATATATTTAATTTTTGTATTACTTTATTTTTTGCATTTCTTTAGTAAAAAGTGAGCTTTCCGTATATCTTGGCACTTATGTGTGCTAGCCCTTTAACGATATATTTAGGAGGAGCGGATATTGGTAATAACGTAATCACCAAGTCCTAATCTCTAATTTCCTTGGTTCACAAGGATAGACTTTACAGTATGGGTCTATATGCAAGGTTATACATTTAATTTGATCTGTACTGCTTCCTCAGCCTTTTGTGTTATTGTTTTTAGTTGTTGCCATGGATTCTGGTACCACGGCAACAGCCTCCCCATGATGCATCGGGTCGAGTGGTCACGTGTAGCGGTAATGACGCCGACGCCACGTTATGACGTCATTTTTTTGACGTCGGCAGAACCCGCGGGAAACCCAGACCGAGCTGACAGGGAGATGCAATTATCTTGGTGGTGGGTAAGTTGATTGCCAATTTGTATATTTGTATATATATGTGTTCTTTATGGTTTGTACACTAGTCCTGATGAAAGTCTGTGGTTAGCAGACTGAAACGTCGATCCTTTTTCAAGTGAATTAAAAGCTAAGTTTTATCTGTATCTACAAGTCCTGGGAGTGCTATCTTATTTGGATTTTTTGTATTTGGCTGGACAAGCACCGGGCATTTATATCTTGGGATTGGAGTGCAAGATTATTTTTCTTCTCTATATATATATATATATATATATGACCAAACAGTGGCATTGCAATACTACCAGTTAACAGCTTAATGTAAGCGTTGGGGATGGACTACCAGTCTAACAATAACAAACTAAAAAGCATGATATAAAACTAAGATGCATAGCTAGCAGCTAAGCTTAGGACAAAACATCACATTTGGATATAGAGTGTTGAGTAAATTGTCAAAATTTTCATTTATTGGTTCATCAGCTATGGAAATTTTGGAGGGATGAAACATTTTAGATAGTATATTTGCAATACTTTTTGTCACATACAACAGGTGTAGCAAAATCTAAATACAAAAATGAAAATTAATGTTGTATAATTAATTGAACATGCAGCTTCTCAAAAACGTGAGAGGGTCAGAATTTCTATATGTTTATATAATGCCAGCATACAGTAAGTAGAGTTACCTGTCTAAACCAGGCATCTGTAAAATACAGTACATTGCAAGTTGCCAGGTAAAATTCAATGCTGCAATTAAGCAGAGGTAAGTGAGATGTAATGCGCTAAATTGCAATTGCTAAATAAAATGAGTGTAAGTGTGGAAGGAGTAAGGCACGTACGCGTTAATACCAGTAGGTGTACATAATAGAGAAGTAATATATGTTGATAGCATTTTTTTTTAGAATTCTGATTCTGCACTTCTTTAAAATATTGCTGAGTAAATTAAAGTATCACTATAGGGTCAGCAACACAAACATGTATTCCTGACCCAATAGTGTTAAAACCACCATCTAGCCTACCTGGGCCCCTCATGCCTCCATAAATATAGCAAAATCTTACTGTATTCAAGCCTGAAGCTGTAACTCTGCATGCTGTTTGCCTCAGAAAAACAAGCAGTCTGCTGATATCATCAGAAGTGGTAGCCTGATCCAATCACGGTGCTTCTCCATAGGATTGGCTGAGATTGGCAGATCAGGGGCAGAGCCAGCATGATTCAAACACAGCCCTGGCTAATAAGTATATTCTCATAGAGATGAATTGAATCAATGAATCTCTATGAGGAAAGTTCAGTGTCTGCATGCAGAGGGAGGAGATACTGAATGTTTGGATGCATTTTAGGCAGCCATGACCCAGGAAGGATCTCTAACAGTCATCTAAGGAGTGGCCAGTGAAGTTATCACTAGGCTGAAATGTAAACACTGCATTTTCTCTGAAATTACAGTTTTTACAGCAAAAAGCCTGAAGGTAATGATTCTATTCACCAGAACAAATCCAATAATCTGTAGTTGTTCTGGTGACTATAGTGTCCCTTTAAAAGAGAAAAAAAAATCCTATCCAGTGCAGGCTTTTAAGAGCCTTTTCCTGCTTCTGTTTGACATAAAAAGTCTCTAAAATGTGAACTAATTCAGCAGTGCTAATTTAAATTCCTTTGTAGTTAGCAGCCACATGTTGTTAATGACAGAAAGATACAGGTCATTAGGTTTTAATTAATAGTGCAGGCTGATTAGCAATGGTTCAATAAAATGAAAGTAACTTGTGGATTTTATTTAGTAACACGTTTTTCATAATATTTAGGCAAGCCACATCAACATTTCACAATTCCAATTTGTTTAGGGTTTAATTTTCTATTTTTTTTTATAATGATAACTAAACACATAAAGGGCTATCAATTAACAAAACAACTAACAGAGAGAGCAGGTGAAACAAGCTGCATAAACTAGATACAAAAACCAACGTCTTTTGTCTCTGCCAGTGCTTCTCTTTTAGATGAAAAGCCATATATCCTTTATATTTTCTGCTAAAAGAAAGTAGATCTGTGTTCTGACTCATGGCAGCAAGCCTAGCTACTAGCAAAACCTTACCAAGTGCAACTCTTGCTACACTCTCCTATTTAAATAACAAAGCAGAGAGAGGAGCAGCGTGATTCACCGGCTTCTTTTAAATAAAAATGTTTGAGGTTCTAAGAAACAAAATAGAATTAAAGTTTGCAACATAACTATTAAAAAATTAGAAATAAAAATGTGATTGTATAACAAATTGTTTCCAGTTAGATTAGTTACCATAAATATAAATGCCTGTTTAGATCTCTGTGAAAATAAATAATATCCATCCAACATCAAATTCCTCTTCCAAAAAGCAAAATAAAAAATATCTCCTCTCTATTTTTTTGCTGCAGAATAGCAGATAGAACAGGGGTAGTAGACAGGGCTCTAGGGAAATTTCAGAGCGTGAGAGCAGATTTCAATACCCTTTTCTAAGTAGGCAGTAGATTTTAGCCAGGCAGTTCTTCTACAAACTATACCCATGTACAGTTATAGTGTATTCATTATGTTGGCATTCCCAAAAATACTAGCAGATCTCTTGCAAATAGTTGGATATTTGACCATTTATATTTCAACTTGTTTAATATTTAGGTTTCGTTGAAGCAACTGTTAACAATATACAATGGGTGAGCAGAAAATGTGAAAAATACAGCTGATGAGTATCAGATTTTAACACATAGCGAAACAATGGCACTGATTCGATTTGCACATAGTGAAAACGTTTGAATTGATTTAGTTTGTCCAAATTTTGTCTGTGCGATTGTTTTGGAAAAAATAAAACCCTTTGGCAGAGCTAGAGTTAATTATGTGGTGGCTAACTAGTGCTTGCTTGCAATAAAATATAAAAGAAATGCCTATGGGGACCAATATGACAAGCATATTAGCATAAGGACTGAGGACTGTTTAATATCACGCTTTACTGCCCAGCCACCATGCCACGGGTGGGGGAATGTCTACTAAACAGGGGAATGTCTACTATTCCCATGTAAGCTTCCTGAGAGGTGAGACTTTTGTAAAGGTTTTCCCCAACTTGAAATCTCACTCTGTGTAGAGTCATCTCAGGGGGAAAATGGTTTATTTTTTGCAGCATGTTTTTCTGTGGCTTTTTTTTTCTTCCATTTTAGTGCTTTTTTAAATTTTTATTGTAGCATCAGGTTGTTTGGATTTTTATTAGGCCTTTTTGAGGGGCTGAAGAAATGAATATGACTTAAGAGGAAAACTTTCTGAAGGTATTGCTCTTTTTGTATAGGTTTAGATTTATTGGACCCTTTGTCACTATTATTAGGGTAATGGGGGGTTGTAGAATTATTTTGAAGTGTTGGGGTGGTTAAGAACTTAGGGACCCCTAGCCACGTGGAGTGCAACAAATGGCCCTCAGTTTATGGAGAGTGGACAAGGAGTTCCTCACCACTATTGTCATTTAAACCCTCACATTTCAGACAAATCACGATTCATCTGAAACCCAATGCTACTCATTAACAGAAGAGATGTCTAGGGGTGAAAAATAGACACTTTGAGGTAGGGTAATGGCCCATTTATATATTTATTTTAGTTTCACGACTATTGTATTTTTTTTTAACCTTTTTGACATGTCTCATCATTGATATATCTCATACTATGGTATTTTTTTGCATGATAATACATAATACTTACTACATTATGTATCTATCCGTTATTTTTTGTTTTCTGAGTTGTTCTGTTACGTGAATTTAAAGAAGTTTAACTGTTAAAATGTGAGTTGCAGTTACCTGGAAGCTGACATGGAAGATCGAGAATAGACTATGTTGTTAGAGAAAAATATATAGCCAGTATGTTGTGTTTACCTACATTATTACAAGTCATTTCTAAGATAAATCTTTTTTAACAACTACTATATTTTGAAAATAAGATCTCAATTCTCCACAACTCACTATTTATTTTTAAACATACATTTTTATCTTTAATTAAAGACTAATTTTTCACAGATAAAATGTTCAACACTTTTATCATGTCTGCTGTCTGCATATATGTGAATGTTTTCTTATTTGCACTATCTAAGTTGCTGTTGCCAGCGACCAAGTCCATAAGAGCAAACAATGCTTTGCTTTTTTTTTACTGTCCCCAATACTGTACTCCATATAAAAAACACTGTTTTGTTTATGATCAAGGCACTATTATAACCTGTGCCATCATAAGCTTTGGAGTTCTTCTGAATAAATAGGGTTGAAGTTTGTTCAAGATGTTTAATATCTTGTTTTTCCATACTATTACTATTACACGATTTGAGTAGTGGATTGACAGCTGGACATACTGATGGTTTAAAGAATAAACCTACTTATGTTTACATTTTTTTATTGGTGTGTATGGATGTTTATTCTCTACAAACCCAGATTGATGTAAAATCAGGGAGACTATTCTTCCTGGCAAAGGATATTTTGAAATCTTAAAAATTAGCATACAGCATAGACGTGTGGCTAAAATTCTCTCCTTAGTGAGGGTTTGGAGATACAAACTCACAAGTAGCTTCAAAATTCTCTACAAGAAGAAGACAAAGGAGGTTAACCTAATCAATCCCTCTACTAAATTATTGGTTTAATTCATAAAATATTGAGAATTTGAGACTACAGAAAGGAATGTCATAAAAAAGAATAAAACACAGAAGTACTGAAATCTCTCTATAAATAAATAAACATAAAGAAACATAAAGGGAAAAGTACACAAAGGCAGAATATATCTGCCAGTGAGAGAGTACCCAATTAAAACAACATCCCATATGAAGATTAAAAATATGAAAGTTATTCTTTATGTGCTGTTAGGCATCATAACCTCCAAGATATATGGACATATGACTCAAGGTATGAGTAAGGGAAGTGGAAATAACAACAGCGTATCAAAACTCCAGCTGCTCTTAGACTAGACAGACCAATCTGTGCATCTGGATTGACAACCAGAAAGCTTATGACACAATGCCGCACACATAGATACTGGAATGCCTTACTCTATACAACGTAAACAAGACACTAAAAGCCTTCATCAAGAACTTAGTGGATAAGTAGAGAACGATGTTAGAAGCCAATTCTAGGACAATCACACATGACACTGTTCTGCATATACCTCAACCCCCTCAGCCAGGTCATTATGGAGAATGGTTATTGATACAAGTTCGAGAGTGGAGCTACCATCAACCACCCGGTCTATATCGATGACATCAAAATGAATGATAAGATTGAGCAAGAGATCAACACACTAATCCACCTAACTAGGATACAGAGCAATCAAAAACCTCACCCAGAGACTGCACACCAGCAGGAATGAAGGAGAATGGGGCCTGATGGGTGTCAGGACCACAGTCCTGGATGAAATACATAGCATCCACAAGTATATCACAAATATGGCTTCCAAATATGGACAGCTGAGGTAATAACTGAGATAAAAACTGAGAAAAAATGCATAAGGTGAACCACTGGTAGATAGTGAATGTGCCTGAAATTTTTTAATCCTACCAGTGACTAAAAAAGGCATCACTGAAACATATCAGTGAGGCACTAATCCTAGCTGCACAAGAACAGGAACTCAGCACCAGATTAATAGAAGCAGGAGTCTACCAAACCAGACAGGACCCAAGGTGTACACTGTGCACAGAGGACTTAAAACAGTCCAGCACACCATAGCTGGGTGCAAGATGCTAGCAGGGACAGCATACATTGAGAGGCACAACCACGTTGCTGGGATTAAGTACCAAAGCATCTGTATAGAATATGGGCTGGATGTGAAGTATCTGAAATTTAAATAGTTAAGATCCTACAGACTTCCAGATCCAGACAAACAAGTATTAAAAAGAAAAAAAAAAGAAAAAACCTCAGGCACTCACTGTGAAAGTTTCCAGGCAGATTTATTTGCAACGTTTTGACCTATCTCAGCAGCACCCTGGATTGAAATACGTATTTTAAACAAGGAAGTATTGTCCAACAAGCATAATGTGATGGTGATAGACTAGGAATGGAAGACTGCAGTGGTGGTGCTAGTACCTAGTGACCATATCATCAAGACGAATGGTCAGAGTTGTGGCAGCTGACATTTAATGTGGATAAGTGCAAGATAATGCATCTTGAATGTAAAAACCCAAGGGCAGAGTACAGAATATTTGATGGAACAACATCCTCAACATCTGAGGAAAGGGATGTAGGAGTGATTATTTCTGATGACTTAAAGGTAGATTGACAATGAAATAGAGCAGCAGGAAACAGGGCCGGATTAACATAGGGGCTGATGGAGCTGCAGCTCCAGGCCCAGGCCCATGGAATAGGCCCATTGATTTAAAAAAAAAAATATATATATATTTTTTTTTTTACATTTTTTTATTTTACACACTACGCTTAGGGTTGCCAGGTATTTCTCAGAAGTATTTCTCAGGTATTTGAGGCTTCCTAGCCGGTGCCGGTATTGCAGTAATACCGGCAATACAAATGTCTGTCTCAGTATAAACAGAGATTATTCTGCAGTACCAGCGCCGGCCAGTAGGGGTCGCTGTTTGTGTGGATAGAGGCAGTGATAAGAAGTTACGGCATCTCCCTCCCTGCCTCTCTCTACTCACTGATCCGCGGGGGAGCAGCTCTGCACAGAGAGTCCAGACAGCAGCTCCAAGACATGGGGATGCTGAGACATTGGGACACTGGGGAACATGGAGACCCTGAGACACTAGGGACACAGTGGCCCCATGTCTCGCAGTGGCCACTAGTCTGTGTCCCCATGTCTCCCAGCCACTGTCCCTAGTGTCTCAGTGGCCCCATGTCTCCCAGTGTTACCATGTGTCCCCATGTCTCTAAGTGTCCCCTAGTGTCCTAGTGACATTGGGACATCGGGAGACATGGGGACACAGACTCTAAGGGACACTGGAAGACATGGGGATACAAACATTAGGGGACACTGGGTGACATGGGGACACTGAGACACTAGGGGACAATGAGAGACATGGAAACACTGGGGGACACAGGGAGACATGGGGACACTGGGCGACTTTGAGACCTAGGAGACATGGGGCACTCCCAGTGTCCCCACATCTCCCAGCCAGTGTCCCTAGTATCTCAGTATCCCCATGTGTCCCTGGTGTCTCTCAGTATCTGTAGTGTGCCAGTGTCCCTAGTGTTTCCTAGTCTCCCAATGTCCCCTAGTCCCCCAATGTCTCCTAGTGTCTCAGTGTGCCCTAGTATAAAAGAAAAAAATCTCAGGCACTCACTGTAATAGATTTAGGCAGGTTTATTGGACACCGCAACGTTTCGACCTTTACCCAGGTCTTTATCAAGTCTCCAATGTCCCCTAGGTATCAGTGTCCCCTATGTATCAGAGTGTCTCAGTGCCCCATGTCTCTTAGTGCCCGTAGTGTCTCAGTGTCCCCTAGTATAAAATAAAAAAATCTCAGGCACTCACTGTGATAGCTTTAGGCAGGTTTATTGGACACTGCAACATTTTGACCTGTACCCAGGTCTTTATCAAGTCTCCAGTGCCCCCTACATATATCACAGTGTCTCAGTGCCCCATGTCTCCCAGTGTCCCCTCGTGTCCTAGTGACATGGGGACACTGGGAGACATGGGGACACAGACACTAAGGGACTGGGAGACATGGGGACACAGACATGCACCCTTTTTGTGTATGTTCGCCCTTTCGGACGTTCTGGTTATGTGATTTGTGGCAGTGGCCCACCCTTTTACCGCATCCATAGACTTCCTGCTTTACTGGACACTGCTGTTAGGGGGTATGGGTTTACTTGAAAGATGAAAGCGTGAGATTAGCAAAGGGTTTGTGTTTTCTCATAGTTGCATCCTATGAGTTTCCCTCCAGCACCATCTCCATCAGATACATGACGCTTAGGAGGTAGGACTGTTTTAGTGTTTTTGGTCAATAAGATTTTGTAATTAGGCTCATCATAATTATCAGCACCAGGCCCACTGGGCTCTTAATCCGGCCCTGGCAGGAAATGCTAACAGGATGCTTGGTTATATAGAGAGAGGTATTAGCAGTAGAAAGAGGGAAGTGCTTGTACCATTGTACAGAACACTGGTGAGACCTCACTTGGAGTATTGTACGCAGTACTGGAGACCATATCTCCAGAAGGATATTGATACCTTAGAGAGAGTTCAGAGAAGGGCTACTAAACTGGTTCATGGATTGCAGGATAAAACCTACAAGGAAAGGTTAAAGGAACTTAACATGTATAGCGGAGAAAAGATGGGACGGGGGGATATGATAGAAACATTTAAATACATAAAGGGAATCAACTCAGTAAAGGAGGAGACTATATTTAAAAGAAGAAAAACTACCACAACAAGAGGACATAGTCTTAAATTAGAGGGGCAAAGGTTTAACAATAATATCAGGAAGTATTACTTTACTGAGAGGGTAGTGGATGCATGGAATAGCCTTCCAGCTGAAGTGGTAGAGGTTAACACAGTAAAGGAGTTTAAGCATGCGTGGGAAAGGCATAAGGCTATCCTAACTATAAGATAAGGCCAGGGACTAATGAAAGTATTTAGAAAATTGGCCAGACTAGATGGGCCGAATGGTTCTTATCTGCTGTCACATTCTATGTTTCTATGTTTCTGAGAAGGAACATGAAAAGGTGAACAAATAGCATGGGCTGAAGAAAGAGCTGGAAATGATGTTAAAAGTTAAAGCAGTAGTAGTTCCATTTGTGATAAGAACACTCCTGGCTGTAACCCCCAAGTTGATATATCAGTTGGATAAACAAATATATGGTATGGTCTAAAATTGGGACATTTATACTACTCATGGGCAGTGTTTACCTTTAAAGGACAGAGCTGTATTCCTAACACTATAGTTTTCTATTTACAGATTAATTTTAGTAAAAACCTAAAAGGCCATTTTTTACTTAGCTTTCTCCAATACCGAGTACTCCACCTTCCACAAGTTAATCTCTCTTGCAGATGGTCCAATACAATGTTTCTCATAGAGGATGCGCTAATGCAGTGATTGCTGCATTGAAATCAGTGCTTTCCTATCAGCTACAACACCACATGACCAAACTTTATTCAGTCATAACTGAGGAAGCTCCTCTAGTGGGGGTCGAAATGACAGCCACTAGAGACATGATTAAACCTGCAATGTAAATACTGAAGTTCATACAAAACTGCAATGTCTTAGAGCTAAATTGAGAATTTATATATACACACTGCAACACATGTAGAATTCTTGGATCTATATATTTGTGGAATATAAAAGAAATTGACAATAACCTGCACAGGAAAGACACAGAAACACTGACTTTAGAGCAGACCGCTTTCGCCACCTAAAATCTGAAAAGGCCTTTACCAGTATCACAGTTTCTCCATGTGCTAGCATAAAATGCATATCCTAATAGATATGCTCTGCATTTTGATAGAGGATGCACTAAATCAGTGGTGGACTCTACATTGCATAAAGCAATATCTCAATTGGCTCCTGATTTGGATAAACAAACATCTGACAGCACTGCTGCCTGGAGAATCATTTATAATCCGATCAGAGGTAGTGTTTTTTGAAACACTGGCATATTTTATACAAGACTCTGATCTGCTATGGCATCTGGTGGACATACTTGTCTACTCTGATCCAACTTATTGTTATTATTTAATTTCCATCTACATCAATATACAGATATTTTGTATATGACCCACTGAAATATGTTTCCTCATCCTCATAATGGTAAAACATACAACTCAAAGGATTACATGTATTACAAATCATGTAATTTATAGTATTATCTTCCTGTGTATATTGAATAGACTGCAAATGACCTCCATGAGTACAAAAGGGGCCATCGCTTTTCCATCTACACTGCCATCCATGATGATAGATTGGAGAAGCCCATGGCCCAACACTTCTTGGAAGTAGACATCAACTACCCATTGTCAGATTTATTGGCATTGAACACATACAGAAATTCATTCATTGCAATTAATGAATGTAAGAGTGTGCTACTGTACAAGAATGTTACTTGAAGTCTTGGCTATTACATATATTTGACAAGTTAATGCCCTTTTTTGTTTTTTTTTCTTAGTAATTGCTTTATTTAGTGACTGATGTTTAAATACTTGCTTTTTCCTTGCCTGGCGGATCTGTTTGTTGTCTTTTTTGTTGTCTTTTTTTGTCTACCTGTTAAAGTTTACTACTCTTTTTTTTTTTTGTTTTGTTTTTTTACAAATCTTCTCAAGTGGTTTTCAAGTGGTATCTTACCTGCATATTCTACACTTTGTTTCCATCTCACTCCACCCTCTTTGATAATGATGCACCTTGTTTTCATTAATGCTTAGGTATATAGCTATTGTGGGAGTGCTCTCTACTTTGCTGTTTCTCATGTCGTGTTTTTTTCCGAATCACACATTACTGATAAAATGTAACCTTTCTTTATTAATCTGAAAAAAACCTTTTTTTTATGTTATATATTATATTTGATCTTTTTTTTATGATTTTACTAGTTAACCTGTATCACCAAATCACAAGGCAGCAAGTCTGTAGATAGCATCAAAATGATGTTAAGACTGCACTTTGTGCTAGTGTTGAAGAATAAACACTATATTCAAATATAGCCAATAAAACCCAAATTGATTTTCATATTAACAGCACTGTTTTTTTACTGCACAGTTGCTTAGTCCAACACTATCTCACTGCACAGTGGCTTAGTGTAACCTTACCTCGTGGTGTTTGTGGGAATACATCTTCCTAAACATGCCACCAGGATGTACCATAATACATACTGTATGGATATTATTCAAACATTTATACATTATGTTACATATGGTGGCATGTTTAAGAAGCTTTATCCTTACAAACACCAACATGGTATTTTAAATATTGCGTGATTGGGAATATTTTATTCTCCAAAATTTCTCTAAAGAATAAAAAAACAGAATTTAAAAAAAAAAAATGTGTAAATTTCTATCATTTTTAGGTATTTCCGAAAAATCTGTAAAAAAAAAATAATAGTTGATGTATCCTGTTTTTGTGTGTTATGTGATAAAATTATATGAGCGTAAATATTTATTTATTTGGTGAAATTTTGTTATACCTGCAATATATGTTAGTGAGCCATTGGACATTATCTGTCCATTAAGTTGAAGCTATATGGAAATGAATCTCATGTACATGCTATGTGCTTTACATATACCACTTATACACAAACAATAATATATAAATATAACAAAGCAGCACACATTTAATCCTGTCATATTTGTATTCCTAGATTTGGGAACGTATCCCAACAACAAAAATGTAATGATGACAAATGTAACACAATGCACAATAATCCTCAGTTATATATACAAAGCTATATCTAATAGTTATAAAAGATAAACAGAATATTGTGATTCTGCTGCTGGTTGCTGACTGTAGCCTGAAACCACTTGTATAATCTCCTTCTAATATCCATCTGCCAATATGATAAAACATGTATCCAGATGATAATATGGTAGAATACAAGTGGACTGCAATAGTTTAATACATTAGAGTTCTCTTATAAAGAGTTCTAAATTAAAAACAATTTATTGGTAGCTGAATAAACACATCACGTTCACATCAAAGCAATATTTAGGCCTAAGCATATAATCAAAATAACATTAAAAACAACAGGTGTAATTTACAAATAGTATTTACAATGTTATTTCTAAACATTCTTTATTAGTACCTTTTTGGTGTTATATGTTAAATGTTATTCCTTCATCTCTTTCTCTCTATTTCTTCTATAATTTTCTCATCTCCTTCCTCTATATTCTTATCTTCTTCTATTGAATTAATTCAATGGATAACATTTTATTCTCTCTCCTATTCCACATGACCCAATGGCCAAAGGTTAGTATTTTAAATATTTATTTAAACATGCAATTCCCATTATAGGTGTGTATCCGAGTGAACTGTCTAGGTTATGTTGTAACTATTAGTTACACCAAATCTAAAGGGCTTCACATCAATAAGGAAAGTGGATTACCTTGATACAATATATTATTTATGCCATCATGAATAGACTAGACATGTATGGCTTCCAAGCCTGGGACAAGCAACACATACACCCTGAGATAAACAAATAGCAAGATGTCACAGACACACTTTATCTTTCTGCATCAAGTACCTACTATACAAAGGCATTGCTAGAATCAAAATGCATCTGGGGCTTGAGCCCAAAAGATAATATAATCTTTCATAAAGCCCCAACCTACACCTCCAAAAATCCAGCCCCTCAATTCTACCCACTAACATGCACCTTTACACTCTCACAATTTCCGACAGACTCACACATACACACACACACACACACACAGATGGGCAAATGCACATGTAGACATGCATGACAATGCACAGGCACACACACAAACACTTGCACAGAAAGGTGGACACAGACATAGACAGGTACACACAGGCGTGCACTGACACAGTCCAGTACACAGACATAGAGAGGCACATAAATAGCCCTGATGAAAGTTTAGATTTTAAATTGAAATGTAGATCTATTAAAATAAAAGTTAACTTTTATTCAGAAGTTCCAGGAGTTAGACCTACATTGGCTGTTTGCTCTGCTGGCTACTAGCATCATCATTAAATCTCCATCAGTATTTGTGTTGACATTTGTGAGCTGAGAAGAACCACAAGAAAGCTCTATCAAATATCTCTGTGAATAGACACAGATTCTGTAGTGCTTCCTCACGATTCTATATCACTGCTACCAATGAATGAAAGAATGAACATGGCACAAGCGATTGGTCTGGGGAGGAGGGAATCACAATTTCACAGCAAGTTATGCTGTCTACCTGTATTTGCCAGCCCAATAACCCATGGCCCACATCGAGTCGCAGTCATGGTGGTGAGTTAATTTTGGAGACCAGATTTAAAGGATGATTGTAGATTCTTGAGCATTAGCATAATTTGTGATGGCATTATTGCTGCTTGCTCTGACTGTCCCCCTTGTGCCCTTCCACTTAGTTCATCTTAACCTTGTGGTTTGATTTGTACCAGCCTTGTCCACTTTTCACCTTATGCATATTGTATTTAATAGGTTCACACTTATATGTCCAAGCATCACTAACTGCCCAGGTCACTGGAGAACTCTCCTAACGTGCCATCTCCATTGCTGACAAGTCTAGCTCCCCTGTAGCATATACTTTAACATGACTTTGCTACTTGTTTTATTTTTACTGATATTTTTGTTTTTAATATATATCCATTGCTATAAAAACAAAACCTTCATATAATATAAGGTTTCTGTGAACTATTTAATAATTAGCAGGGGAAGACTAAAATGAGCATCTGTCTTTTATGATAACATATTTCAGTTTTACATTTTGACAAACCTGTTTTGAAAGTTGAGGTATTCCTTTGATGTTTTTATTAATTTATTTGATAATATTTTGCCTGTAAATAATAATTTACTAAAATTAATTAATATCTATAGTATGTGAATAAAAAGAAAACAGTCAAACTAAAATGATCCGTTAAAAATATATGTAATTGTAGTGAAACTAAAATATAGTTGACTTTGAGAAATATTCCAGTTTGGTCACTTTTAATTTATTTTGGATTACTGACACCGTACAATTTTTTTGAAAAAAGAAAGAGAGAGTTTATGACAAATGGGAAAAAAAGCAGTAAAATTATAAAAAAAAAAAAAAAATAAGCTATGTAATTATTGGCTAAAATGTCAGTTAACTTGTTCATTTTGTTTGTCAATATCTTTTTTTGTCATTGTTTATTTTAAGAGTTAATAAAGTATACAGCATGGTATGCAAGCCGTTTGCAGTGAGACACATGTATTGCATAGCATTGTTGGAAGCTACATACATGACAGGGTTGTGACAGTAGTCACCATCACTGGGGATGGAAGACAGACACTATGTGTGGGTCCCCAGACTCCTCTTGTGTTTTAGTCACGCTGTGCCCAGTATTGGCGCAGGGTATGTTGAATGTATTGATTGTCTGTGCCTTTCCCCTCCCCCTTTTTCCTGTCCTATTGTTTTCCCAGCAGGGAGTTGTCCCATTGTCCCAGGCACATTGCTAGACCAGTTCAAACTAGCTGTCCTTTCCATCCTCAATCTCCCATTTGGTTCTCAGCCCTTACTTTTGTCTGGCCCCACCCTTCCTTGCACTATATTGCTCTATGCACCCTATTGTATATAAATTAGGCAGTTGGGGGCATAAATATGTGTACTATGTATATTAAAGGTAGCTGTTGTTTTTTTGTCCTCTGATGTTTGGGAAGAGAGCTCTGATTACTGCTCTACTGATTAAAATGAGTCATTGGCTATAATCCTAGTAGCCTGGTTAAGGTTGGCAAGGCCTTCAGCGATCAAAGTCAAGCCTCAGTGATTGGGTCGGAAGAGCTCCAGGATCCCTCATAGCTACGAGTAAGCAGATTTGGTGGAGGTACTCAGTTATAGCACTGGAGCTCCATCACAAGGGTATATTGCATAGATTGTATCTTTAGGTCGGTACCTTCTTGTGGTGGCTAAGTACACTGGTGCGTGATGGCATAGGTGAAGGTATAGGTCTAGTACACGACAAATGCAATAGTATTACAGGCAGGGCCCATGTACTGCGCCTGTTTTAATACAATTTACATGAACGTAATTGTTATGGTCTAATATTATTTGTACTACACAATACAATATACAACAGAGTTGAGAGTATAGATATAGCAAACAGCTTAAAGAGCATGAAGAGAGGTAGGGGAGAGCAATGCAAAAGGTGAGGGGGGAGAGAAAAGAAAAAAGGGGGTTATAAATTGGGATCTGGAGAAATTAAGGTGAACATCACTTTCCCCATCAGGGTCTTGGGAGTAACTGTTGTTCCTGATTATGGTGGGCTGTGAATTTTTCCCTCCAGGGGACTAACTATGATCTCTTATCTCTAGGGTCAAAGTTGTGTTCTTTGTGTCAATGGACGTGTGATTTGTTGTCCTGTGAGAGATAAAATCTCTCCAGGGTGCCCACTGCTGTGCGCATTTATTTGAGGTTCCCTGTAGATCTGCCGTGGGGTTCTCTATGTCGTAGATTGTTTTGAACTGGTTCATCCAGTTTTGTACTGAAGGTATGTTTGGTTTACCCCAATATACAGGGATCAAGGCCTTAGTGGCATTCAGGAGATGTCTCATCAGTGACTTTTTTATAGGCAGACAGAGGCATGCACGTGATGTACTAGCATTAGCAGTGGAAGCTGTGGAAGGTCCAACTCCAAGATCTCCTGTATTAGCTTATGGATACGCTGCCAGTACAAAGCTATCCTAGGGCAGGACCACCAGATATAAATAGTGGTGATGGTGGATTTACCGCACCGCTAACACAGTACGATGGGGACATGCGATGGAAGTAGGCATGAGTCAGGTACCAGCAAAATATTTAAAATTTATAATTGAGCTCTTGAATCTTGGAGTCAGTTGTACCCTGGTGTGCTAAGATATGAATTTTCTTCCATTGATGGTTGCTCAAAGTAGTTCTTGCACTTTGTACCCAAACTACCTTATAGGCTACTGGGGCTGCCTGAATTGCTGTAAAGAGCATGGGTTAAAAGTTTGAAATCCCCTGTCCTATGTGGTCTCACATGGTACAGAGACTTTCAAATGATTTAAGCTTTATGACAGTAGCCGTTGAAGATATCTGTGAGTCTCCAGGAGTTCCTTATAGATGGTCAATATCTTAATATACAAGTTGCCCAATGTCTACCTTGATAAGAAGTTACTGCCAAAAACAAAACTGCAATGGAAAGACTGCTTAATTTGTCAAAGAAACCCCACTGGGCCCAGCAAGCATATCATTAGAGATGTCCCGAATAGTTCGCTGGTGAATAGTTCCTGGCGAACACAGCTTGTTTGCTTTCGCCACAGCGGGCCAACATATGCGATGTTCAGTCTGCCCCCTATTCGTCATTATTGAGTAAACTTTGACCCTGTACCTCACAGTCAGCAGACACATTCCAGCCAATCAGCAGCAGACCCTCCCACCTCCTGGACAGCATCCATATTAGATTCATTCGGAAGCTGCATTCTTACTGAGAGGAGGGACAGTGTAGCTGCTGCTGATTTAATAGGGAAATCAATAGCTAGGCTAGTGTATTCAGTGTCCACTACAGTCCTGAAGGACTCATCTGATCTCTGCTGTAAGGACAGCACCCCAAAAAGCCTTTTTTAGGGCTAGAACATCGGTCTGCTTTTTTTTTTTCTCTGTGTAATCTGCATGCAGTTGCCTGCCTGCCTGCCAGCGTGTGTGTCAGGCTCACAGCGTATACTGTGCCCACTTGCCCAGTGCCACCACTCATATCTGGTGTCACAATAGCTTGGATTAAAAAAAAAAAAAAAAAATTTTTTGACTGTAATATAATAGCAGTCAGTTTCCTTCACATGTGTGCGTTTCAGGGCCTGCCAGGGCACAGTGTCACACCAGTGCAATTCATATCTGGTGTAACAGTAGTGTACATTTAAAAAAAAAACAGCACTTTTTTGACTGTGAAATAATAGCAGTCAGTTTCCTTCGCGCGTGTGCGTTTCAGGGCCTGCCAGGGCACAGTGTCACACCAGTGCAACTCATATCTGGTGTAACAGTAGTGTACATTAAAAAAAAAAAAACTAGAAATTTGACTGTGAAATAATAGCAGTCAGTTTCCTTCACACATGTGCGTTTCAGGGCCTGCCAGGGCACAGTGTCACACCAGTGCAACTCATATCTGGTGTAACAGTAGTGTACATTTAAAAAAAAAACTAGAAATTTGACTGTGAAATAATAGCAGTCAGTTACCTTCACGCGTGTGCGTTTCCTGGCATGCCAGGGCACAGTGTCACACCAGTGCAACTCATATCTGGTGTAACAGTAGTGTACATAAAAAAAAAACTAGAAATTTGACTGTGAGATAATAGCAGTCAGTTTCCTTCACACGTGTGCGTTTCAGGGCCTGCCTGGGCACAGTGTCACACCAGTGCAACTCATATCTGGTGTAACAGTAGTGTACATAAAAAAAAAAAAAAACTAGAAATTTGACTGTGAAATAATAGCAGTCAGTTTCCTTCACACGTGTGCGTTTCAGGGCCTGCCAGGGCACAGTGTCACACCAGTGCAACTCATATCTGGTGTAACAGTAGTGTACATTTAAAAAAAAAAGAAAAAAAAAACTTTTTTGACTATGAAATAATAGCAGTCAGTTTCCTTCACATGTGTGCGTTTCAGGGCCTGCCAGGGCACAGTGTCACACCAGTGCAATTCATATCTGGTGTAACAGTATTCATAGGCGTGCGCAGCCTATTGCATTAGGGTGTGCACCCTAAAGCACAAACACACGCCACATGTATATGTATATATATATATATATATATATATATATATATATACACACATATATACATACATTGCTGTGTGTGTGTGTGTCTGTGTGTGTGCTGTTAGTGTGCTGTGTGAGGGTGGTGTGTGTAAGGGTGCTGCTGTGTGTGTGTATGTGTGAGGGTGCTGGTAGTGTGCTATGTGGGTGAGGGTGTTTGTGTGTGTGTGTGTGTGTGTGAGGGTGTTTGTGTGTGTGTTAGGGTCCTGTTAGTGTGCTGTGTGAGGGTGCTGTGTGTGTGAGGGTGCTGTTTGTGTGTGTGTGTTTGCGAGGGTGTTGTTAGTGTGCTGTGTGTGAGGGTGTTGTGTGTTTGTAAAGGTGCTGTGTGTGTTTGTGAGGGTGCGGTTAGTGTACTGTGTGTGAAAAAAAAACTAGACATTTGACTGTGAGATAATAGCAGTCAGTTTCCTTCACACGTGTGCGTTTCAGGGCCTGCCACGGCACAGTGTCACACCAGTGCAACTCATATCTGGTGTAACAGTAGTGTACATTTAAAAACAAATTTTTGACTGTAATAGATTGAATAGCAGTTAGTTGTCTGCAAGCGTGTGTGTCAGGCCTACAGTGTCTACTCTGCCAACTTCTGCCAGTGCACAGTGCCACTCATATCTGTTGACACAGTAGCTTGCACGCATAGTACCACTAATTGAAGAAAAAAATGACAGGCAGAGGCAGGCCACCCCACAGGGGCCATCGTGGTCGTGGTGCTGTGATTCCCTTTGGCCCTAGAAAAATGCCCAGTGTTCAGAGGCCACGTACCCTGAACTCGAAAAGTTCTGAGGACATAATTGACTGGCTAACAATGGACACCCAATCTTCTACAGTTTCCGCTCGGAACCTTGACGCACCATCCTCCTCCAGCTTAGCTTCGGGCACCTCTCAAGTTACCACTCGCCCGCCTGCCGCCACCACCAACACTAGCACCACAGCAGCTTCACTTGATCTGTCAGAGGAGTTATTTACACATCAGTTGGAAGAAATGAGTGATGCGCAACCATTATTGCCAGAGGATGTAGATAACAGGGATATGTCTCAGTCAGGCAGCATTACACACATGGATGTACGGTGTGATGATGATGATGTTGTACCCGCTGCTGCTTCCTTTGCTAAGTTGTCAGATACAAGTGAAGCGGTTGATTATGACAATGCGTCCGTGGATGTCACGTGGGTGCCCGCTAGAAGAGAAGAAGAACAGGGGGAAAGTTCAGATGGGGAGACAGAGAGGAGGAGGAGACGAGTTGGAAGCAGGGGGAGGTCGTCGCAAGGAGCTAGTGGCACAGTCAGACAGCATGCATCAGCACCTGGGGTCAGACAGACAGCACGCCAATCAACGCATGCTGTTGCCACCACCAGAATGCCGTCATTGCAGAGCTCAGCAGAGTGGCATTTTTTTGGTGTGTCTGCCTCTGACAACAGCGATGCCATTTGCAACCTGTGCCAAAAGAAACTGAGTCGTGGGAAGTCCAACACCCACCTAGGTACAACTGCGTTGCGAAGGCACATGATCGCACATCACAAACACCTATGGGATCAACACATGAGTACAAACAGCACACAAACTCACAGCCGCCATCCTCCTCCTGGTCCAGCATCTTCAGCCATGTCAACCACTGCTGTCCTCCTTGCCCCCTCTCAACCATCTGCCACTCCGTCTCTCGCCTTGAGCAGTTCCTGCTCATCTGCCCACAGTCAGGTGTCTGTCAAGGACATGTTTGAGCGTAAGAAGCCAATGTCACAAAGTCAACCCTTTGCCCGGCATCTGACAGCTGGCTTGTCTGAACTCTTAGCCCGCCAGCTTTTACCATACAAGCTGGTGGAGTCTGAGGCGTTCCAAAATCTTTTTTGCTATTGGGACACCGCAGTGGAAGGTACCCGGCCGAAATTTCTTTGAACAAAAGGCAATCACCAACCTGTACTCGATTGTGCAAAAGGAAGTAATGGCATGTCTGGCACACAGTGTTGGGGCAAGGGTCCATCTGACCACTGATACCTGGTCTGCAAAGCATGGTCAGGGCAGGTATATCACCTACACTGCGCATTGGGTAAACCTGCTGACGGCTGCCAAGCATGGAATGCGTGGCTCTGCAGAGGAGTTGGTGACACCGCCACGACTTGCAGGCAGGCCTCCTGCCACCTCCTCTACTCCTCCTACTCCATCCTCTTCCATAACCTCCTTGGCTGAGTCCTCTTCTGCTGCTGCGTCTTGCTCCACATCAATGGCACCCCCCAGCTCCCCAGGTACTATTCCACATCCCGGATACAGCAGTGTCATGCCGTCTTGGGGTTGACTTGCCTGAAAGCAGAGAGTCACACCGGACCAGCACTCCTGTCCGCCCTGAACGCACAAGTGGATCAGTGGCTGACTCCGCACCAACTGGAGATCGGCAAAGTGGTTTGTGACCACGGAATAAATTTGTTGGCGGCATTGAATTTGGGCAAGTTGACACATGTGCCATGCATGGCACATGTGTGCAATCTGATCGTACAACACTTTGTGCATAAGTACCCAGGCTTACAGGATGTCCTGAAGCAGGCCAGGAAGGTGTGTGGCCATTTCAAGTGTTCCTACACAGCCATGGTGCACTTTTCAGATATCCAGCAGTGAAACAATATGCCAGTGAGGCGCTTGATTTGCGACAGCCCGACACGTTGGAATTCAACACTCCTATTGTTCGACCGCCTGCTCCAACAAGAAAAAGCCGTTAACGACTATTTGTATGACCGGGGTGCTAGGACAGCCTCTGCG
Source organism: Pelobates fuscus (assembly GCF_036172605.1). Taxonomy (NCBI): domain Eukaryota; kingdom Metazoa; phylum Chordata; class Amphibia; order Anura; family Pelobatidae; genus Pelobates; species Pelobates fuscus. The sequence goes on along the minus strand of NC_086320.1, from coordinate 70,629,815 downwards.
GAGCTGGGAATTGTTTTGCCACGATACTGGATGCTCATGCGCAATGCCTGTAGGCTCATGCGTCCTTTTGAGGAGGTGACAAACCTAGTCAGCGACATCATACCATTTGTTTTCTTCCTGGAGCGTGCCCTGCGAAGAGTGCTGGATCCGGCCGTAGATGAGCATGAAGAGGAAGAGGAAGAGTTGTGTTCACCATCACCACCAGAAACAGCCTCATCAGCATCGCTTGCTGGACCTGCGGCAACGCTGGAAGAGGATTGTGAGGAAGAGGACTCAGAGGAGGAATGTGGCTTTGAGGAGGAGGAGGAAGACCAACCACAACAGGCATCCCAGGGTGCTCGTTGTCACCTATCTGGTCCCTGTGGTGTTGTACATGGCTGGGGGGAAGAACATACCTTCAGTGAGATCACTGAGGACGAGGAACGGGACATGAGTAGCTCGGCATCCAACCGTGTTCAAATGGGGTCTTTCATGCTGTCGTGCCTGTTGAGGGACCCTCGTATAAAAAGGCTGAAGGAGAACAACCTGTACTACTAGACCCCCGGTATAAGCAGAAAGTGCCTGAAATGTTACCGAATTACCGCAAGTCAGAAAGGATGCAGCAGTTCCAAAATAAATTAAAAAGTATGCTTTACACAGCGTATAAGGGTGATGTCACAGCACAACGGGAATCTAACAAGGGAAGAGGTGAAAGTAATCCTCCTCCTCCCACGACCATGCCGGCAAGGACAGGCCGCTTTACAGACGTGTTGTTGATGGAGGACATGCGGAGCTTTTTAAGTCCTACGCATCGACACAGCCCTTTGCGGTCCACCCTCAGAGAATGACTCGACCGACAGGTAGCAGACTACCTCGCCTTAACTACAGATATCGACACTCTGAGGAGCGATGAACCCCTTGACTACTGGGTGTGCAGGCTTGACCTGTGGCCTGAGCTATCCCAATTTGCGATAGAACTTCTGGCCTGCCCCGCTTCAAGTGTCCTGTCAGAAAGGAACTTCAGTGCAGCAGGAGGTATTGTTACTGAGAAGAGAAGTCGCCTAGGTCAAAAAAGTCTAGATTACCTCACCTTTATTAAGATGAATGAGCGATGGATCCCGAAGGGACTGACAGTGGGCGATACATTAGACTAAAAAATGCCTGATGAGGGGGACGTAACGGAGATTAAACTGATAAAAATAGTACTACTTAACACACCACTCCTATCTGGTGGCACATTAGATTGCATGTGCAGTGCCCCAAATTTGAAGTAGGAGGACCAACCAAGCATCTTTTTCCATCTCCCGGTTCCTAAAATCGATGCCATATACACTTTCCCTGATAGGGGACGTAACAGGGATTAAACTGATAGGAATAGTACTACTTAACACACCTTATAATAATGCAGAGAGAGGCAACGCACAGAGAGGAGTCTGAAGAAGAGGAGTCAGAGGAGGAAGGTGGCTTTGAGGAGGTGGAAGACCAAACACAGCAGGCGTCCCAGGGGGCTTGATGTCACCTTTTGGGGACCCTTGGTGTTGTACGTGGCTGGGTGGAAGAAGAGACCTTCAATGACATCAGTGAGGACAAGGAACCGGACATGGCTAACTTGGTATCCAACCTTGTGCAAATGGGGAGTTTGGAGGGGCGGAGCCAAGCCAGCAAGCTGACAAGTTGTGCTTTACATGTGCTCCTGCTGTATGGACCACACACTCGACGACTACTCGGGCTACAGTGCTGGAAACCCCACGTAATGCAACTACATGGATGGGGGAAGCCTGTAGGTAACCGTGGATACCAAAATCGACTCCCGGAACAATCGGGAACAGCTGCTGCATTTCGAGGCAGCGGAGGGGAGGGACGGACGCTTTCCCCGTACTGCTGCTAACAATAAGCGAGCAAACACACTTCCCTCCCCCTATGGACCGGTGGGGGTTATCCCGGTCCCCACTTGTGCAACAGCAACCACAGGCTCAGTGCACCATCAGGGAGCTCTGTGTAGCCGCACCAAAATCACGAGCCACAATCAAAATGGCCAACGCATCAGGGAAACAGCCTGAGATGAACTGGGAAGCCAAGTTTCTTGCTGACTTTGATAGAATTTGCATGGAATTCTGGCAGCGGATTGAATCCCGAGCATTGCAAGCACAGCCACCTGCAACCCATGACATAAAGCCCACGACGGAAGACCCCATACATACCAGCTGTCCAACATCTCCCACTACTCAAGGGGACGACATCGTTCCTGTGACCGCACAATTTTCTTCCGAGCTGGGGGCTCACATGGAGGTAACTCTCCAACACCACCCATACACCCAGGGAGGCTGCCGAGACCCGGTGGAACCTTGGGCCCATGACCCTGATGATGGGGTTCAAGGACATGTGGTCAGGGCTCCCACTAAGGCCCCGGGCCGAAGATACACGGCACTCAAGCAACAGGAACCCAAGAGGTGCAAGGGAAGAATCGCAGCACGGAGGGTCAGCTGACCGGATGGTCAGAGCAGACATGCAAGAGAAGCAGGACAGACCCCAAATCATATGTGGGATCGAGGAGGTTTCCAACCAGAACCCAATGGACTAGCTCCCATATATTATAGCACCATCACACCCTGTGGTGTAGGCTGAACATTCTTGTGGACTATTGCAATGCTCATTACCCTGGTTTATCGCAAGTGATTGAAATGTCACACTGACACTCCTAGAGGGTTTTAGGGCATCGCTATAAATTGATACATATACACACCTTAGTCTTGAAAGAGGACTAATTGTCTTAACTCAGATTACCCTGACTACTACTGTTATATTGCAATTTAGAACGTGGGCTGTGGACCAACTGGGCCTAGCGTACTTGCTTACACACCTAGTGGCACTCTCAACAGAGCAACACGTGGGCAGTTGAGCCAAAGCATATTTACACATGGCATATGCGATTGGTTGACATGTTAGACCTACCTACTCCATAATCTACCTGGTCCCCTGGACAGTTAACCCTCCGATACCCAAGGGCTGGGCACACCAGCATAGCCAGCTACACTAACCTTTACAGTACTCTGACAGGGGCCTAGCTTGTTATCTCTAACATAATGTCAGACTCTGGAGAACTAGCAAAACTTAAGGCATGCCGTACTCAGTGAAATGTTCTCTTAATCTCAGGGGCAGAACACCTACTACATATGCGACCCCAGGCTCAATTGCCCTTACTAACTGTAACCAAGCTGTATCTACCTGTTTAAAAATGTGTATTAACACTCAGTTTAAACTTAAAATAGAGGCTGTTATTCGCAGGAGTTCCAGCAGTGACCTTGCTATCTTTATGTTTTACACACCATGTGATCTATGTGCACTAACTCCTGGCTTTAATTTCTGTATAGTTAAAAATGCTTAATAATACTCTGTTGAAACTTGTAAAATAGAGGCTCTTATTCGCAGGAGTTCCAGCAGTGACCTTGCTATCTTTATGTTTTACACACCATGTGATTTATGTGCACTAACTCCTTGCTTTACTTTCTGTATTGTTTAACTATATGCCTCAATAAAAACAAAGATTGACAAAAAAAATAAAAAATGGGAAGTTTGCGGTTGTGCAAATGGACTGTTTGCGGTTGTTTGCGGTGCGTTAGATCTGTCACTGTGAAGCGGGCGTAACCCTTACACTACCTGATTGATACAACATCATACCTGATGTTTTAAAGCACGTTATTCCAAACAATTTAGGAATGTTAGGTGATTTGTGCCCTTTATGGATTAAAACCAGACTCTGCATCAACTATGTAATTTTCCATGGGAGTTTTGCCATGGATCCCCCTCCGGCATGCCCCAGTCCAGGTGTTAGTCCCCTTGAAACAACTTTTCCATCACTATTGTGGCCAGAAAGAGTCCCTGTGGGTTTTAAAATCCGCCTGCCTATTGAAGTCTGTGGCGGTTCGCCCGGTTCGCCCGTTCGCGAACATTTGCGGAAATTCGCGTTCGCCGTTCGCAAACGGAAAATTTTATGTTTGCGACATCTCTACGTATCATTGCTTACAATTCACATGTTGATTCTTACTGATCTTTATATTGTTCAGTGCAGGCAATAGTTGTGGAATTGCAATGGAAATAAACATATATAGTGTCCAAATTTCTCAAATTGGAAGCACATGGATAGAGATGTTTCTGAAACATTACTAAAATCTATAAATGGTGCCATGTGTAGCATAAGAAAAGAAGATCATTTTATTTCTGAGACTTCTGATGCCGTTTGTCCCTTTGATTGTATGTAATTGTAGCAGGTAGGTGGCCCTGCTGAGATATGGAACTTCACGTGACCTGAGTGGGAGTTTCGGTCACAACTTCACAGACTGTACCATTGGTGAGTTAAATTGAATCAAAAGTCATTGTACAGACTTAGAAAAGCAAGGTTAATGCAAGAACCACATATCTCAGATGAAACTCTAAATCTATAATACTTTATATACTGCATGAGTTTGAAGGCATGATTATGATCTGGTTGCTGCTGAGTTAGAATTGATGACTACTTCTGAAGATATTTATTATCAATTTTCAATGACAATTATTTCTCAGGCTTTTGAAAATGATTGTAAATATGCTGTATTACTTTATATCAATGCAATAGAGTTTAAAGGGACACTATAGTCACCAGAACAACTTCAGCTTAATGTAGTTATTCTAGTGTGTATAGTATGCCCCTGAAGGATGTTTATTGTAAGCACTGCCGGGGTCACAGTGGTGGCAGTAACTAGGGGTTAGTGGCAGTCAATCAGATGTCTACACACTTAGCAAGAGGTGCTGAATGTTCCTCATAGAGATGAATAGATGCAGTGCATCTCTATGAGGAGATGCTGATTGGCACAGTTAGGTATTTTGCTGTGCATGCACAATAGCCTCCCAATGCTTTCCTATAGGAAACCCTTGGTTTGGCTGAAATCGACAAATCTGATAGTCTCAGCCAATGGAGAGAAACAGGGGTGGAGCCAGCTGCAACAAGACCTGTGCAGTGCTGGATAAAAACCTTTTTAACTGGGAGTAAGGGGGCACCTAAGCAGTGTTTTTAAAACTATAGTGTCAGGAAAACACTTTTGTTCCTTTAACCCCTTCAGGACGGAGTCAATAGTACACGTTCTGATCCAAACAAAACGTAAACAAAAACTGGAATTTGCGCTATATGTCTGTTCAACCGTAATTCACCTCTTTCATATTAAATACACCCACACTTATTATATATCATTTTGTTCAGGAGAAACAGGGCTTTCATTGCATATAAAATATTTATATATGAAACATAATTTATTATGAATTAAATTAAAAAAACTGTGAGAATTTTTTTTTTTTCATTTGTAGTTCCGCTTCACATTTTAGCTGTAAATGTCATAATACTGTTAGGTTTTACTGCAAAAAAATGCACATATTTGTAATCAGCGATTTCTCACGAGTAGAACAGTAGCCCCCATTAACAGGTTTTATGGTGTTTTGGAAAGTTACAGGGTCAAATATAGAACGTTCCATTTTCAAATTGAAATTTGCCAGATAAGTAATGTTACCTTTGAGACGGTGTAGTAGCCCAGGAATGAGAATTACCCCCATAATGGCATACCATTTGAAAAAGTAGACAACCCAAGGTATTGAACGTGTGGTATGTTTAGTCTTTTTTAGTAGTCACTTAGTCACAAACACTGGCCAAAGTTAGCGTTCATATTTGTTTTTGTGTGAAAAAAGCAAAAAACGAATATTTGGCCAGTGTTTGTGACTAAGTGGCTACTAAAAATTACTGGACATACCCCATTTGCA